>NW_011495024.1:5269367-5269674 GCF_000754665.1 Bison bison bison | reverse complement strand
AACAGTGGAAACAGTGTCAGACTTTATTTTTCTGGGCTCCAAAATCACTGCAGATGGTGACTGCAGCCATGAAATTAAAAGACACTTACTCCTTGGAAGGAAACTTATGACCAACCTAGATAGCATATTCAAAAGCAGAGACGTTACTTTGCCAACAAAGGTCTGTCTAGTCAAGGCTGTGGTTTTTCCTGTGATCATGTATGGATGTGAGAGTTGGACTGTGAAGAGAGCTGAGCACCGAAGAATTGATGCTTTTGAACTGTGGTGTTGGAGAAGACTCTTGAGCATCCCTTGGACTGCAAGGAGA
>NW_011495024.1:5248526-5269267 GCF_000754665.1 Bison bison bison | reverse complement strand
GACTGCAAGGAGATCCAAACAGTCCATTCTGAAGGAGATCAGCCCTGGGATTTCTTTGGAAGGAATGATGCTAAAGCTGAAACTCCAGTACTTTGGCCACCTCATGTGAAGAGTTGACTCATTGGAAAAGACTCTGATGCTGGGAGGGATTGGGGCAGGAGGAGAAGGGGACGACAGAGGATGAGATGGCTGGATGGCATCACTGACTCAATGGACGTGAGGTTCAGTGAATTCTGGGAGTTGATGATGGACAGGGAGGCCTGGCATGCTGCAATTCATGGGGTCGCAAAGAGTCGGATACGACTGAGTGACTGATCTGATCTGATCTGAACAAAGTTTGAAATCAATAATAGAAAAAAAGTTGAGAACTTACAATATTTAGTGTAAATTAAATATATCCTCCTAAATAGCCAATGAATCAAAGAAAAAAAAATTGAAAATATCTTGAGATTAATGAAAATGAAAACAGAGGCAAAGCTTATTCTAAAACTACACAAAACTTATGAGATGGAGTGAAACAGGATTTAGAAGGAAATTAACATCTGTAAATGCGTATATCAAAACATTAAGTTCCTCAAGAAAAGAAGTTGAATTTCCACCTTAAAAAGATTGAAACAGAAAAGCAAATAAATTCCAAACCAAGCAGAAAGAAGGAAACAATAAAAATAGAACAGAAATTAATGAAATAGGAAATTAAAAAATAGAGGAAAAAATGTCTTTTTCTTTAATTTTAATTTTATATTGAAGTATATTTGATTAACAATGTTTTGTTAGTTTCAGATGTTCAACAAATTAATTCAGTTATATATATGCATGTATCTATTCGTTTTCAAATTATTTTCCCATTTCGGTTATTACAAAGTATGAATCAGAGTTCCTTGAGTTAGGCATAGGTCTATATTGGTTATCTCTTTTAAATATAGCAGTGTGTACATGTTAGTCCCTTAGACAAGGACAGGTATCAATGATATCACTTATATGTGCTCTCTCAAAGAAATGATACAAATGAACTTTTTACAAAATAGAAACAGACTCACAAATTTAGAGAAATTTTTGTTTTAAAGGAAAGTGTCCCGTTGAAAGAATGAATGGTGGATAAACTTTAGTTAGACTAACTAAAAAAGGAAAAAGTGAAGAGATACCAATTATTATGATGAGAAATGAAAGAGGGAGATTATAACCAACCTTAAAGGGAAAAAAATGAATTATAAAGAAATAGTAGTTAACCTGGATATAATAAGTAAATTCCTGGACAGACACAAACTACCAAAATTGATTCAAGAAGACATGAAAAATCCAAGTAGCTATAACAAGTATTCTACTGGGCAGCAAACAAAAACTTCCAACAATGAAGAGGTCAGGACTGAATACATTCTCTGGAATTCTACAAATGTTTAAAAAAGAATTATACCAATTGGTCTTAAAATATTCCAAAAAGAAAAAAAAAAAAGAAGAGCAGGGAACTTGTCATAATTTATTCTAGGAGGCTGATTTTGTCTTAATACCAAAACCAGAAAATACCTTATTTTTACTTATAATAGCATTGAGCATTGAATCTCTGGCCTACCTCATATAAGAATTAACTCAAAATTGATTGAAGACATAAATGTAGGGGGTAAAACAATAAAATTATTAGAAGGGAAAATAAGTATAAATATTTGTGAGTTTAAATTAGGCAATGATTTCTTAAATATGACATCAAAGCACAGGCAATCAAGAATAAAATATAAATTGGATATTTTCAAATTAAAAAAAAAGTGTGCTTCACAGGACACTCTCAAGAAAGTGAAAAGATGACACACAGAGAAAGAGAATATATTTGCAAATCATGTATCTGATAAGGGTCTAATATTCAGAATATAAAAAAATCTCATAACTCAGTGTTAAAGAGAAAACTAGATTACAAATACACAAAGATTTGATTAGAAATTTTCCAAAAGATTTTATACAATGGCCATGAGCAGATGCTCAACATTATTAGTCACTAGGTAAATTAAAATAAAAACCAAAATGAGGTATTTTATAGCTGCTACAATAGCTATAATCAGAAATGGAAAATAGCAAGTGTTGAGGAGGATATGGACAAGTTGGTCCTGAGAAACTGATGGTAGGAATGTAAGTTATTATAGCAACTTTGAAAAGCAGTTTGGCAATTCCTCAAAGGTTAACAACAAAATAACCATGTGACTTAGCAATTTCACACTCAAATATGAATCCAAGATAAATAAACATATATTTGCACAAACAACTTGTATATGATGTTAGAGTGATATTATTCATAATAACCAAATATGGAAACTACCCAAAAAGGATAAATGGATAAATGATATATGCTATATCTATATAATGGAGTATTACTCATTCATAAAAAGGAGTGAAGTATTGATATGCTACAACATGGGTGAACCTTGAAAATACACTGCTAAAATAAAGAAACCAGACATAAAGGCCACATATTGTATGTTGTCATTTATATTGAATGTCCAGAACAGGAAAATCCATAGAGACAGAAAGTAGTTTACTGGTGTCCAGGGGCCAGAGGAAGGCAGAAATGGAGAGTGACAGATAATAGGTATAAGGTTTCTTTTTGAGGGTAATGGAAAATACTCTGGGTAGTGGTGATGATTGCACAACTTTTGGACTGTACAATAGACCTCTGAATGGTTTAAAGGGTGAATTTTATGATAGGCTAATTAAATTTCAATTAAAATATCTACACACAATGTTTTAAAAGGCCAAAGCAAAAAAATCATGGGAACTTTTTCCCATTATTTCCAAAAAATAATTTTTAAAAGGTATAGCTATTAACCCAATGAATGAATTGCATGGTATATGAATTATATCTTCATAAAGCTATTTTTTAAAAGTATAAGTACGTGAAAGTAAAGAAAACAGAAACAATGTGGATGGACAAGGTTTGTGAACAAATTTTTGAAGATTAGACAGCTGGCAAAAGAAGGCAACTAAGTTAACTGTAAAAAAAAAAAAAAGCTGAAATCTAAGGGCTTGCAGAAGGCAATGTAAAGAGAAGCAAACTAATCCATACTATGAATCTAGGAAATGATCAGGAATAGGGACATCTAGTTACCCTAGAAGGGATAGGGGAACTGTGGCACTGAAAATAAGATAATTGATTAGACTTCTGTATAAAGGACCAGCCAAAGTTTCAAATTCCTTTTTACACCCTAGCAGAGACCATCTTTAATCCTTTGGAGAAATTGAACTGAAAGTCTCCAGAGATAACACACGCAGAGAGTGTGCATGAAGGGCTGCACGAAAAACAGGGAGATACCCAGAAATTCTATGCAATATTGGTGACAGCATGTTCCCCAGCCCTTGATTAGCTCCCAGACTAAAGGGACACTTGCTAACTGTCTTCAGGCAAAAGATTAGAGAGCTTTCCCCTGGAATAACTTCTGGTAAAAGAAAGAATACTTACTGTTTGTTACTTATATTTAGGTATCCCACTGTGAGGGTTAATTTTATGTGTCAATTTTGCTGGCCCATAGCTAGTCAAACATTTTTCATTATTCAGATATGTCTGTGAGGATGTTTTAGATGAAACTAACATTTTATTTGGTGGACTAATTTAAAAGCAGATTTTCCACCATAATGTGGATAGGCCTTATACAATGAGTTAAAGGCTTGAATAGAACAAAAGACTCACCTTCCCATGGGCAAGAGGAAGCTGCCAGCAAAGGCCTTTAGACTTAACTACAGCACTGCTCTTCTCTGGGTGTCCAGCCTCCCAGGCCATCCTGCAGATTTCGGATTTGCTAGCCTTCATAATATCTTGAGCCAATTCCTTAAAATAAATCTATCTCTGTCTCTCTGTTTCTAATTATATATAATGTGTGTGTGTGTGTGTGTGTATGCACGTGTGTGTGCTTAGTTGCTCAGCTGTGTCCGACTCTTTGCGACCCCATGGACTATAGCCTGCCACATTCCTCTGTCCATGGGATTCTCCAGGCAAGAATACTAGAGTGGGTTGCCATGCTCTCCTCCAGGGGAGCTTCCCAAACCAGGGATCAAACCCAGTTCCCCCGCATTGCAGGTGGATTCTTTACCATCTGAGCCACTGGGGAAGCCCTATATATATATAATATACTGATATATTAATATACTGATATGCTAGTATACTGATAATAATATGATAAAAAATGTATATGTGTTTTATATATATATATGTAATATCTTTACCAATGGCTCAATGGTAAAGAATCCACTTGCAGTTCAGGAGCCACAGGAGATGCAGGTTTGATCCCTGGGTTAGGAAGATCCCCTGGAGGAGGAAATGGCAATGCTATATATGCTATATATATATATATATACACACACACACATATGCTAATTCTCTCTAGAGTAATCTGACAATACTTCTCTGAAGAAAAGCCCAGATCATCATCCTATCTATTATGATGAGGATATGTTAGCCGTATGTTGCTTTGTTTCATTGTTTTTTTAAACTGAGTAGCTACATAATTGTTCATATTATCCTCTATACCTCTAGGTATACTAGAATTATTTTTTTAATTTTGAAAAATGGGTAAGTAGATGATGAAGAAATTGATATTTGATGGATTAATGTAAATGTATGGCAAAACCAATACAATATTGTAAAGTAATTAGCCTCTAATTAAAATAAATAAATTTATATTAAAAAAAAAGAAATTGATATTTGTATCAAACCAATCTGAAAAGTAATGAGATGGAAGGACAGAGTGGGATGAGATTGAAGTAGATTGAAAGGGAAAAATGAGCTAATGAAATAATATGAAGTTCAGTGAAAAGGCAGGTGAACATTTCAGGCCAAGAAGAACACAATGTGGGAATCAATAGGAAATGGCTCCAAGGTCTCAAGTGTTGGAGTGAGACTTAGGAAGATGCAAACTAATTTCCCCTCAACAATGCCTTTGGTGACAGAAGAATCAGGGACCTGAGTTCTTCTCATGGCTCTGGCCTTCTGTAGGGAGGTTAGTGGGCTTACCTGATAGCTCAGCAGGTAAAGAATCCACCTGCAATGAAGGACACAGAAGAGAAAAAGAGAAGCGGGTTCAATCCTTGGGTCAGGAAGATCCCCTGGGGGAGGAAATGGCAACCCACTCCAGTATTCTTGCCTGAAAAATCCCATGGACAGAGGAGCCTGGTGGGCTACAGTCCAAAGGGTCACAAAGAATTAGACATGACTGAGAGACTAAGCACGCGTGCAGGGAGGTTAGCATGAGTCAGTGTCTGCCCCACGACAATTTCTTCATCTGTAAAAGACTAGAACTGCATACATTTCAGTCACATTTTCATCAAAAGCTTTGGTGAAAGCTTTTACTTCTATAGTGCATAAGATTACTCTTGTTTTCTAGTTGTAATATTTTATTCTTAAAAATAAAATAGAAAAAGTCTCCCCCTACCCAAGCTACGATGGCATTTTACCTTTCATGTATCTCGGATCAACATCTTTGGACCTTTTTTTTTTTTCTTTAATATTCTGGTCTCTCTTAATTTTCAAACATTTCCTTTAATTCTTAGTTTTATCACACTAAACACAATCCATTTTCCTATTCTTTTGCTAAATGCTATTTTCCAGTGAATTTCATTCATTAATAAGAGAATTTCCAGGAATGTCTGAGAAAAAAAAATGTAAGAAACAGAGTCAAAATATGATTATACTAATTATCACTGCTGAAATTTACTCAGATTCTCTAATCCGTAGCTAAAAAAGAACCATAAACACTTGTTATATTTACATAAGGTGTTTCCCATTTCAAAGGTAAAATAAGAATCAGGAAAATAAAAGTCCTAATAATTTATTTGATTCAAAAGTAAAGCAAAATCACTTAAACATCAAATAACTTAAATAACATTAGAAGAAATGTCTTTTACAACTGAAGTATTGTTCAGGACTAGACCATTTTACTTGGGAAAGCCAACTTAGGTAATGTAATAGAGAATCTTGACAGAATTTTCCCCAAAGTTTCATTTTAATAATTGCTTTACATTAAATATTTACCAAGTCAACTGTATTGTTCCAGTAATGCTCTTTTACTAGAATATATATATGTGTGTGTGTCTGTGTGTGTGTGTACATATAATTATGTATGTGTATGGATGTGTGTATGTGTGTAATATACAAAAGTATTTAAATATATGTATGCCAGCCTGCTAGAATGCTTCAGTCGTGTCCAACTCTTCGCAACCCTATGGACTGTAGCCTACCAGGCTCCTCTATCCATGTGATTCTCCAGGAAAGAATACTGGAATGGGTTGCCATGCCCTGCTCCAGGGGATCCTCCTGACCCTGGGGTTGAACCCATGTCTCCCTCAATGTAGGCAGATGCTTTACTGCTAAGCCACCAGGGAAGCCCCATATTTAATATTTAATTTAGCTGTGTTAAATGTCAGTATATTTATCTAGTAAGCTTTTTGTAGAGTTCTGCTTAGAGTTTTCACATCTCCAGTGTTAGGCACTTTGGAAATCAAGAGCAAAGAAGTGAAAAAAGAGGAAATATAAACTAATAGGATGAAAGGATGAATGAAGCCTTTGAATAGAGGCTAAACCCCAATGAAATAAATAAAAATAAGTAAAAGTAAAAAGTCCAAAATTCTGTATAAACATGTTATTTTTACATTCCTTTGTTTTGGTAATCATGAGAAAAAGATATGAGTTTAATATATCAAATCCTTCAGATTGTATCATCACAGTGCAATGCCTTTCAACTTAACTCCATGTCTCTTTAAACATCTGTCCATTAGCAACAGTAAGCACCTCACTGAAAAAACTGAACTATTAGGTAAATGAATTAAAGAGAAACATAACTGTAAGTTGGATGTAAAATGAGAAAAGTAGTAAATTGTTAAACAAATAAAAATAAAAATACTCTCCACTGCTGAATATCACATCAACTCAGCCTTCAGGAATACTGACCATCAAGCAACTCTTGGAAAAACAGTGTGTTCATTCAGGACACTCAGAGAACTTATAGAGTTGGGAGCCAGTTAGGTGGCCTAATACCAATCTTAGTTATATTCTAGCATGTCTGATCTTTTAGATGAAACAAAAGACCAGGAATCTCAGGGCAGTGACAATCCTTAGGAGGATTGTAACAAAGGTTATTTGTTTCAGAACAGAACCTACCCATAGCCTGGTAATACAAGGGAATCAGCCAAGTTAACTACAGCTGCTCTTGTCCAGTACAGCAGCCGCTAGCTATAGGTGAATTTGAATGTTTTAAAAATAAATAAAATAAAGATGCAGTTCCTCAGTAGCTCTTGCCACATGTAAATACTCAGTGGCTGATGTACTATACAACACAGATATGGGACATTCACACCATCTCCATGAATAAACAGCATTGGCATCACTCAGAAGTTTTCAGAAACGCAGGAACCTGGGTCCTAGTACATCTTCATGTGATCTGTGTGCACAGTCAAAATTCCAAGGAGCTCATTCCAGGGGTCTAGTCATTAAAACATAAATGGAATACAAGTCAGAAAGCTGAGACAGAATAGCTCAGTAGATGACTGTTCAAGAACTATCTCGATTCATCCAAATAGCCTTGGTTGTGTAATCTCTTTTTGTGGAGATAAGATGACTAAAATTATATTCTAGTTAAGATTGGGTAGATAACAAATATACTGGCAAATGAATATCAATAACAAATTCCAATAGTACTTACTATGTGTCTGACACTTTGCTGGGTATATTAGGTATTTTCTAAATTATTCCACATAAGTGATCTTTAAATGTTTTGAGTGATGATATAATTTAGCCTCAACAAGTATAAAAATCATGCTCAGGGTCACACAGCTAATAAATAAAAGCCAAATTTGAAGAAAATGAGAATAAAGGATTTTTTCCATTAATCAACAGAAAATTAAGAAATATGTGCTGTTTTTTTATTTCAAGACTTAGAACTTTTAACCATAATTACTACTGTGGCAGCAATTATCAATAAATAAATCTCATCTGAGATTCAACTAAGAGAATATGACTAAGAAAGATTTTTGCCCAGACTCAGCAGTGGTGAAAAGAAATATTTGTAATTTCCTTAAAAGCTTTTAGTCTTTTGGAGAGGCTGTAATCTACATTAGCAGAGGTTGTTCCCTTGACGTGACATTAAGTTTTACCCTCTATGCATTTAGAAACCTGAACTGCAGTTTCTTTCTGCCTCACTTAGTTGAAGGACAATTTTCTGCATGCAATACTAACTGTTAACTCCTACTGTTGCTTCCCCAGAATCAGACAGCTCTATGATCTCTCGTTAGCTATGAGAACAAGCCGCAAATTTCTTAGTAAAGCAGGAAAAATTGAATGTTCTACTGATACGCATAGAATTCCATAGTGCATCGAAGCTATCATATCAAGGCAACAGTTAAGAAAACATGATTTGAACAGTTTTTATACTGACCAGCACAAGCAGCTGCTTGTTCACTAGATTTATTGCCACAGGCTACCCATACACAAGTTAAAGTATATGAATTCTTTAAATCATATCCAAAATTGCAAAAGCAGCAGAAAACACTGGTATTTAACAAGTGAAATTTTCATTTTAAGCAGACAATACAAGCAATTCTTTCCTTAGTGCAGATTTTAAAGAAAAATAGTAGCCTATAGAGTGAAAAGAAAATTCAATGAAGATTAGCCAAAAGCAACTATTCTCCAATAAAATTAATAAAAATGAAAGAAAAAATGTTAGTCAAAGGAATTCTCATTAAGTATATAGACTAGTTCCATGTATAGTCCTTTGATATCAACTATTTATTACTTATTTACCAGTTTGCCCTATCTTAAAAATTTTAACACATTTCCTACATTCTAAGTTGGCTTATGTATTTAAACAGGCTGCAAATATCTATTTAATATTTAAATACAAATGGATGATTTGTATCAAAAAATGATTTGATAAAAGAGCACATATACTTTCACATTTTGTTCAGTTCAGTCACTCAGTCGTGTCTGACTCTTTGTGGCCCCAGGGAGTGCAGTACACCAGGCTTCCTTGTCCATCACCAACTCCCAGAGCTTGCTCAAACTCACATCCGTCGAGTCAGTTATGCCATCCAATCATCTCATCCTCTGTCATGCCCTTCTCCTCCTGCCTTCAATCTTTCCCAGCTTCAGGGTCCTTTCCAAGGAGTCAGTTATTTGCATCAGCTGGCCAAACTATTGGAGTTTCAGCCTCAGCATCAGTCCTTCCAATGAATGTTCAGGACTGATTTCCTTTAGGATTGACTGGTTTGGTTTCCTTGCAGTCCCAGGGACTCTCAAGAGTCTTCTCCAACACCACAGTTCAAAAGCATCAATTCTTCAACACTCAGCTTTCTTTACAGTCCAACTCTCACATCCATACATTACTACTAGAAAAATCATAGCTTTGACTAGATGGACCTTTGTTGGCAAAGTAATGTCTCTGCTTTTTAATGTGCTGTCTAGGTTGGTCACAACTTTTCTTCCAAGGAGCAAGCATCTTTAAATTTCATGGCTGCAGTCACCATCTACAGTGATTTTGGAACCCAAGAAAAAAAAGTGTCACTGTTTCCATTGTTTCCCCATCTATTTGCCACGAAGTGATGGGACCAAATGCCATGATCTTAGTCTTTTGAATGTTGAGTTTTAAGCCAAAATTTTCACTCTCTTTCAGTTCATCAAGAGGCTCTTTAGTCCTTCTTTGCTTTCTGCCATAAGGGTGGTGTCATCTGTGTATCTGAAGTTACTGATATTTCTCCTGGCAATCTTGATTCCAGCTTCAGTTCAGTTCAGGTGCTCAGTCGTGTCTTACTCTTTGCAACCCCATGGACTTTAGCACACCAGGCTTCCCTGTCCTTCACCAATTCCTGGAGCTTTCTCAAACTCATGTCCATTGAGTCAGGGATGCCATCCAACCATCTCATCCTCTGTCATCCCCTTCTCCTCCTGCCTTCAATCTTTCCCAGCATCAGGGTATTTTCCAAGGAGTCAGTTCTTCACATCAGGTGGCCAATGTGTTGGATTTTCAGCTTCAGCTTCAGTCCTTCCAATGAACATTCAGAACTGATTTCCTTTAGGATTGACTGGTTTTATTTCTTTGCAGTCCAAGGGACTCTCAAGAGTCTTCTCCAACACCACAGTTCAAAAGCCTCAATTCTTCGTCACTCAGCTTTCTTTCTTTATAGTTCAACTCTCACATCCATACATGACTACTGGGAAAAGGAAAAACCATAGCTTTGACTAGACCGACCTTTGTTGGCAAAGTAATACCTCTGCTTTTTAATATGCTGTCTAGGTTGATTAAAGCTTTTCTTCCAAGGAACAAGCATCTTTGAATTTCATGGCTGCAGTCACCATCTGCAGAGATTTTGGAACCCAAGAAAAAAAAGTGTCACTATTTCCATTGTTTCCCCATCTATTTGCCATGAAGTGATGGGACCAGATACCATGATCTTAGTCTTTTGCATCTTGAGTTTTAAGCCAAAATTTTCACTCTCTTCATTCACTTTTTATCAAAAGGCTCTTTAGTTCTTCTTCACTTTTTGCTATAAGAGTGGTGTCATCTTCACATCTGAGGTTATTGATATTTCTCCTGGCAGTCTTGATTTCAGCTTGTTCTTCATCCAGCCCTGCATTTTGTATGATGTACTCTGCATATAAGTTAAAAAAGCAGGGTGACAAATACAGCCTTGATGTTCTCCTTTCTTGATTTGGATTCCAGCTTGGAGGAAACCAAATTTCAGAAACTATCATTTGTCCATTTAAGGTGGTCAGATTTGTTGATGAGCTTGGAGCAGTGACTGGGAGAATCAAGTATCCTTAGGCTAAAGAAAAGAAGTTTAATTACTGAATTTTCATGTGTAGAAATTGTGTGTATCAGCATAATGCAGATCTAGTGTCAGAAAATGATTAAACAATGCTGGAAACACAGTATAAAGCAATAAATTCTAACAACATCCTTTTGGAAAAAAATATAAAAATAATAAGAAATAAGGATTTTGGGTTGTAGGTAACCAGCTAACCTCTTGGGGGAGGTCACTTCATTCCATCCTCAAGAAGTTCTATAGGTGAATCAAGGGGAAATGGAAGTTCTGAAAGATTCCCAATCAGCAAGCTACATGGGTGGGATTTTAGGAGCCATATTAATGGAGTTCTAAGTGTTCTTACTTTTACAGTTTTTTTTTTTTTTTTTTCCCTCTCCTGTTGCAGTTGTGATAAGGTAGCCTGAAGATTACTTCTGCCTGTAGGTGTTCTTACATTTGGAAGATAAACCAATGTTCACAATACAGAAGCCCAATGTACTGGAAATTAGTTTAGGCAAGCTTAACTCTCAACCAAAAAGAAAAGATGTCCATAGCTTTTGTGTCCTTCAGGGGAACTGGCATGGAGTACTTTTCCCTAGCTAATAACTCTTTGGGGCCTAAAGATGAAGGCAAAGAATAGCCATCCAAGTTTTTTTTTTTTTTTTTTATTGTTTAGCAATATGAAATATTGACAGTATCTTGTCAATATTCAAAAAGTAATAAATAAATGAGTTTATTCTTTTATATTAGTTCCTTCTAAAATATGTGTTAGCTTCTTATGAAGGTACAGTGTCAATATTCAATAAATATCATAAATAAATTTTATAACTTAACTTAGGCAACACATTTAGCAGCTCAGAACAAAGTATTATGAATATTACTCCTTATTACATCATTTAACATACAAATGGAAGATATAAATATATCATTGTAATATTGTATGTTCTTCCCCTTTATAAATGACATTACCATTTCAATGCATTTGCCTTAGCAAAATGTGTAAATTTACATGCTTTTGTTTTAAAAATAATCAGTTGAAGTTATCAGTTATTCATTATATTCACTGAAGAGTTGGTTAATTCATTTAGTAAATCTTCCTATGATTCATTAAGCCAAAGTTTTGACAAAGAATTAAATAAAAAGTAACTGTTGATTTTTCTTTAAAACATTGTAACCATTTTCTCAGTTGCCTTTCATCTGTATGTCTGTCAAATTGATTTAGACATACTTGAGTTGGTGATACTTGGATAGGCAAATAAGTTCCTTGTTTTAGCAGCAGACCATCCACTGGAACACATCTAAATTCTCGTTAGATAATTTGACAGTGAAAAAACAAAAGATAATAATAGAGTGACAGGTGTAAGAAAATAGAAGACATTTACAGGAATGTAGAACAATAATAGGACTTATTACTCAGTGCTTACTATGCACCAGACATGCAATACATTTCACAGGAGATGATTTATGTAACTCTCATAACAACTAAAAGAAGAAACTACTATTAGCATCACCATTTTCAGATGAGACCAAAGTCAGATCAGTAGTATACGGCAGTCCTGGACTCCAACCCAAATCGCCCATCACCAAAATTCATACTCTCAAAAGAAACGTACTGCTCTCATGCAATCAATAATACAGTTAATGATATCATTAACAAATATGGACATTTTTCAAGATAAGTAAATAAACTGGGCAAAATCTTGGTAATATAACCTTAATACTGTGGAAAATATTACAAGATATACACTGAAATATTAACAAAATTTAGAGATTCATGTTTTTCGAAAAAGCTACTTGGGTTTCCACTGCCAATTAGGATGTAGGAGTACATGAAATAATTTAACTCCTATAGTAGAAGCAAGACAAAATAGACATCATGCTAAGATGTATAATTTTTATGATGTTACTGAAGAACAGTGGACATTAAGATGTCTTAATGAACTAAATTCCAGAGAGAGAGATGAGCCCTTTATAGGTTATCAAAGTGCCACTTCTACCCCTGGGGTCAAGCGCCCAGTGTGGTAATAGTTAAATGGGGAAGTGGGCCTGTCATTGAGAGATAGCCTAGTAGAGAAAATGTAAAATCAACCAGTTACTAATGGAAGACAGAAGATCGGTAATAAAAAATTTCAATATCTCAGCCTGGCAAGCCTCTCACTTCCTTTCACAGAATACCACTGGGTGAAGGCAGTGGAGGTGAGGGTAAAAAGCAGAAAGTCTTCCAGCAGACATGCACAGCTCCACAGTGCTTAATATTCCAAAGGGTCAGCTAGAGAAGACTCCAAAAATGAGCCCAAACTACCAAAAATTGCAGTCTGAATCACTTCCAGCTCAAGTCTGACAAAATCAAAGGATTAGCTAAAGAGTAAAAAGAAGGCATTAATCCAATTTCAAGCCACAGCTGAATGCAATTAATTTATAGTAACAAGGTCATACAAACTCAACCGAATTCTTCATGGAATCTGAAAAATCATTCCTTTGTACCATTTGCTGCCTGATAGAGGAATACAACTTGAGCTCTCTAGGAAACATAATAACACAAGATGAAAACAAATTCTTTCATAGTTTTATCTCTATTTAATGAAAATGCCCAGAATTAAAATTTTTATAAAAGCAAAAAAGCAGGGAAAGTTACCATAATTAAGAGAAAAGAATGTCAACAGAGGAAGAGCAACAGATGACCTAGATATTATAATGAGTCAGAAAAGTTTAAAACGACTATGATAACTATGTTAAGAATAGGGGCTTCCCCGGTGGCTCAGTGGTAAAGAATCCACTTGCCAATGCGGGAGACACAGGTTTGAACTCTGATCCCACCTGCCACAGACCAACTAAGTCCACGTGCCACAACTGTTGAGCCTGTGCTCTGGAGCCTAGGAGCCACAACTACTGAGCCATGTGCCACAGCTACTGAAACTTCTGTGCCCTTAGCCCATACTCCACAACAAGGGAAGCCGCTACAATAAGAAGCCCGCCCACCACAACTATAGGGCAGCCCCAGCTCACTGCAACTACAAAAAAGCCCACACAGCAACAAAGACCCAGCACAGCTAAAAAAATAAACAAAATACTTTTAAAGGTATTGCAAAAAATGAAAATAAAAACAAAAAACAGTTTGGGAAAAGAAATGGAAAATTATGGTAGAAAAGAATATATATGGTATATGAAAGAAAAATTCTAAAACATAAATGTATGACAGCTCAAATGTAAAATTTATTTAAAATAAGAAATTTAAAGCAGTATAAACCTATTCCCACATATTATCTTTTATGATAATTTTGGACACAATTCATACATAGCAGAAGAAACGATTAGTTACCCTTATACAGGTTAGTAGAAATTATCCAAATTGAGGCACAGAGACAAAAATAGATTAAAAAAAAAAATGAAGAGATAACTAGTGACCTATAGAAAAACATCCAATTTCTAATCTACTTATAGTTGGAGTCAAAAAAGAAGAGAAAGAATATGATAGAGAAAAGTATTTTATGAAAAAATAGTTTGAAAGGTTCATATTTTTTGTAAAAATTCAATATACATTTCCAAGAAACAAAGCAAGCCTATGCTCAATAAATACAAAAATAACCACCTTTAGATCCATAAAAGCCAAGTTACTGAAAACCTAAGGTAATTTTAAAATATTGAATGCAGACTGAAAGAAAAGATATATTGCATTGAAGGAAATACAGTATAAGAATTGAAGTAGACTTATCAGGCATAACAGAAGGTAGTAGACCACAAAAAGAGTTGTCTAGTGTGCAAAGGGAAAAAAGACAGGCTTCCTTTCAATAGTCAACAAAAATGCTCTTTAAAAATGAAGGCAAAAATAAAGAAATATTTAGAGAATCAAGAGCTGAGTGAATTCATTGGTTCAAAATCACTTTAAAAACCTTAAAGGAAAGTCCTCAAGTGAACATAGAATCCAAAAGTATCATTTAAAAACTGCTGGAAAGGCCAGGAAACATGAGGTCAGTTTACAAAATTTAACTACATTTCTATATAATGTGGATGAATAATTGAAAAATGATATTTTTCAAACTGTAATTTAGTATCAAAAACATAAGACCCTTAGAAATACATTTACTAAATAAAATATAATTATTTATATTTATAAATATATAAAGCATTTATATATGGTATATTAATATTATAATAAATGTAGTAAGTATATAAAATGTTTTTATTTTATAAAATTTTATAAAATTATAGTTAATTTTATAAAATATTGTAATAAACATAGTAAATATAAAATATTTAGTAATTATTATGAATATGTAATAAATCATGGAAAAAGAAAGAGAGTTCCAGAAAAACATCTATTTCTGCTTTATTAACTATGCCAAAGCCTTTGACTGTGTGGATCACAAGAAAATGTGGAAAATTTGGGAATACCAGACCACCTGACCTGCGTCTTGAGAAACCTATATGCAGGTCAGGAAGCAACAGTTAGAACTGGACATGGAACAACAGACTGGTTCCAAATAGGAAAAGGAGTATGTCAAGGCTGTATATTGTCACCCTGTTTATTTAACTTCTATGCAGAGTACATCACGAGAAACGCTGGACTGGAAGAAACACAAGCTGGAATCAAGACTTCCAGGAGAAATCTCAATAACCTCAGATATGCAGATGACACCACCCTTATGTCAGAAAATGAAGAGGAACTAAAAAGCCTCTTGATGAAAGTGAAAGAGGAGAGTGAAAAAGTTGGCTTAAAGCTCCACATTCAGAAAATGAAGATCATGACATCCGCTCCCTTCCTTCATGGGAAATAGATGGGGAAACAGTGGAAACAGTGTCAGACTTTATTTTTCTGGGCTCCAAAATCACTACAGATGGTGACTGCAGCCATGAAATTAAAAGATGCTTACTCCTTGGAAGGAAAGTTATGACCAACCTAGACAGCATATTGAAAAGCAGAGACATTACTTTGCCAACAATGGCTCATCTAGTCAAGGCTATGGTTTTTCCAGTGGTCATGTATGGATGTGAGAGTTGGATTGTGAAGAAGGCTGAGTGCCGAAGAATTGATGCTTTTGAACTGTGGTATTGGAGAAGACTCTTGAGAGTCCCTTGGACTGCAAGGAGATCCAACCAGTCTATTCTGAAGGAGATCAGTCCTGGGATTTCTTTGGAAGGAATGATGCTAAAGCTGAAACTCCAGTACTTTGGCCACCTCATGTGAAGAGTTGACTCATTGGAAAAGACTCTGATGCTGGGAGGGATTGGGGGCAGGAGGAGAAGGGGACGACAGAGGAGGAGATGGCTGGATGGCATCACCGACTCGATGGATGTGAGTCTGAGTGAACTCCGGGAGTTGGAGATGGACAGGGAGGCCTGGCATGCTGCGATTCATGGGGTCTCAAAGAGTCGGACAAGACTGAGTGACTGAACTGAACTGAATCAAATGTTTAGTAAATAAGAACTCTACAATGAAATATAAACCATATTGAGTTATATTAAAGACGACTTGGACTTCCCAGGTGACTCAAGGTAAAGAATCCACTTGCCAGTGCAGGAGACACAGGAGATATAGGTTCCATCCCTGGGTAGCGAAGATCCCTGGAGAAGGCAACCAATTCCAGTATTCTTGCCTGGAAAATCCCATGGACTGAGGAGCCTGGCAGGCTACAGTCCATGGGGTTGCAAAGAGTCGGACACGACTTAGTGACAGCACACACTCAAAGATGACTTAAATATAAGAAACACACCACATTCATAAAGTGGAATTAATATTGGTAAGATTTCAACTCTCAAGTTAAACTAGTGATTCAATGTTATCTGGATGAAAATATCAGCATCTTTTTGGTAAAAATTGACAAGAAGTTTCTAAAGTATACGGAATTGAAAAGGATCTAGCATAGCCAAAGCAATCTAGAAAAGAGGGGGAAAAAAAAGCAATTTGTGAGGGCTTTCACTTGGTTTCAAGGTAATATACTATATCATAAGATATACTTACTTCCTAATTGTAAAACTTACAATAAAGCTACATTAATTTTAGTAACATAGTATCAAGAGAACGATAGGCAAATAGATCAATGGAATAAAATAGTCAGGAGAAAATGCAATTCAGTGGAGAAACAGTCTTTACGATAAATGGTGCTGAAACAAGTCTTTACAATAAATGACACTGAAGCATGTGGAACAATGCACCTTGACCCTCCTTCACCCTATTCAAAACTTTAATTCCAAATGTCTCATAGACCTTAACAATAAAAGTTAAACTATAAAGCTATTAAAAGCTTACAACAGAAAATATTTTCTTAACCCTGGAGTAGACAAATATTTCTTAGACTTGTCATAAAATGTTCTACCTATTAGAGAAAGAAACAATAAATTGAACTATTGTTCATCAAAAGACACCATTCTAGAAAATGAAAGGAAAAGCCAGAGACTGGGAGAAAATATAATATAATAGGTCTAACAGGGGCTTATATTTAAATTAGACAAAGAAATCCTATAACTCAATAATATAGAGTAAAAAATCCAAATACAACTGGCAGAACAGAAACAGACGCTTCCTAAAAGAAGATACTTGAATGACTCAGTTCAGTTCAGTCACTCAGTTGTGTCCGACTCAGTTGTGCCAGGCCTCCCTGTCCATCACCAACTCCTGGAGTTCACTCAGACTCACGTCCATCAAGTCAGTGATGCCATCCAGCCATCTCATCCTCTGTCGGCCCTTCTCTTCCTGTCCCCAATCCATCCCAGCATCAGAGTCTTTTCCAGTGAGTCAACTCTTCGCATGAGGTGGCCAAAGTATTGGAGTTTCAGCTTTAGCATCATTCCTTCCAAAGAAAACCCAGGGCTGATCTCCTTCAGAATGGACTGGTTGGATCTCCTTGCAGTCCAAGGGACTCTCAAGAGTCTTCTCCAACACCACAGTTCAAAAGCATCAATTCTTTGGTGCTCAGCCTTTTTCACAATCCAACTCTCACATCCATACATGACCACTGGGAAAACCATAGCTTTGACTAGACGGACCTTTGTTGGCAAAGTAAGTACTTAAAGATGCTCAATATCATTAATCATTAGGGAAACACAGACATACAATGACTTGCTGCTTCATATCAACTAAAATGATAATAATAAAAAGCCTGACAATGCCCACTGTTATTAAGGAGATGGAGCTACAGGAGCTCTCAGTGTGTTTCTGATGGAGTGTAAAATAGTGCAGCCACTTCAGAAAACTGATAGGCAATTTTATTTAAAGTTTTATATTTATTATGTCCTAGAAGTTCTTCTTCTCATGTGATAAATACAAGCAAGATAAAAGCATGTAATGACAAATAATACAAATACAAAAATGTTCACAGCAGAAAATATTAGACAAGAGAATAATAGTTAATCAACTAAGTAGGATATTCTATTTAACAATAAAAAGAACAAACTATTTATATACATAGAGAATGTTAGTCACTCAGTCCCCATGGACTGCAGCCCACCACGCTCCTCTGTCCATGAAATTCTCCAGACAAGAATACTGGAGTGGGTAAACATTCACTTCTCCAGGAGATCTTCCCAACCTAGGGATTGAACCCAGGTCTCCCGCATTGCAGGCACTTTCTTTACAGTCTGAGCCATCAGGGAAGCCCACATAGAGCATGAATGGATCTTAAATGCATTATGTTGACTAAAAGAGTGCAGAAATAAAACATATGTTCCATGATTCCATTTACATCAAATTCTATAAAGAGCAAAATTTAACTATGCTGACAAAAATTAAAGTAGTTTTTGTTTCAGGAGAGGTTTGAGCATTGACTGAAAATAGGCATGAAGTTGATAGTACTATTCTGTTTCTTGACAAAGAATTTTAGTTACATGTGTGTATACATTTGCCAGAATTCATCAGACCATATCCTTAAGATCAGTTACTTGGATAAAGGAAAAAATGATACATATGTAGGTCACCAAAAGCAAGAGTGCTTCCTTACAAAAAGTTGAGAACTAATCACATCTTATTCTTTATTATGTGCATCCTCAGTCCACTTGTTTAAAACTAATTTAGAAAAAAAACACAAAACAGTAGGTTAACAAACTATAAGAAGCCAGTACTTGTAAAGTAGAAGCAGAAAAATTTTCTCACTGCAAAATTATCCCACCTATACATTTAAGATCACTAGGCTTACCCTGAAGGTCCAGGATCCATTAGAGCTCTTGATTAGTATAAATTTGATTTTTTGAGGAACTCAGGGTTAACATTGTTCAATCTCTGATCCCAGTTTGGGGTGGTTTTGGTATTCTACCTATTTGTCTTTGAATATGACTCGTGGCCTATCTTATACACTCAGTTTTTAAGCATTTACCCAATATTTGACTATATTGATCTTCCCTACTTGGTGCTCAAGTTTTATCAGGACTGAAATTCTCTCCACAGCTTATACAACTGTTTATTTGGAGTTTACCATGTAGATACTATATTATAAGCATAGGGTATACTACAAGATTGCCTGGAAAAAAGCAATACCACCATTTTCTACTTTTGGAGAGATTTAGAATTGTGCTTTTGAATGGAGTGGATATCAATTTGAATAACTCATTAAACATTTTATTAATAGAACACAAAAAATGTAGTGCTTCCTAATGGGAAAAACTGTAAAATCAAAGTTAAAATTTATTTAAGTATTTATACTTAAATACATGAACCATTGTTACCTGTAGTTGTCAATTTGGTATTACAAGACTTTATTTTATCAAGAATTTGTAGTTTAAATTTTTATGCTACAAAACTTACCAGGTTTATACTATGATTAAAGACAGTCTATTGCCAGTTGTATACTAAAGGTTTTCATTTAGACATATTTTTGAATTAATAAACATAGATTTTTTTTAAAGTTCATAGAAACTTTTAACATGGAATACAGATTTTTTTCAATATGTCTTCTATGATGTGTGAATTGGGGTAGACTATGCTGGAGTAACAAATAGGCCCCAAAATAGAATGAGTCAACAAATTCAGTTCAGTTCAGTCACTCAGTCGTGTCCGACTCTTTGCAACTCCATGAATCACAGGACTCTAGGCCTTGCTGTCCGTCACCAACTCCCGGAGTTCACTCAGACTCACATCGATCAAGTCAGTGATGCCATCCAGCCCTCTCATCCTCTGTTGTCCCCTTCTCCTCCTGCCCCCAATCCCTCCCAGCATCAGAGTCTTTTCCAATGAGTCAACTCTTCACATGAGGTGGCCAAAGTACTGGAGTTTCAGCTTTAGGATCATTCCTTCCAAAGAAATCCTAGGACTGATCTCCTTCAAAATGGACTGGTTGGATCTCCTTGCAGTCCAAGGGACTCTCAAGAGCCTTCTCCAACATCACAATTCAAAAGCATCAATTTTTTGGTGCTCAGCTTTCTTCGGAGTCCAACTCTCACATCCATACATGACCACTGGGAAAACCATAGCCTTGACTAGACCGACCATTGTTGGCAAAGTAATGTCTCTGCTTTTCAATATGCTATCTAGGTTGGTCATGACTGTTCTTCCAAGCAGTAAGCGTCTTTTAATTTCATGGCTGCAGTCACCATCTGCAGTGATTTTGGAGTCCAAAAAAATAAAGTTTGACACTGTTTTCACGTTTCCCATCTATTTCCCATGAAGGGAGGGCCAGATGACATGATCTTCATTTTCTTAAACTCTGAAAAAGTTTAAGCCAACTTTTTCACTCCCCTCCTTCACTTTCATCAAGAGGCTTTCTAGTTCCTCTTCACTTTCTGCCATAAGGGTGGTGTCATCTGCATATCTGAGGTTATTGAGATTTCTCCCAGCAATCTTGATTCCAGCTTGTGCTTCTTCCAGTCCAGAGTTTCTCATGATGTACTCTACGTATAAGTTAAATAAGCAGTGTAACAACATACAGCCTTGACGTACTCCTTTTCCTATTTGGAACCAGTTTGTTGTTCCATGTCCAGTTCTAACTGTTGCTTCCTGACCTGCATATAGGTTTCTCAAGAGGCAGGTCAGGTGGTCTGGTATTCCCATC
>NW_011495024.1:5205685-5248276 GCF_000754665.1 Bison bison bison | reverse complement strand
CAGGTCCTGTGGCCACTGCTGAGTTTTCCAAATTTGCTGGCATATTGAGTGCAGCACTTTCACAGCATCATCTTTTAGGATTTGGAATAGCTCAACTGGAATCCCATCACCTCCACTAGCTTTGTTCGTAGTGATGCTTTCTAAGCCCCATTTGACTTCACATTCCAGGATGTCTGGCTCAAGGTCAGTGATCACACCATTGTGATTATCTTGGTCTTGAAGATCTTTTTTGTACAGTTCTTCTGTGTGTTCTTGCCACCTCTTCTTAATATCTTCTGCTTCTTTTAGGTCCATACCATTTCTGTCCTTTATCGAGCCCATCTTTGCATGAAGTGTTCCCTTGGTATCTCTAATTTTCTTGAAGAGATCTCTAGTCTTTCCCATTCTGTTGTTTTCCTCTATTTCTTTACATTGAGTGCTGAGGAAGGCTTTCTTATCTCTTCTTGCTATTCTTTGGAACTCTGCATTCAGATGTTTGTCTTTCCTTTTCTCATTTGCTTTTCGCTTCTCTTCTTTTCACAGCTATTTGTAAGGCCTCCTCAGACAGCCATTTTGCTTTTTTGCATTTCTTTTCCATGAGGATGGTCTTGATCCCTGTCTCCTGTACAATGTCATGAACCTCAGTCCATAGTTCATCAGGCACTCTATGTATCAGATCTAGGCCCTTAAATCTATTTCTCACTTCCACTGTATAATCATAAGGGATTTGATTTAGATTATACCTGAATAGTCTAGTGGTCAACAAATTAGAACTGTTTACCTCTCACACATGTAGCAGTCTATGGTGCGTGGATTCATGTTAGTAGAAAGTGGGGCTGGGAGGAGTCAAAGTTCTACTTTATTGGAGCAGAGTAGGAACACAGTCCATGGGGTCGCTAAGAGTCGGACACGGCTGAGCTGCTTCACTTTCACTTTCACTTTCATGCACTGGAGAAGGAAATGGCAAACCACTCCACTGTTGTTGCCTGGAGAATCCCAGGGATGGAGGAGCCTGGTGGGCTATCATCTATGGCGTTGCACAAAGTTGGACACGACTGAAGTGTCTTAGCAGCAGCAGCAGCAGCAGCAGGAACAATGGGTTAATCACGTCCATTGGTATTCTTTATGGCATGCATTACTCTGACCCATTTTCCATTGAGTAGAGTTTGGTCATATGGCTGTGCATAGGTGGAGACTTTGGAGACTAGATAAAAGAATAGAAGATGAAGTATGGTGAACAACTTATCAGTTTCTTGGTCAAGGAATGCCTTAGAGATAATGAAGATTCCCTTACTGTTTGTTACCACCCCTTTTAAAATCATGCCTTTGCTTATTATCTATTATGTCTTAGACATTATTCCAATAGAATTTTACTTTAAGTAAATGACTACAATGAATACTCATTTTACAACACAGATATTTTGTCCAACTCTTTTTATAACAAAAGTACCTCTTGGGTTTTGTTTTCCTTACTGAAACGTGGGAAAATTAATTTCTTCAAAATAGTTATTTTACATTATCACTAAGTGAAAATAACTTAAATATCCTCATGCTACCTTAACTGAATCCATCAACTTAAACTCAAATCAGTGTAAAATATGACTGCATTTTATATTTGTATTATCTCCTTAGACTCTAGCATGGGACCTTATGCCCATAGTAAGTGTTACTGCATGTTTGTTAAACAAGTTAGAGTTGCTGTGCCTGAAGAAAAGCAAGGTGCATGATATATTCAAGAATTTTATGCAGTAAAACTGCCTTGAAAGATTTGTTGGCTGTTTTCAAAGATGATCAAATATTACTTTTCCTACACAGTCCCTTTATTGCTTGTTGTCTCTAATGTGAAAGTCAGTATACTTGGTCCTATGAGAATTACAGATATTTTCAAGACACTGGTCCTTGACTTCAAAATGCTCACATAGAAACAAGAAAAAAAATGATGATTATGACAGTGAATGAGTATTAGATAAGACTAATTAGAGACTGAACAATTGAAAAGAATATTTTTGAAGAAGACTATACCTGCCAGTGCAGCAGATGCAAGAGAGCCAGGTTCAGTCCCCGGGTTGGGGAGATCCCCTGCAGAAGGAAATTGTTACCTACTCCAGTATTCTTGCCTGGAAAAATCTCATGGACAGAGGAGCTTGGTGGGCTGTAGCACATGGGGTTACAAAGAGTCAGACATGACTGAATGCTTGTCCACAGCAATAAACCACCTAGCTTTGGATTTTTAGTCATTTGTTTCTCTGGAGGTCCCAAAACAAAACCAGTCAACTTTTGAATATCTCCTTTAGATCCTTAACTTTAAATATCATAATGTGCTATTTCAATCATACTTTTAAAATTTATTTCCCCAACTGTTCTCATGGTTGTAGTATTATAAAGGTTAAATTTACAAACCCATAAACTTACAAACCCACTAACCTCAATTATTCTATTAACTTTAAACATATAAGGGCAAGTATGTTTAACAAAGTTATCACAAGAGACTACTAATAGAGCAGTACTTCATAGAAATGCTTTTGAAATTATTCCTCATTTCTTAAAGTGCTCATTGCCTTTGGTTTGGAAGGAATAAAATTGACTCACAAGAGTGGTCCTTATTCAATTTATCCTTAGTGGCATTCCATTAGCAGTAAGATGTGTGTGTGTTTGTGTGTGTGTGGGTACTTCTCAATAGCTTAGTCACTTTATGAATCTCCATGATGCCTACTTATGATCTTTCTGTTAACTCTAGGTAATACTGGTCAATGCAGGCATCCCTAGTCTAACCACAGATACAACTAAAACTCATAATATATAGAAATTAGAGGTGGCTGAAAATTCTTAGTCTTCTCTTCAAGAGGTTAAATCTAATTCCCTACCCCTTGAATCTGGACTGACCCTGTGATACGTTTAACAGATAAAAAGTGAAAGAACTTCAATGGATGCTACAAATGAACTTATTTACAAAACAAACACACCCACAGACTTAAAGAATGAATTTATGGTTATCAGGGAGGAAAGGTGTTGGGGGTGATAGAAAGTTTGGGATTGGAATGTATACACTGCTATATTAAAGATAACCAACAAGGACCTACCGTATAGCACCAGGAACTCTGCTAAATATTATGTAGCAACTTATATGAGAAAAAAATCTGAAAAAAGAATAAACACATATATAGGTATAACTGAATCACTTTATCTTATACCTGAACTTAATACAACATTGTTAATCAACTATATTCTAATATAAAATAAAAAAGATAGAAAGAACTAAGTAACGTTGTATGATTTCCAAGGCTGAGTTTTATGAATAACAACTCCTGCTTGGTTATTTTAGAATACCTGCTCTTGGACTTCTGAGAACCCAGCCATCAGGTAGAATCCCAAGCCACAAGATGAGCACTTATGTAGACACTCCAATCAACAGCCATAGTTGAGCTCTGCCTAGAGCCAGCTGAGCCTAGATCCAGCATCAAATTTCAGTCATGTGAGTGACCTATCTACCACAAGCAACTAGTGAAAGCTTCAGCTGACTGCAGCTTCATCTACAACATGGGAGAGCCCAAGTGACAACCATCCAGCTAAGGTCAGTACAGTCGTTCCTTGGTATCCACAGGAGATTGATCTCAGAACCCTCCTCAGATATGAAAATCTGAGGATGATCAAGTGTCTTCTATAAAATGGCAAATTATTTTCATATAACCTATACACATCTTCCCATACACTTTACATTATCTCTATAACTTATAACATCTAATACAAAGTCAATGCTATAGGAAGAGTTGTAAGCACAATGTAATTGCTTTATAGATAGTTGCCCAATCTGGCAAAATCAAGTGTTACTTTTTGGAACCTTCTGGATTTTGTCCAAATATTTTTGACCTGCAGTTGGTTAAATCCAGGGCTCAGGAAGCTATGGATATGGAGTGTTGACTGACTATAGTCTGCAAAGCTGAGAAAATAATAAGTGAAGCCCCTAAATTCAGTGGTTATTTATTGCAAAACAATAGGTAACCACAAGCCAATGAATTCAGAAACCAGTATTTCAGGCTAATTTTGTTCTCTGTTTCAAACCCAGAATAGCTATGATAAAAACAAATAACTCATACTTTGAAGAAGTACTTTCCTACTCTGGGGAACAGTCATCTTGGTATAATTTTATATAACTAGGAATAGAAAAATTCAAATCATCTTTGAGTTGTTTCTTTTAGGTTGGAATTACACTTTATAAGGGAGGTTTTCATGCAAGTACTTACAAATTTGGAGCTACCTTTCAATTTTAAAAAATTAAAAATTTTAAATATTTATTATTAATAGATAAGTTATCTGGTAAAATTGAGAGTTTATTGTGTTTTATCTAAGTGTACTGTATATATAAAGAGACACTCCTTTCCCCAAGACCTAGGCAAAATTAATCTAAATCACCAGATAATGATTAGTAAAAAAATCCATTTCCTTCCTTCAAATTTCACTGAAGTAACTGAAGAGCTTCCCTGGTGGCTCAGCAGTAAAGAATCTGCCTACCAATGCAGGAGATGTGGGTTGCATCCCTAGGTGGGAAATTGTCCCTGGAGAAAGAAATGGCAAACCACTCCAGTATTCTTGCCTGTGAAATCACATGGGCAGAGGAGCCTGGCGGGCTACAGTCCGTGGTGTGGCAAAGGGTCAGACATGACTTCGTGACTAAACAAGAACACCACCACTTGGGCTGAAGGCGGGTAGTTCTTATGTTCTCAAAGCTTCTTCTCATTTTAAGTTCCTGCTTCTTCTGAATTTCATCAATTTCAGTGTCTTATTCATATAGTCCTTATGCCAAGTTCTGTAGACTAGATAGAATCCAGTTCCTTAATTTCCTTCTAGAAAATGTACTTAGATTTTACTGAGCACTTAGGGGAGATATAGACACCCTTCAAACTAAACAACAGGTATGCCTGTTTTCTTAAAAGTGAAAAACATTTCGGCATACTAGGAAATGGATAATAGTAAAGTCATGGGATTGGTTGAGAGTACAGAGTCAGTGAGGTAAGAAGAGAAGTCTAATGCCAGATCCATGGGGCATGGTAATATGGTCCAGAAAATGCGGCAGAATCAACCAAAAAGGGTGAAAAGGGACAGCCAGTGAATTGAGAAGTTGTTATCCTGGGTCGGGAAGATCTGCTGGAGAAGGGATAGGCTACCCGCTCCAGTATTCTTGGGCTTCCATTGCGGCTCAGCTGGTAAAGAATCTGCTCACAATGCAGGAGACCTGGGTTTGATCCTTGGGTTGGGAAGATCCCCTGGAGAAGGGAAAAGATACACTCTCCAGTATTCTGGCTTGGAGAATTCCATGCACAGTAAAGTCCATGGGGTTGCAAAGAGTCGAACACGACTGAGCGACTTTCACTTTCACTTCGCTATACTGAAATAAAATGTCTAAAGGACAATGATATTTTTGCATGCTACAGAGAGCTCAAGTAATACAGAAGCTTACAGTTGTGAACTATATTTAGAAATCTGCAACCAAAATGAAAGTGATAGGAATCTCAGTGAAATGATATAATCTTATTAGGACAAGAAAGACTGGGAAGTAAGAGAGTATAAATGCAGTGAAGACATTTTTTCCTCTAGCTTTATTAAAATACAGTTGATTTTTTGTTGTTGTTTAGTTGTGCTTGACTCTGCAACCCCACGGATTGTGTCCTGCCAGGCTCCTCTGTCCATAGGATTTCCCAGGCAAGAATATTGGAGTGGGCTGCCATTTCCTTCCCCAGGGGATCTTCTTGACCTAGGGACTGAACCTGTGTCTCCTGGATCGCTGGCGAATTGTTTACTGCTGAGCTGACCACCATATAAGATTGAATTATATAGCATAGTGACCTAACTTACATATATTTTGAAATGATTACCACAGTAAGTTAAGTTAGCATGCACCATCTCCAATAGATACAAAAAAAGAAAAAATATTTTCTTCTGATGAGAACTCATGGCGTCTATTCTCTTTACAATTTTCAACTATGCCATACACCAGTGTCAGCTATAGTCATTGTGCTCTATGTTATATCCTTAGCAATTATTTATATTTTAACGGAAAGTTTGTACCTTTTGACCACCTTCATTCAATCTCTGTCCTCCCTAGCTCCCATCTCTGATAATACCAAATTTTATCTTACTTTCCATGAGTTTGTTTTGTTGTTAAGGTTCCACAAATACGTGGTGATCATACAGTATTTCTCTTTCTCTATGTGTTTCACTTCCTTATGTCACTTAACATAGAGCCCGCAGAGTCCATCCCTGTTGTTGCAAATGACAGGATGTCCTTCTTCTATGGTTAAACAGTATTCCATTTTTTGAATATACCACAACTTCTTTAGCTACTCATTTTTCAGTTGAACCCTTAGGTTATTTCCTTTTCTTGGCTATTATAAATAATGCTGCAAAGGGCACAAGGTTGCAGATACATCTCATATTTGTGTTTTTGTATTCCCAGAAGTGGAATTGCTGGACAATATGGTAGTTCTCTTTTTAATTTCTTGAGGAACCTCCATGCTATTTTCCATAGTGAGTGTACTAATAGTGTACAAAGGTTCCCTTTTTTCCAAATTGTCATCAGACTTTGTTATCTCTTGTCTTTTTGATGATCACCATGCTAATGAAAATAGTAACACTGTCATTGTATTTTGGTTTATATTCACCTGATCATTAGTGATGTGGAGTACTTTTCATGCATTTTCTGACTATTTGGCTGCTTTCTTAGGAAAATGTCTATTCAGTTCCTCTGCTCATTAAAATGGGCTTCCCTGATAGTTCAGTTGGTAAAGAATCTGCCTGCACTACAGGAGACCCTGGTTTGATTCCTAGGTTGGAAAGATTCAATTAAATATAAAATAATAAAATTGTCTTCTATTGAGAGTTCTTTATATGTTTTACATACTAACCACTTATCAAAAATAAGATTTGCAAATATTTTTGATATAACATACTAATATGGTATGTTATATTTTCATTTTGCTGTTTCCTTTGCTATACAGAAACTTTTTAGTTTGATGTACTCGTGTTTGTTTATTTTTTTACTTTGTTGCCCATGCTTTCAGTTCAGTTCAGTCACTGAGTTGTGTCCGACTTTTTGCAATCCCATGGACTGCAGCACACCAGGCTTTCCTGTCCATTACCAACTCCCGAAGCCTACTTAAACTCATGTTTGATTACTGTATTGTTTAATACAGCTTAAAATCGGAAACTGTGAGGCCTTATGCATTGTTATTCTTGCTCAGGATTGCTTTTGTGGGTCCATGTAAATTTCAGGGATTGTTTATTCTACTTTTGTAAAAATACACAATTGAAATCTTGATAGAGATTGGTTGCATTGAATTTATAAATGGCTCCTGGTAGTATGGACACTTTAATATTTATTCTTCCAAACAATGAACATGGAATACTTTTCCATTTATTTTTCATCTTCTTCAATTACCCTCATCAATCTTCCAGTTTTCAGTGTTTAGCTCAGTCTCTCAGTTGTGTCCAACTCTTTGTGACCCCATGGACTGCAGCATGCCAGGCCTTCCTGTCCATCACCAACTCCCAGCGTTTACTCAAAGGCATTTCCATTGAGTCAGTGATGCCATCCAATCATCTCATCCTCTGTTGTCCCCTTCTCTTCCTGCCTTCAATCTTTCCCAGCATCAGGGTTTTTTCAAATGAGTCAGTTCTTTGCATCAGGTGGCCAAAGTATTGGAGTTTCAGTCCTTCCAATGAACATTCAGGACTGATTTCCTTTAGGATGGACTGGTTGGATCTCCTTGAAATCCCAGGGACTCTCAAGAGTCTTCTCCAACACCACAGTTCAAAACCATCAATACTTTGGTGCTCAGCTTTCTTTATAGTCCAACTCTCAATCCATATGTGACTACTGGAAAAACTGTAGCTTTAACAAGATGGACCATGTCGGCAAAGTAATGTCTCTGGTTTTTAATATGCTATCCAGGTTGGTCATAGCTTTTATTGCAAGGAGCAAGCATCTTTGAATTTAATGGCTGCAGTCACCATCTGCAGTGATTTTGAAACCCCCAAAAATAAAGTCTGTCACTGCTTCCACATCTATTTGTTATGAAGTGATGGCACCAGATGCCATGACCTTAGTTTTCTGAATGTTGAGCTTTAAGCCAACTTTTTCACTCTCCTCTTTCACTTTTATCAAGAGGCTCTTTGCAAGATACTGGATGCTTGGGGCTAGTGCTCTGGGACAACCCAGAGGGATGGTATGGGGAGGGAGGAGGGAGGAGGGTTCAGGATGGGGAACACATGTATACCTGTGGCGGATTCATTTTGATATTTGGCAAAACTAATACAATTATGTAAAGTTTAAAAATAAAATAAAATTAGAAAAAAAAAAGAGGCTCTTTAGTTCTTGGCTTTCTGCCATAAGGGTGGTGTCATCTGCATATTTGAAGTTATTGAGATTTCTTCCAGCAATCTTGATTCCAGCTTGTGCTTAATCTAGCCCAGCATTTCTCATGATGTACTCAGCATATAAATTAAATAAACAGGGTGACAATATACAGCCTTGATATAATCCCTTCCTGATATGGAACCAGTCTGTTGTTTCAGGTCTGTTGCTTCTTGACCTGCATACAGATTTCTCAAGAGGCAGGTCAGGTGGTCTGGTATTCCCATCTCTTAATATTTTCCACAGTTTGTTGTGATCCACACAGTCTAAGGCATTGACATTGTCAATAAAGCAGAAATAGATTTTTTTTCTGGAACTCTCTTGCTTTTTCGATGATCCAAAGGATGTTGTCAGTTTGATCTCTGGTTCCTCTTCCTTTTCTAAATCCAACTTGAACATCTGGAAGTTCACAGTTCACATACTGTTGAAGGCTGGCTTGGACAATTTTGAGCATTACTTTGCTAGTGTGTGAGATGAGTGCAATTGTGCGGTAGTTTGTGCATTATTTGGCATTGCCTTTCTTTGGGATTGGAATGAAAACTGAACTTTTCCAGTTTTCGGTGTAGAAATCTTTTATGTCTTTGGTTAAATTTATTCCTAAGTTTTGGCACCCTACTCCAGTACTCTTGCCTGGAAAATCCCATGGATGGAGGAGCCTGGTGGGCTGCAGTCCATGGGGTCGCTGAGGGTCTGACACGATTGAGTGACTTCACTTTCACATTTCACTTTCATTCATTGGAGAAGGAAATGGCAACCCACTCCAGTGTTCTTGCCTGGAGAATCCCAGGGACGGGGGAGCCTGGTGGGCTGCCGTCTATGGGGTTGCACAGAGTTGGATATGACTGAAGCGACTTAGCAGCAGCAGCAGTAGCATTCCTAAGTTTATTTATTTATTTATTTATTTTGATACTTTTTGCTTGGAATCATTTTCTTTGTTTCTTTTTCAAATAATGAGTAGTGTACAGAAATTTTACTATTTTGCTTGCTAATTTTCTATTCTCCATATTTACTTAATTCATTAAATAGATTTAGGATTTTGGGTGTGATCTTTAATAATTTCCCATATATAAAATTATGTCACCTGTAAATAGTGACCATTTACTTCTTCCTTTCTTATTCTAATGCCTTTTATTCCTCCTTCTTGCCTGAATGCTCTGACTAGGGTTTCAGTACTGTGTTGCATAGGAGTGGTGAGAGTGGGCAACCTTGTTTTTCCCCTATTTTAAAGAAAAAGCTATTAACCTTTTAGTACTGAGTACAATGTTAGCCATGCGCTCCTCATGTATGACCTTTATTATATTGAATTATATTCCTTCTATTGTTAATTTGTTAAGAGTTTGTGTTGTTTTTTTTTTTAATTCATAAACACATGTTGAGCTTTGTCAAGTGCTTTTACTGCATCCAACATTCAGAAAACAAAGATCGTGGCATCTGGTTCCATCACTTCATGGGAGATAGATGGGAAAACAGTGGAAACAGTGTCAGACTTTATTTTTTTGGGCTCTAAAATCACTGCAGATGGTGACTGCAGCCATGAAGTTAAAAGATGCTTACTCCTTGGAAGGAAAGTTATGATCAACCTAGATAGCATATTCCAAAGCAGAGACATTACTTTGCCAACAAAGGTCTGTCTAGTCAAGGCTATGGTTTTTCCAGTGGTCATGTATGGATGTGAGAGTTGGACTGTGAATAAAGCTGAGGGCTGAAGAATTGATGCTTTTGAACTGTGGTGTTGGAGAAGACTCTTGAGCATCCCTTGGACTGCAAGGAGATCCAACCAGTCCATTCTAAAGGAGATCAGCCCTGGGTGTTCTTTGGAAGAAATGATGCTAAAGCTGCAACTTCAGTACTTTGGCCATCTCATGTGAAGAGTTGACTCGTTGGAAAAGACTCTGATGCTGGGAGGGATTGGGGGCAGGAGGAGAAGGGGACTACAGAGGATGAGATGGCTGCATGGTGTCACCAACTTGATAGACGTGAGTTTGAGTGAACTCCGGGAGTTGGTGATGGACAGGGAGGCCTGGCGTGCTGCGATTCATGGGGTCGCAAAGTGTTGGACACGACTGAGCAACTGAACTGAACTGATTAACATGATTTTCATATCCTTTTCATGTGATATATCACAATTGTTGATTTGTTTATGTGAACCAGCATTTTGTTACAGGAATAAATTCACTTTATCATGATGGATAGTTCTTTTAATGTGCTACTAATTTCAGTTTACTAGTATTTTATTGAGAATTTTTATACCTATAGTCATCAGGGATATTGGCCTGTAGTTTTCTTTTCGTGTACTCTCCCTTTATGGCTTTAGTATCACAGTAATTCTGGCCTCATAAAATGAATTTAGGAATGGTCGATAACTTTTATATTTTGGAAAATTTTGAGAAGAATTTTCATAGATTTTTCTTTAAATATTTGGTAAAACTTTTTATTGAAGCCATCTGGTCCTGAGAGTTTTTTTTCCAGGTGGTAGTTTTTTGATTACTGATTCAATCTCCTTACTAATAATTGGTCTGTTCAACTTTTCTACTTGTTCCTGGTATAGTCTTGGTTGGTCATCTATTTTAATAATTTTCCTATTTCTTCTAGGTTGTTCAGTTTATTGGCATATAGTTAGTCACAGTAAATTCTTAAGATCTTTCTTTTTTTTTTTCAAAGTTTAAAATCAAATTTATTTTTTACTGATAGCTTTTTTGTGGATAGTGATATGAAATGAAATGATAGCTCATTTCATTTACATGAGCTTTTAACTCTTCAGTTGATCCCTTGTGAGCCATCTCCACGGGCCACACTGATTTCATGTGGTTCCCTAAGTATCTTTCATATTTCTGTGCTATCGATCGAAATATCTCCTCTTTCACTTATAATTTTGTTAATCTGGATCTACTCTCTTTTTTCCCTTGATTAGTCTAGCTGAAGTTTTGTCAATTTTGTTTACCTTTTCAAAGAACCAACACTTAGTTTTGTTAATAACCAAACCATTTTTAAAGGTCATTGATTTTAAAGGGTAGAAGACACTAGATCAGTATGTACAGTGCCAGGAGTTTGGGGTTTGGTTTGGTTTTGTTTTTATTCTAGAGATATCATAGTTGTTCTGAATTTACTCACCCCTGGCTCATTTACATTATTAGTGTGAAACTAAACATACACACACACAAAATTAGAATAAAATCATAAATAAATATTTTTGAACTGTAAGACTTCTATTATCTTACCTTGTTCAACCTATTCTACATGTCATTTCTTACCTCATTCATTCTGTGATTAAGCAGGGAATGAGTTTTCCCTTTTCTTTCACTTGCCTCATCCTGTCAATGAGTCAACAAATCAAGCACAACTTGTCAGGCTCCCTTGCCAACAGAAAAACCAAGAAAAAGAAGTCACGATTATTTTCATCTACTGAAGTCATCAAGCTCTAGTAGCTGAAACTTAACAAAATTCTTGCTAAAATCCTATTTTACAGTAGAGCACAAGCAACACAATTAGCAGCATGCAGCAAGTGTCAGGTGAGTTGTCATTCAGTCGCTAAGTCATGTCTGACTCTTTGCAACCCCGTGGACTGCAGCACACAAGGCCTCCCTGTCCATCACCGTCTTCTGCAGTTCATGTCCATTGAATCAGTGATGCCATCCAGCCATTTCATCCTCGATCACCCTCTTTTCCTTCTGCCTTCAATCTTTCCCAGCATCAGGGTCTTTTCCACAGCTGTTCATCAGAGGACAGGAAAGGTCTATTAAGATAGATGAGGTCAAGAAGAGAGAATAGCATCAGAAGCTGTAGTGCATGGGTGTTCACTCTCTAGCCATTCTACTAATAATTTCTCTTTGAGCCCTTTATGGTTGAGGCTTACTACAGGTTATCAACTTTATTAACATTTTCAAAAACTCAACTTTTGGCTTTGTTAATTGTGTTTGTTATTTATCTGCTTTCAATTCCATTGTTTTCCTATTTTTTTAACTTTTCTACATTTAATCCCTTTTACTTTAATTTTCTATTCTTTTTCAAATTTCTTATGGTGGAAGGTTTTCAAGCTTCATTAATTGAAATTTTCTTCATCTTAATAAACATATAAAGCTATACATTTTTTACAAAACACTAATTTTTATATTTTCCACAAATTTTGATGTATTTTTTTCTTAAACATTCATTCAGTTCAGTTCAGTTGCTCAGTCATGTTCGAGTCTTTGTGACCCCAAGGACTGCAGCATTCCAATCCTCCCTGTCCATCACCAACTCCCGGAGTTCACTCAGACTCACGTCCATTGAGTCAGTGATGCCATCCAGCCATCTCATCCTCTGTCGTCGCCTTTTCCTCCGGCCCTCAATCTTTCCCAGCATCAGGGTCTTTTCAAATGAGTCAGCTCTTCATATCAGGTGGCCAAAGAATTGGAGTTTAGCTTCAACATCAGTCCTTCCAATGAACACCTAGGACTAATCTCCTTTAGGACGGACTGGTTGGTTTGCCTTGCAGTCCAAGGGACTCTCGAGAGTCTTCTCCAACACCACAGTTCAAAAGCATCAATTCTTCGGTGCTCAGCTTTCTTTATAGTCCAACTCTCACATCCATACAGGGCTACTGGAAAAACCACAGCCTTGACTAGATGGACCTTTGTTAATAAAGTAATGTCTCTGCTTTTTAATAAGCTATCTAGGTTGGTCATAACTTTCCTCCCAAAGAGTAAGTGTCTTTTAATTTCATGGCTGCAGTCACCATCTGCAGTGATTTTGGAGCCCCCAAAAATAAAGTCAGCCATTGTTTCCACTGTTTCCCCATCTATTTGCCATAAAGTGATGGGACTGGATGGCATGACCTTAGTTTTCTGAATGTTGAGTTTTAAGCCAACTTTTTCAGTCTCTTCTTTCACTTTCATCAAGAGGCTCTTTAGTTCTTCTTCACATTCTGCCATAAGGGTGGTTCATCTGCATATCTGAGGTTATTGATATTACTCCCGGCAATCTTGATTCCAGATTGTGCTTCTTCCAGCCCAGCATTTCTCATGATGTACTCTGCATGTAAGTTAAATAAGCAGGGTGACAGTATACAGCCATGACGTACTTTTTTTCCTGTTTGAAACCTGTCTGTTATTCCATGTCCAGGTCTAACTGTTGCTTCCTGATTTGCATACAGGTTTCTCAAGAGGCAGGTCGGGTGGTCTGGTATTCCCGTCTCTTTCAGAATTTTACACAGTTTATTATGATCCATTCACTCAAAGGCATTGGCATAGTCAATAAATCAGAAATAGATATTTTTTCTGGAACTCTCTTGCTTTTTTGATGATCCAGCGGATGTTGGCAATTTGATCTCTGGTTTCTCTGCCTTTTCTAAAACCAGCTTGAACATCTGGAAGTTCATGGTTCAAGTATTGCTAAGCCTGGCTTGGAGAATTTTGAGCTTTACTTTACTAGTGTGTGAAATGAGTGCAATTGTGAGGAAGTTTGAGCATCCTTTGGCATTGCCTTTCTTTGGGATTGGAATGAAAACTGACCTTTACAGTCTGTGGCCACTGCTGAGTTTTCCAAATTTGCTGACATATTGAGTGCAGCACTTTTACAGCATCATCTTTTAGGATTTGAAATAGCCTAACTGGAATTCTGTCACCTGCACTAGGTTTGTTTATAGCGATGCTTCCTAAGTCCCACTTGACTTCACATTCCAGGATATCTGGCTCTAGGTGAGTGATCATAACATCGTGATTATCTGGATCATGAAGATCTTTTTTGTACAGTTCTTCTGTGTATTCTAGCTACCTCTTCTTAATATCCTCTGCTGCTGTTAGGTCCATACCATTTCTGTCTTTTATTGAGCCCATCTTTGCATGAAATGTTCCCTTGGTATCTCTAATTTTCTGGACGAGATCTCTAGTTTTTCTCATTCTATTGTTTTCTTCTAGTTCTTTGCTTTGATCGCTGAGGAAGGCTTTCTTATCTCTCCTTGCTATTCCTTGAAATTCTACATTCAGATGCTTATATCTTTCCTTTTCTCCTTTGCTCTTTGCTTCTCTTCTTTTCACAGCTATTTGTAAGCCATTCAACATCATGGTAATCCAAGTCTATGCTCTAACCAGTAATGCTGAAGAAGCTGAAGTTTCACAGTTGTATGAAAATATACATGACTTTTTAGAACTAACACCCCCAAAAGACTTTTCATTATAGGGGACTGGAATTCCAAAGTTAGAAATCAAGAAACACCTGGAGTAACAGGCAAATTTGGCCTTGGAGTACAGAATTATGTAGCACAAAGGCTAATAGAGTTTTGCCAAGTGAACGCACTGGTCATAGCAAACACCCTCTTCTAACAACACAAGAGAAGACTCTCCACATGGACATCACCAGATGTCCAACACCTAAATCAGATTAATTATATTCTTTGCAGCTAAAGATGGAGAAGCTCTATACAGTCGGTAAAAACAAGAACAGGTGCTGACTGTGGCTCAGATCATGAACTCCTTATTGCCAAATTCAGACTTAAATTGAAGAAAGTGGGGAAACCACTAGACCAATCAGGTATGGCCTAAGTCAAATCCCTTATGATTACACAGTGGAAGTGAGATATAGATTTAAGGGATTAGATTTGATAGACAGAGTGCTTGATGAACTATGGATAGAGGTTTGTGACATTGTACAGGAGACAGGAATCAAGACCATCCTCCAAAAAAAGGAAATGCAAAATGGCAGAGATAAGTATTATTCCTCAATATTAATTAAAGGTTAAATAATTTATCAAAGTTACATCTTTTCATGCATTTCTCATTCAAGGCAATAAGTTTGTTATTTTCTGTGTCCTTTGGTACTTAATAGAGAAAAAATAAAGGCGTATGTTCCCAGGTTTTAGCCAAATTTCTTAACAGCCAATTTAATCATACTTTATCTGTTCTTTTTATTTCCTGGACTCAAAATAATGCATTGCTTTGCTGGCAGCATGACAAAAGACAGGATCAACTGGAGCAGTGTATCCATTATTAAATTAACTCTCGTCAGTAATCAGCTTCTAAAAACACTCCTGGGAGAATAAAAGTTGTAAAAGTTGACATGTAGTCCAAAAAAACCCCCAAATAAATGTAAAAGACCTTTAGAAAAATACTACTTTGGTCAATAACAGTTTAATAGGATTGTTAGGAAGGGTGCTGTCCTCAAGTTTCTAGGCTGCCAGTAGACATCAAAGGCATTTTTGAAAGCCTTTTTATCTTTTTTCTGTACCTGCTATTTCAAAGAATCATACGGTTCATTCTCATGTCCTTGCACTATTTTTCCTAGCAGGGAATGTCCTTCAAAGATAATATGAGCCCCACCTCCATGAGATGGAGTAATAAGATGTATGTTTTTCTTTTTGTAGCACAGAGGAAAAGTTCAGATGAATTCAAGCATACGTAGGTGGCAAGCTCTTCATATAATATCCAGAGCAGGGAATTACAAATAAGTGTAGTGAGGTTGCAGAAAGTCTACATGGGCATTTAGTAAGGTAATCTCAATTAAAGGAAAACACTTAGTAAAGGGCTTAGACACTTTCCATAGAGATTTTCAACAGAGCAACATTTTTGTATCAAGATTTGTGAATATGGTTTATGGTTAAAAATAATTATATATAACAGAGTACAGTATATCTCCTATTGATAGTGGAGAAAGACTCAACAGGCAAATTTGAAATTGAGTTTTGGTTATCTTATATTAAGCACGTTGTTGTTCTGTTGCTAAGTCGTGTCCGACTCTGCAACCACATGGACTGTAGCATAGCAGGCTTCCCTGTCCTTCACTGTCTCCTGGAGTTTGTTCAACTCTTGTCCTTGGAGTCAGTGATGCCATCCAACCATCTCATCCTCTGTTTCCCCCTTCCAATTCTACCCTTAATCTTGTTCAGCATCAGGTCTTTTCCCAGTGAACTGGCTGTTTGCATCAGGTGGCCGAAGTATTGGAACTTCAGTTCTTTTAATGAATATTCAGTTCAGTTCAGTAGCTCAGTCGTGTCTGACTCTTTGCGACCCTATGAATTGCAGCATGCCAGGCCTCCCTGTCCATCACCAACTCCCGGAGTTCACTCAAACTCACGTTCATCAAGTCAGTGATGCCATCCAGCCATCTCATCCTCTGTCGTCCACTTTTCCTCCTGCCCCCAATCCCTCCCAGCATCAGAGTCTTTTCCAATGAGTCAACTCTTCACATGAGGTGGCCAAAGTACTGGAGTTTCAGCTTTAGCATCATTCCTTCCAAAGAACACCCAAGACTGATCTCCTTTAGAATGGACGGTTTGGATCTCCTTGCAGTCCAAGGAACTCTCAAGAGTCTTCTCCAACACCACAGTTCAAAAGCGTCAATTCTTCAGCAGTCAGCTTTCTTCACAGTCCAACTCTCACATCCATACATGACTACTGGAAAAACCACAGCCTTGACTAGACAGACCTTTGTTGGCAAAGTAATGTCTCTGCTTTGGAATATGCTATCTAGGTTGGTCATAACTTTCCTTCCAAGGAGTAAGCATCTTTTAATTTCATGGCTGCCATAACCTTCTGCAGTGATTTTGAGCCCCCAAAAATAAAGTCTGACAGTTTCCCCATCTATTGCCATGAAGTGATGTAAACGGATGTCATGATCTTCGTTTTCTGAATGTTGAGCTTTAAGCCAACTTTTTCACTCTCCTCTTTCACTTTCATCAAGAGGCTTTTGAGTTCCTCTTCACTTTCTGCTATAAGGGTGGTGTCATCTGCATATCTGAGGTTATTGAGATTTCTCCTGGCAATCTTGATTCCAGCTTGTGCTTCTTCCAGCCCAGCGTTTCTCATGATGTGTTCTGCATATAAGTTAAATAATCAGGGCAATATACAGCCTTGAGGTACTCCTAGGTAGGTTTATGCTTAAATTCAGTTAAAAATACCAGCTCTATTACCCAGGAATTATTATTAGTTCCTCAAGACATGAAGAAGGAAAGAATGTTCTCCTATAGCTATAATATACAATAATACAGTGGTGATAAAAAAGACATTAATGTGCTGCACCTGCAGGCAAAATCCTGCCCTTGTTGATGGAGCTGGCATGTTGATGGACTGTGAAAGAGACAATTCCTTAAGTATTCTTTCAGTGGCCAAATCTCGTTTGTTTCATTAATAGTCTTACTATAAACTGAATATTTAGGTCCCCTCAAAATTAACACATTACAGCTTACCTACCAATATGATGGTGGTGTTCAGATGTAGAGCTTTTGGGAGGTTATTAGGTCATGCATGTGTGTTTGAGACTTGTGTCTTTATAAAATAGACCTCAAGAGGTTGTTCTTCCTCCCAGAATGTGAGGACATACACAATTAAAAGATTTAAACAACTAAAATGAGTGTAAATGCTGGAATCTGGCAGAAATGCTATTGAGACAACAGGTTCTCAACAAGAAATAGAGTTCAACATGGAATAGGAGGGGAGCAGTGATAAGTACAAATAAAACCTTTTCTTGTTTATACCACATTGCATTGAGATTCCTCATTAAACATAAACTTATGCTAGAAGGTGATAAATAAATCAGTAGTTTTATACATCAATATGTGATCCTAAATAGGTGTGGAATTCAAGGAAACAGAGTTTATTTTATTTCTTTAACTGGATGTTACTACAAGCAAAATATGCTTCACTCTGCTGTAAATATATCATTTAATTTATTAATATTCTTTCCTGCTTCACCAAAGTCATATTTTATGATCCTTTCTCTATTTCCTTTCCAAAATATGTGATATCACTACAATACAATAAAGCAAAAAAAACAAAAAAAACAAAAAAAACCAAGTGATTTATGGAATCAGTCTCAGCATTTTATTTTCATTACTTATTTTTTTACCACCTTGGATATACATAAAGACTTTAATGGATATTTTTGGCTTTTGAATCAAAGGAAGGACTCAACTAGAAGGACTTCAGATTTTACTGTAAAAAAAATCCAAAAGCCAGTTTAAAAGTCAGAGTTGGTCCCTTGTTTATTTAGTCACTGAATAGATTTTTATTCATAAAGCAAATACACTCTACTAGAACCTGTGGTACCTTTAGTGAAGGAGAAGATGATGTCTAACAAATTACCACAAATTAGCAGCTTAAAACTGCACAAATTTATAATTTTCCTGGCCTAGGCTTCTACCAGCTGAGGTCAAGATTTTGATCAGGGCTGTGTTCTTATCTGGAGCTCAGAATCCTCTTCCAAATTCACTTCTTGTCTTCAGGATTCAGCTCCTTGGAATTGTAGAACTGTGTTTTCCATCTTCTTGCTGGCCCTTGGTGGAGTCAGTCTTAGCTCTGAGAAGCTGCCCTCAGGTCCTAACCACAAGACTCTCTCCTCCTGCAGTGTATGTATTAATCACTCAGTCATGTCCAACTCTTTGTGACCCCATGAACTGTAGCCCACCAGGCTCCTCTGGTCCATGGGATTTCCCAGCAGGAATATACTGGAGTAGGTTGCAATTTCCTTCTCCAGGGGATCTTCCTGACCCAGGGATCCAACCCTAGTGTCCTGCATTTCAGGCAGATTCTTTACTGTCTGAGCCACCAGGGAGCCTACTCCTGCAGTAGGACTTTTTCAAGGCCAAAAAGAGAAACCCTTTCTTTTAGAATTTATCTCTGCAGTCTAAGACAGTCTTATGTAATTCAACCTAATAGAGTGATTGCTCCATGTTCATAGGCCCCACTCACACCGGGAGGGAATTATACAATATGTATACACCAGGAGCCAGGAATCTTAGAAGTCATCTCAGAATTTCTACAAGGACACCAACTCTCAAAGATCTTTTCCAGCAAGGAGAGAAGATGTATTTCGGATGGCATCACTGACTCGATGGACGTGAGTCTCAGTGAACTCCGGGAGTTGGTGATGGACAGGGAGGCCTGGCGTGCTGCCATTCATGGGGTCGCACAGAGTCGGACACGACTGACCTGATCTGATGATCTGGAATTCAGCGCCTCTATTGACCTATCCTTCCTACATTTCAAATAGAGCATCTGAATATTAGGATTAAATATTTAAAATCTATTACTATACAGTAAATGTACTATAGTAGAGTCGGAGTTGACATATCTAATTAGCATACCACTTTTTCAAGCTGACAATAAAAGAAATCAGGTATATTCTATATAGTTTGCAAATATGATGTATATATTTTGGAGAACTGTTTTTCTTATCTGACCTTGTTATGTGTGTTGAGTTGCTTCAGTTGTGTCCAACTTTTTGCGGCCCCATGGACTGTGGCCTGCCAGGCTCCTCTGTCCATGGGATTTTCCAGGCAAGAATCCTGGAGTGGGTTGCCATGCCCTCCTCTAGGGGATCTTATGGACCCAGGTATCTAACTCCTGTCTCTTACATCTCCTGCATTGGCCAGCAGGTTTTTTACAACTAGTGACACTTGGGACACTCATTTGACCCATTATGAACATTTTCTATTGTATTATTGTTTCTCATGAGAATTTTATGAGAAATTTATTGCATCCATTGCTATACGTATAATGACTCATAGGAATACTTTAGGTTGGTATGTCATCACATTGATTTTTCCTATTAAACAAACAGTAAGCTTTTTCCACTCAAATGTTACCATTTTTGATAATATGATTGATATTTTGTGTTTACATATGCTATATATGAAATATAGTTTTATCTTATAATTTAAGTATTCACTCAGATATATTTTATTTTGTGGCTATGCATTGATAAAATTGCTTCACAAAGTACAGTACCAATTAGAACCCTAGTTTTTGTTTAAGAGAACTAATAGATTGTTATTTAAACTTGAAACAACTACGCTGAAACTTATTTGATTTTGTAAACATTAAAAATGTTTGAATGCTAAATCCTATAGAAGCATTGAAAGACATCTAGGAATTCATCAGTATAAATGTCTGAATTTTACAGATGAAGAAACTGAATTCTCTAGAGGTTTCTTTGAGGCTGTTCTAGGTCACGTGGCTAATAATTGTCAGAAATGGATGAAAAACAGCTCTCATATCCAGCGCAATCCTTTTGCATTGTAGATGTGCTTCTTAGAATTTGGTGGCTTTCAGATCATTTCCTTGGGGACTATGAAAAAACAAATTAAGAGGCCCACTTTTGTGGATTCTGAATCAATCTATTTTTATTCTGTAAAAGCACTCATTTGATTCTGACACAGGCTATTTGGGAGGCTATCATACTCAGCAAACTACTAACAAATCTGTTATATATATAAAGAAATTTTTTAAAAGAGAAAAGAGAAAAAAATATGAAGATTTGGAGTCTGCCCTTGCTTAAAGCTGAGAGTTTCTGTTTTCCCTAATGAATCTGAGACAGACTCAATATACTTATTTATTGTTCTTGTCTTTAAAGGCAATACAATTTCTAGTTTTATGAGAAATTTATGAGAAATTTTATGAGAAATTTAAAGGTCACATGTCAGTTATAAAAAATCTCAGCACCATAAAAAGATATAAAGTGAAAAAAAACCTTCCCTATCACTCCAAGGACACTTCCCAAAGATAACTTCAGGGAATGGAGTATCCATTTTTTTTTTTTTTTCTAGGCAATTTTTTAAGTGTTTAAGCATAAATCTATGAGTGAATTTTTCTTATGTGAATGTCAATGTATATTGATATTATATGAACTGTTCTGCGATTTCCTTTTTCCACTTAATATATCGGGCTTCATTCTAGTATCACAGGTCTATATATATATATATATTTTTTTTTTTTTAATGGTTGCATAGCATCTTTGGCAACCCACTCCAGTGTTCTTGCCTGGAGAATACCAGGGACCGGGGAGCCTGGTGGGCTGCTGTCTATGGGGTCGCATAGAGTTGGACATGACTGAAGCGACTTAGCAGCAGCAGCATCTTATTACACAGCTACATCAATACTTTCTTAATCAATGCCCTACAACAACATACTCAAGCATCTGTCCTACTTTTGTGCTATTACAAACAATGCTTTAGTGAACTCCACTTTGGACATTTACTGTTTTGTCTTTCTATGGCTATTTTTTTAAGGTAGACTGCCTATAGATCAAAATATATTTTCATTTAAAATTTCCGTTAAAAAGCCATTTACTTTCAGTAGAATTTAATAGTGTATTTTTCCATCTTTACTAGTACAGAATACTGTCAATCTCTTTAATATTTATCATTATAGTAGATAAACTGTAACATCATAGTAATAGATAATATATATGCAGTGCTTACTGTGGCTAAACATCTCATGAATGCTTAAGAAGTTTAATTTAATTAATCCTGGAATCAATCTATGAATTGCAACTATCTTCATTCTTCAGATGAGGAAATTGAGGCACAGAAAGGTTAACTGATGGGTCTGAGGCCACAAGATCAGCCAGGTTTTAGAGTTGAGATTTGTACATAGATTGTCTGATTGTGTAACTCTAGAGTCCTGGTTTTCAAAAGGAGCACTCAACTACTTCAGCATTCATAAATTTTAGGGTAATGTTTAATATTCTGTAAGTTTTAAAGGTTCAGTAAGTATAAACTTATTCATCAAGTTTTGTATTTAAAATTCTAGGTCATGCCCTTGCCCAGCAAGCTCCTGTTATTTATGAGTTATTTGTAAAAAAGGAAATTAGAAAATATATTTCCATTGTATTATATCTCTTTTTCAGGTGATTTAAGCTAATTTTCTACAATACAGTCATTTTAATCTTATTTAATCAGTCTTTCTATTTGGGCATCTGGGTATGGCTTAGCATTATAAATATACTCATTTATATATTAAGTTAATATTTTCAGAATAATTTCTAATTTGATTATAAGTAGACATTAAAAGACATGTATATGTATTTTGATTTCTATCAAATTTATTTTGGTAATTCTTTTTAAATGTGTTACAAAAGGTTATTATACCAAATATTAGTGTTGTTATGGCCAAAAAGAGAATTTGATGTAAAGTGAGTAATATTTCAATAGCAAATTCAATATAAATTTTAATCTACTTTAATTTAATCATGTAAGGTATATTATTGGGAATAAAAATGTTAGAAGAAAATATACAAACATTGTTATTATAACTTAGAATGATAGAATCACGGACTGTTTTTTACTTTTTTCTTTTCTCCAACAAACCATCTCTACTACTTTGAAATTCTCTTCATTTTTGTCAATTAATTTTACACTGTAATATAGGGCCAGAAAAAAAAGAGATTATTTTCCTTAGCTTGTAATAAATGCCATAGAAATATATGTACTTATTCTCTATTGCATGAATCTAAAATAGCTAGTTTTTTCTTAAAATGTCTGGGATATGAGGAATAGTGTTACATCATTTTCTTGTTGCTTTTCTGTATTCCCTTAAATTAAAAGTCTGGTCATGCATATTTTTAAAGATGAAGCATAATTTCCTAAGAAGGAAAACATAACTCATTAATAAATTATAATTTAAGGTAATGTAAGAGCTGTATGTCAGAGTGAGAATGCAGCAGATCTGGCTTCCAAGGTGAAACCCAAGCAGACGGTGTGTAAAAACAGTATGTCAGCCTTGACATGAGCTGGTCCGTACCATGCACACAAGCAAAGGAGAGAACTTAACAATGATAAGGCACAGTGCGGCTTTCCAGCATCACAAAATAGCATGTTCAGGAAGACCATATTTATTGTGAAGTAGGAAGATGCCTTCCCATTCTCAAAGCTGCAACTCTGTTGATAGGAGTATTGTTTTTAGAGATCATTCTTAAAGAATCTTAAAGGATCTTCAAATATTTGGTAGAGCAGCATCATTTTAAAATATTTTACACATTTACAAAAAGGCTTTCCTTTTTACCTCCCTTCATTTTATAACTCCATTTTTGTAGGTTTAAGCAACTTCTTCCTCATCTATAAAACTCTGTGTGTGTTTATAGGTATGTGTTCTACTCTACATTTTTTAGTGTTTTTTCTTATGTGGCTTTATTAATTTTTTCCCTGTGGATCATTGACTCTTATTATTAAGTAGGATACCTATACCTGTGTTATGATGAGAATAAAGATTAAAAAAAGTTAGTGAAACAAAGCAAACCAAATATTAGCACAATCACTGCCATTGTATTTTTCCATTTAAGTTTTTCACGTTTGACTGGATAGTTAGAAGTTCTTTTATAATCAATATAAATTTCTTCTATCACTGGAAAGAACCATAAGACTTTGGATTCACCTGTTTTATAAGAAAAATACTTGGACTATAGAAGCCAAATCTCCTGGCTTTAAACTAATCCATGTCAACATGATAACAAATGTTCTAGGACAGCAAAATAGCAACTGCTCATTTGGCCAAGACGGCGAAAAACATTGCAGATTTCAAATCCCTCACATATGTCTTCCTTCATTAAAATGTAGCTGCTTTGAGTCTTAAGTCCCCTGGTACTCTGTGCCTCAGTCATTTAAGTCAACTTGACATCTGCTCAGAATTAGTCGCTGTGCCCACTTGGTCTAATGGGATTCGCTCATGTGGAAAGTAAGCAGCATGCTTAGAATGAGAGCCTAATGTTTTCCTGCCCAAACTACAGGGCAGAAATGCCTCCCAATCTCAGAATATACCATTCCCAAAGGCTTATGGAAATGTGCAAACCTACAAGTTAGATGAGTCAAATTGCAATTTTTCCATGAGTATGTCATATCTTGAAACTATACTCCATAACAAACATTTTTAAGATTTTTTTCTTCTCTTACCCAGTACAGTACAGTGTTAATCACTCATTCGAGTCTGACTCTTTGCAACCCCAAGGACTGTAGCCCATCAGCCTCCTCCATCTATGGAATTCTCCAGGCAAGAATACTGGAGTGGGTAATCATTTCCTCTCTTACCCAAATTCACTGAAAATAGTGAGAAGTGGGAAAAAAATCAGAAATAAGCAGAAACCATATAACAGACAGATGTTTCATAGCCAGATTAACTAAAGCAATCTTGTAGACTAGTTAAATAAACCACAGAGCATTTGACAGTCTGAGGCCTTTACCTTGATGGAGTTATTTTTTCCAATAGGTAGTAATATAGACTTTGGCTTAAATGTTTCCTTGCCAACAATGATTATCTCAGTTATTAGTCAATATTATTGCTTGCTTTTCTTTGAAGTCTGGACGTTATCAGTTCTTATGGATTCTTCATTGAAAAGGCATAGAATACAAATCTAGATGAAACAAAAAGTCTATAGGATGGAGCAAAAGTTTTGAGAAATGGAGGAATCAATGGCAAATGACTGACTATGCAAGATGCCTACTATGTGATATGTAGCTTGTATATGATCCAACCCTAATATCCAGGAGATTGAAACACTTAATAATTAAAATCTTATCAGTCCAAGTTACTACACATATCTATTTATACTTGTAGTATGGTTAGTGAGACCAGAAGGTGCCCAAAAGGATCACTTGGGTTCTGCAGCTATTTCTCTCTATCCTTATTGTGTAAAACCAGCTCTGCTATCCTCTGATATGGATCAGTCATAAGTGACAATACGGCATTTTCTCTTTTCACCTCCTGTTTCTTAAACACAAGATATTGAACATTTCCTGAAGGCCACTCTTCCGATTCAGTGGGACTCTTGCTATGTCCCCTAGCAAGAGTGTCCTCCCTTTGGAGGCCAGGACTTCTAAATCTTTAGAGATTAGAGTTGCAGTTCTGAGAAAGACTAAATATACCAGTAGGTCATTGGGAAGGATGGTCAGCATAGCCACTCCTGCTCCAATTCCTTGGTTCCTGAACCTACCTATTCTTATTGAGAAAAGAAAAGCATCACACAATGCTCTTTAATTTGAAAAGTCACTCTGTCCTAGACTTTGGTATTTCTTGCTTTCAACATGATTCCTCCAGGAGGAATCAGGCTTCATTATTCTAAGAAACTGGGGTACATGAGATGATCTTTGGTGCTACCCCTCCTTCTCTAGTCAAAGCCTGTGCTGTGTGGGATTCCATGTCTACAGATCAGTCACTCCATGAGTCCCTGCATTATGGTGATGGCTGATGCTCTGCAGGAAGCAAAGGTGATTCCATACCAGGAAAAAAGTGTCTATATCTGTGAAGATAAATCACCAGTACTTTCAGGAGGGAAAATACTGGCTGTATTCAACTTGATAGCAAGTTGCTGATTGGTTTTCTTGATGAGCAGCATCTTATCAAGGGTCCAGAGTTAGTTTCATTGCTGAAAAGTTGCACACTCAGGAGCAGCAATATCTGTTTTTGCTAAGCAGGGTTCCATCTCTTAAGTCCATGCGTAAGTTTTCTTTCTACTTTCACTACTTTCACTCTGTTCATGTGATCATCTTATCACTTATGGAGAGTCCTGTAATGGAATTTGGCTATTGTCATTGGCTGAACCATTTCTTCTTTGGTATTTCAATGTTTTTCTGTGAGAGATCCTGGGTTTTAATAACATATGATAGAAGCATCTTTACACTATATGCCCATTCTCTTATGTCCATTCACAAGCCTCTTCCACACATCGCCTTGTTTGTAATGCAACTGCCCTATTCTTTTTTTTTTTTTTTCCAGTGCATTGGCTATGTGACTTTTTATTTCATGTAGGTGTTGAACAGCACTTTTCCTGGCTGCCTATCTCCTTCATCCTGTGGACACTGTGCTTTATCCATCATTTCCACCACTCCCCATTTCAAGGTCCCTTAGATGGTGATGGTAGTTGAGGCCACCTAACTTCTGTTGTTGAAATTCCTTTATTATTTCTGGGCTCCATCAGTCCCATGGTCATTAATGAGCTTAGATCTATGTCTAGGATTATAGCTTCAGGAACTAGAGACATGGTTACTTACTGGAATTTAATATTGAAAAATAATCACCTCAATTTTCTTTTTCTCTCTTATACTAAATCATAGTTTTCCGGTAGTAAAGTGCATATCCTGTCATGTTTTCTACAAGTAAAATTACGAAGTCTTATGACTTGAAGAGTCCTCAGGAGACCTATTTTCTCTATTTTACTTGCTATTCAGAACCACTATTTCTGTGGTTCAGAATCTTTTCCATGTAATGGCACACAAAGAAAATGAAAATACTCTAAAGAGACTGAATATAGTAGATGGAGAAGGCTGTTCACAACCTGATGTTACAGAATCACAGTTCTGATTCCACAGATCCTGCTCAGCTGTGCTGACAGGGAATCAGTAAGTTGATACATATAATCCACATGTCATGGTGCCAGTGATTGAGAAACTATGCCCAGCAAGACCATATCAGTCATTTCAGAAACATCAGGTAACACATTTTAAGACTGTCCCAACATTTTTTTTTCCAACTTTTTAACGCAAAAATTTTTCCCTTAATTTTTTAAGTTTATTTATTTTAATTGAAGGATAATTGATTTACAATATTGTGTTGGTTTCTGCCATACATCAACATGAATCAATCTTAGGTATATCTATGTCTCCTCCCTCTTGAACATCCCTCCCACCTCCCATCCCATCCCACCCATCTAGGTTGTCACAGACGCCAGGTTTGAGTTCCCTGAATCACATAGCAAATTCCAACCGGCTATCTATTTTACACATGGTAGTATATGTGTTTCCATGCTACTCTCTCCATTGTCCCACCCTCTCCCTCCCCCACCTGCCCATGTCCATAAATCTGTTCTCTACATCTGTATCTCCAGTGATGCCATGAAAATAGGTTCATAAGTACCATCTTTCTAGTTTCCATATATATGAATTAACATACAATATTTGTTTTTCTCTTTCTGACTTACTTCACTCTGTATAATAGACTCTAAGTTTATCTACCTCATTAGCACTGACCCAGGTATGTTCCTTTTTATGACTGAGTAATATTCCATTGGAAGTTTCATGCTGAAGCTGAAACTCCAATACTTTAGCCACCTCATGCGAAGAGTTGACTCAATGGAAAAGACCCTGATGCTGGGAGGGATTGGGGGCAGGAGGAGAAGGGGACAACAGAGGATGAGATGGCTGGTTGGCATCACCAACTCGATGGACATGAGTTTGGGTAAACTCCAGGAGTTGATGATGGACATGGAGGCCTGGCGTGCTACAATTCATGGGGTCGCAAAGAGTTGGACACGACTGAGCGACTCAACTGAACTGAATTGAATATTCCATTGTATGTATGTACCACAGTTTCTTTATCCATTTATCTGTCCATGGACAACTAGGTTTCTTCTATGTCCTGCTGCTGCTGCTAAGTCGCTTCAGTCGTGTCCGACTCTGTGCGACCCCAGAGACGGCAGCCCAACAGGCTCCCCCTTCCCTGAGATTCTCCAGGCAAGAACACTGGAGTGGGTTGCCGTTTCCTTCTCCAATGCATGAAAGTGAAAAGTGAAAGGGCAGTTGCTCAGTCGTATCCGACTCCTAGCGACCCCATGGACTGCAGTCCACCAGGCTCCTCCATCCATAAGATTTTCCTAGCTATTGTAAATAGTGCTGCAATGAACATTGGGGTACACATGTCTTTTTCAATTTTTGTTTCCTCAGTAGTAGGATTGTATCCCGATATTATTAATTTAATAAGCATCTATGTAGTAGACACTTTCATACCCTGGACAGTGACAATGATACTACAGTGAAACTATCCATGTTCAGTTGTCTGGATCTCCCTGATGACCTCATCTTTCTCCAGCTCCTGGGAAGGTTAGCAGTTCGCAGCTCATAGATGAGTCTGTCTTCAGGGAATTTCCCTCAGCACAAGGGGGATAGCTTACTCATAGTTAAGTCACTCCTTCCCTAGGGGCAACTCAAATACAGTGTTCAATAAGGGAAGCAGCTAAGAAGCTATTGACTTGAGCAAGCTCTGAAGAGTCATCCTGGCTCCACGGCTCTCTGTGGGATCAGCAGAGGGCTCTGTTACAATTCTATCTGGTTCAACATCTCCCTCTTCATAGACTCACTCACCTCCGCAACAAAGCTTTAAGTGAGGAAGATCTCTGTTTCAGTGTCTGTTCCCATCTTAGGCTCACTTCCCAGGAAACAAAAATAAATAAGGCTTAGAGTGACCCCCAGGGAGCTTAGAATACAGAGGAGGGAGTAGCATGCAGAGATGTCAATATTATCAACATGAAGGATGCCATAGTGAGTGTATAAATAAGATATATCGAAGCTCAAGATTTGAGAGAGCAATACAACCTAAGATATTGTAAGAAAGGTGACACTGAGGGCCTCTGGGAAGCAGAACAGTTCTATACTCTGTGTTACTATTCTCCTGGCCAGGTTATGAGATATGTGTATGCTAAGTCACTTCAGCTGGGTGACTCTTTGAGACCCTATGGATTGTAACTCAGATGACCATTATATGTACTACTGTGAGCAAGAATCCCTTAGAAGAAATGGTGTAGCCCTCACAGTCAATGAAAGAGTCTGAAATGCAGTTCTTGGGTGCAGTCTCAAAAATTACAGAATGATCTCTGTTTGTTTCCAAGGTAAACCCATTCAATTTCACAGTAATCCAAATCTGTTCCCCAATCAGGAATGCTGAAGAAGCTGAAGTTGAGCAGTTTTATGAAGACCTACAAAATCTTCTAGAACTAACAACCAAAAAAAGATGCCCTTTTCATCAAAGGGGACTGGAATGAAAAAATAGGAAGTCAAGAGATACCTGGAGTAACAGGCAAGTTTGGCCTTAGAGTACAAAATGAAACAGGTCAAAGGCTAACAGAGTTTTTCCAAGAGAATGCACTGGTCAGAGCAAACACCCTCTTCCAACAACACAAGATACAACTCTACACATTGACATCACCAGATGGTCAAGACTGAAATCAGATTGATTATATTCTTTGCAGTCAAAGAAGGAAAAGCTCTATACAGTCAGCAAAAATACATCCAGGAGCTGACTGTGGCTCAGATCATGAACTCCTTATTGCAAAATTCAGACTTAAATTGCAGAAAGTATGGAAAACCATTAAGCCATTCAGGTATGACCTAAATCAAATCCCTTACAATTATACAGTGGAAGTGACAAATAGATTCAAGGGATTAGATCTGATAGAGAGTCCCTGAAGAACTTGGGACAGAGGATCATGACATTTTACAGAAGGCAGTCATCAAGACCATCCCCAAGAAAAAGAAGTGCAAAAAGGCAGAATGGTTGTTTGATAAGGCCTTACAAATAGCTGAGAAAAGAAGAGAAGCTAAAGATGAAGAGAAAAGGAAAAATATACCCATCTGAATGCAGAGTTACAAAGAATGGCAAGGAGAGATAAGAAAGCCTTCCTCGGTGATCAATGCAAAGAAATAAAGGAAAACAATAGAATGGGAAAGACTAAAGATGTCTTCAAGAAAATTAGAGATACCGAGGGAAATTTTCATGAAAAGATGGACACAGTGAAAGACAGAAATAGTATGGACCTAACATAAGCAGAAGATAATAAGAAGAGGTGGCAACAATACACAAAAGAACTATACAAAAAGGGTCATCATGACCCAGATAACCATGATGGTGTGATCACTCACCTAGAGCCAGATGCCCTGGAATGCAAAGTCAAGTGGGCCTTAGGAAGCATCACTATGAACAAAGCTAGTGGAGGTTATGGGATTCCAGTTAAGCCATTTCAAATCTTAAAAGATGATGCTGTTATAGTGCTACACTCAAAACGCCAGCAAATTTGGAAAACTCAGTAGTGGCCACAGGACTGGAAAAGGTCAGGTTTCATCCAAACCCCAAAGAAAGTCAATGCCAAAGAATGTTCAAACTACTACACAACTGCACTCATCTCACACACTAGCATGGAGAAGGCGATGGCACCTCACTCCAGTACTCTTGCCTGGAAAATCCCATGGACAGAGGAGCCTGGTGGGCTGTAGTCCATGGGGTCGCACAGAGTTGGACATGACTGAAGTGACTTAGCAGCAGCAGCACACCCTAACAAAATAATGCTCAAAATTCTCCAAACCAGGCTTCAACAGTATGTGAAGGTGGATTTAGAAAAGGCAGAGGAGCCAGAGATCAAATTGTCAACATCCGTTGGATCATCAAAAAAGCAAAAGAGTTCCAGAAAAACATTTCCTTCCACTTTATTGACTATGCCAATGCCTTTTACTATGTAGATCACAACAAACTGTGGAAATTCTTCAAGAGATAGGAATATCAGACCACCTGACCTGCTTCCTGAGAAACCTGTATGCAGGTCAAGAAGCAACAGTTAGAACTGGACATGCAACAACAGACTGGTTTCAAATAGGGAAAGGAGTACATCAAGGCTGTGTATTGTTATCCTGCTTATTTAACTTATATGCAGAGCACATCATGCAAAATGCCGGGATGGATGGAACACAAACTGGAATCAAGATTTCCAGGAGAAATGTCAATAACCACAAATACACAGATGACACCGCCCTTATGGCAGAAAGTAAAGAATAACTAAAGAGTCTCTTGATGAAAATGAAACAGAAGAGCAAAAAAGTTGGCTTAAAGCTCAACATTCAGAAAACTAAGGTCATGGTAACTGGTCCCATCACTTCATGGCAAATAGATAAGTAAGCAGTGGAAACAATGTCAGATTTTCTTTTCTTGGGCTCCATAATCACTGCAGATTGTGACACTAGCCCTTAAATTCAAAGACACTTACTCCTTGGAATAAAATCTATGACCAACCTAGACAACATATTAAATAGCAGAGACATTACTTTGCCAACACAGGTCCCTCTAGTCAAAGCTATGGTTTTTCCACTAGTCATGTATGGATGTGAGAGTTGGACCATAAAGAAAGCTGAGCACCAAAGAATTGATGCTTTTGAAATGTGGTGGGGAGAAGTCTCTTGAGAGACCCTTGGACTGCAAGGAGATCCAACCATTCCATCCTAAAGGAAATCAGTCTTGAATATCCTTTGGAAGGACTGATGCTGAAGCTGAAACTCCAGTGCTTTGGCTACCTGATGTGACAAACTGACTCAATGGAAAATACTCTGATGCTTGGAAAGATTAAAGGAAGTAGGATAAGGGCACGATAGAGGATAAGATTGTTGGGTGGCATCACCGACTCTATGGACATGAGTTTGAGCAAATCCTGGGAGTGGTTAAGGATAGGTAAGCCTGGCATACTGCAGTCCATTGGGTCGCAAAGAATCAGATATGGCTGAGTGACTGAACTAACTGAACTAGTGGATTGTAGCCTGCCAGGCTCCTTTGTCCACTAGATTCTCCAGTCAAGAATACTGGAATAGATTTCCATTCCCTCCTCTAGGGGGTTCTCCCAACCCAGGGATCAAATTAGTGTCTCTTATGTCTCCTGCATTGGCAGGCAGGTTCTTTACTATGAGCTCCACCTAGGACACCCAGGGTATGACAGTGCAAGCTAAAAAAAAATATTCAATGAATTGATGATGTTGGGGTAGTCTTAAAATTTATCATTTTATTATTTAGCATTTAAGTCACGTTATCAGTTTAAGGGAAAGTCTGACGATATGAGATGTTGGTGGTTAGTCTTAAATAATAAAGAAAAGTGAAAATGTTAGTTGCTTAGTTGTGTCAGACTCTTTGTAACCCCATTGACTGTAGCCCACCAGGCTACTCAGTCCATGGGATTCTTCAGGCAAGAGTACTGGAGTCGGTTGCCATTTCCTTCTCCAGGGATCTTCTTGACCCAGATATTGAACCTGATTGCAGGAAGATTCTTTACCATCTGAGCCACCAGGGAATCCCTAATTAATAAATAGGACTTCAGCAGACAGAAAGTGGTAAAAGCCCATTTCGGGCATTGAGCACAACATATTTAAAACCCCATTTTGGGGTATTTTCAGAGAGATACTGTAGTTTGGTATTGCTCCATCGAGGAACTGAAACTGGTGTGGGAGGTAAGGGCTAGACTGGAAATACTGGCCTATCATGTCAATTTACACGCCAAGAGATGTTTTTTTAAATTATTTCCATCACAAACTTTTAAAATATACATTAAATGAGTTATAGTGTTAGTTTAAATAATTGTTTTCTGTAGTAACACAGAGTTCTCAAAATAAATTGACTTAAGTGTGTTTGAAATGCTTCCTTCTCAGTATCAGTTCAAGGTCAGTGGTACAGACTGGCAAAATGTCTGGCCTTTAGAAACACAGGTTCCTTCATATTTTTGCTCTGCTTTCCCCTAATTTATATACTGGAAGCTGGGACAATGCCATGTCTGTGATATAGCATAGGAAAGAGGGACTAGAGGAAGAACAAAAATTTTAAAAATGCTTTAAGTTTAAACCTAAAGTGGGCAGTCATTTCTGCTCACACGCTTTGTGACGTTGAACCCAAGGACATGACGTGTATTTGTGCGAGCTTATGGATGACCATGGCCCTAACCTACTAAGGTAGAGATAGAGGTGTTAAATTTTTTAAAATAATGGAGAAAGAGGACAAAGGACACCATTTAAAATTCAGTGGGTTCCATCCTGGCTGTCAATGTTTTAAAACTTGTGGATTTCACTTCTTAAGTGAGATTTCTGGCCTCTATTGAAGAGTGTGTGTTAGTTTCTCAGTCATGTCTGACTGCAATCCCATGGACTATAGTCCCCCAAGATCCTCTGTTCATGGAATTTTCCAGGCAAGAATACTGGAGTGGATTGCCATTCCCTTCTCCAGGGGATCTTCCTGACCCAGGGTTTGAACCTGGGTCCTCTGCATTACAGGCAGAGTATTTATTGTCTGAGCCACCAGAGAAGTCCTATTGAAAAATAGGCCAGCATTTTTGTTCAGCATAAGCCAGCTAGTTCTGGTAGATGTCATCAACCTCAAGGTATACAGTTCTTGGTTTAACATGGGCATAAGTAAAGAAAAAAGTAGATAGGTAAAGCAAATCTTTATATAGTTAAAAGACAATGCATAAATCTTTTAAAACTAGGACATAAAATTTGCTTATAAACCATACTATAACCAAAATTGTAATAAATGAATAAATAATCTTTAATAAAATTTTGTGAATTAAAAAAGTCTAGCTTACCAAACAGTGTTTTAAAAAATGCAGTTATGTATTAATTAAAGACACATAAAGTAAAAAAGGAAGAGAAAATACATTTTTAAATCATGGAGCATTTATAGTAGTATTTTTAATCCCCCCCAAACTATGTATCTTTAGCAAGAATAGGCATTTGGAAAGTTAAATTATAAATAGCATTGCTCAGAATGTGAAGATACAGTTTAATTTTTACTAGACATGTTAAAACATTTAAACTATCTGTGTCATTTACTCTAGCAAATAATGATAGCACAGATAAAAAAATCTGTGCATGACTTTCACGCCTACTCTACATAACATAGGAGAGAGTTGCAGATACGGCTTGGCATTTTCCTTCACACAACTATGGGCCATAATCTGGTACCGTGTTCACTTTAGTTTTGTACAAAGATATGGGCAAGAATCCCAACATAACTGGCAGTTACAGGAATGCTGTCTTCAAGAGGAATCTTTACAGTACTTAAGAACATGATGTATAGGCCACCCAAGCATCAGTTGTTTTGTAAAGTATGAACCCATGTGGGTTGATGCAGAAACAGTCCTGAATTTGATTAGGCTCCCTCAACATTGGCCCAGTATCTTGTAACATCCTTGAGCAAAGTTTTCATGTCCCTCAAGGAACAATTTGATGAAAAGTTGTCCACCTCACACAGGAATCTGAGGTCTATGCATCAACAGGTTTTAATAGCTCACTCTCAGCCCAGCAAGCCCAAATACAGTTGACCAAATTTGAATCAGTTTTGCAATAAACATCATTTCTTAGTGACCGTGCTTATGTCCTACGTTTAACTTAAACCATTCGGTTTCCAGGGAAACAATGCTAAGAGAGGTAATTCTGAGGTCATTCGTTCCACAGAAAAATAATTTAGACTTGCTGTTAACTCTTCTCTTCAAACACCCATTTAACTATATATGTGTAGCTGTAGTTTTGACAAGACTTGTGGTGTTAAAAATACTTTATAAATGGAACCTAAGACAGTCTGAGCAACATGAATCTTGAATCATCTTATAATTCTGATGAGAAGAATGTTTTTTATTTTATTTTTTAAATTAATTAATTTTAATTGGAGACTAATTACTTTACAATATTGTGTTGATTTTTGCCATACATTGACATGAATCAGCCATGTCTGTACATGTTTCCCCCTTCCCAAATCCCCCTGCCACCTCCCTCCTCATCCCAACCCTCTGGGTTGTCCCAGTGCACTGACTTTGAGTGCCCTGTTTCATGCATCAAACTTGGATTGGTGATCTATTTCATATACGGTAACATACATGTTTCAATGCTATTCTCTCAAACCATCCCACCCTTGCCTTCTCCCACAGAGTCCAAAAGTCTGTTCTTTATATCTGTGTCTCTTTTGCTTTCTCACATATAGGGTCCTCGTTACCATCTTTCTAAATTCCATATATATGTGTTAATATACTGTATTGGTGTTTTTATTTCTGACTTACTTCTTTCTGTAAAATAGGTTCCAGTTTCATCCAACTCATTAGAACTGATTCAAATGCATTATTTTTAATGCTGAGTAATATTCCACTGTGTACATGAAGAATCTTGAGAATATTAGGACACATCAGTCAATATTTTGGATTTGTCTAAATAACCTCCTGTGTTCCTCATTACCTCATACTACTTGTGCAAAATCATCATCATAGACTTCTTTGTTTCATTGTGTTTGGTAGATAATAACCATGATGTTATTTAGGACTAAGATCAGAGTACATTTCATTCTTTACTGTTAGCAGTAAAGCTAAACCATTTTATTCTCTACTCACTCTCCTTCTACCATAATTGCGTTGCCAGGGTGTGTGCATGTATGTGTGGGTACTTAGCAAATTAAGGTAATATTTAATCAAATAAAGAAGATTCAGGAGTTCTGAAGTTTAGTTTTAACTTTTCTCAGACTTAGAAGATGACTTCTGGCAAAACGGTATCCCTGTTTTAAGGTACTTTGGACTACACTGGGAAAAACTGATTCTCAGGCCAAGTTTCTGAGATGAGTGTGAGAACACTGATGGAGCAAGGAAAACAACCTGGAACATCCTCTGTGTTGTTATATATAAATTTAACCTGAGTTAAATTCAGTACTTTGTGTACTAGGAGGGTTAGAGAGCGAATTGTTGAGTGTGTTTGCAAGCCTGCCCAAACATAGGCACACATGTTTCTGCAACGTTCTGTCTTCTTTATTATGTTCTCTGGTCTGTATGGGCAGGTGCTTTATGCTGAGGTCAGTCTCTCCCTTGCAAGATTGCTGCAACAGCTTTTTAACAGAATCTAACATTTGGCAATGATTGCAGCTGGCTGTTTCATTTTAACTGCCTTTTGATATTCCAGGAATCACTGCCCCCAGAAGAATCTGCTGCTAACGTACTTACCACTTTCAGAACACAGCACTTGAATGAAGGGAATAAGGTACCCTGTGGTGCTTGTATATCTGTAAACTCCTTCTTAAAGTGAGTCTAATAAAGGGGAAGATACACAAAGAGGATGAAATTAGGTGAAGAAAAGAGACTAATGTTATAATAGTTTTCCTTCCCGCAGTGCACCCAACCATTGAGACTTGCTTTGCTTTCTCTGTCAGCTTAATTTGGAAGGGGAGTCTCGTTGATCACTTTACTTGACTTCTGAATCAGCTGGGTTAAGCTAACTGCTGGAAAATATCAACCACAAAATCAAATGGATTTATTTAGTCCTTGTTTGCATCAACTCCCAGCAGTGGTGAGAGAAGGCTCTGCTTCACACATTCATACGGGGACCCATTCTGGATGTCACTGTTCAGGACAAAAGGCCCCAGAGAGGAAGAGAGACCATGGGCACAAGCATAATGGTTTTTATGGGGGCTGATTCCCAGACCACATGCCTCTGTGGGTCTAAGGCACAGTGGCCGTGAATTGCAAGGTCTCTGGAAAATGTGCTCTAGTTTGTGCCCAGAAGGAAAAGAAAATGTGTTTTGGCTAACATGGAAATCTCTGCTCCAAATGTTGTGACATGCTTTATTGAATTTCTTCTTCAGTTAATGGTTACTCCTTCAGAATGTTGACGGCTGCTTCTTTTGAAAACCTACTCTAAACATCAGTTATCTGGATGATACTTCTGTTCTTCACTACAGCATTTAATTATAGTTTTTACAATTATTTATTCGTTTGGCTGCATCAGGTCTTAGTTGCGGCACATAGGATCTTCCTTGCGTCATGTGGGATCTTTCATTCCGACACGTGGACTCTCTAGTTGTGGCACGTGGCATCCGGAGAATGCAGGCTCCGCAGTCGTGGCGTGAGGGCTGAGTTGCTCTGCAGCATGTGGGAACCCAGTTCCTGACCAGAGACTGAACCTGCGCTCCTTTCACTGCAAGGCAGTCCCCCAAACACTGGACCATCAGGGAAGTCCCCTAATTATTTTTGAAATTTTTTGCTGAATCACACATCATGTCTTTCTTCTCTCCCTCCTTGCTTCCTCCCTTTCTCTTTTTCTTCCCTTATTTTATTTTTTAAAATCTCTGTCTTACACGTAGATGGTGATGTTTGTGCGCACTTAGTCATGTCCGATTCTTTGTGACCAAATGAACTGTGGCCCACCAGGCTCCTCTGTTCACTGGGTTCTCCAAGCGAGTATACTGGAGTAGGTTGCCATTTCCTCCTCCAGGGTATCTTCTTGACTTAGGGATTGAACTTGTGTCTCTTGTGTCTTTTTGCATTGGCAGGTAGATTCTTTACCACTGTGCCACCTGGGAAGCCCTACATGTAGAAGGCTTGCTCAAATATTTGATCATTTTTGTTTGTCAATTCGTGCTTAAGGCTAAGTTACTAAAAGCCAGTTGGATTCTGTACATCTGCATGGACCATTAACTGGGAGACTGTAAGGAACTCTGTCAGAAAACAAACATGACTGTGTGTGTGTGTGTTTGTGTGTGTGTGCAATGTTTGTATGCATGTGCATTAGTAAGAGGGTTTTGCAGCTTTCTATTATCCTTAGAAAGAAATGGAACCGATGGGTAAGAATGGGGGTGTGATCATCCTATATCTAGACATTTTGTAAACCTCCTCTTTGAAGTATGGCATCTTTCAACTACTTTCTGTAAGGGAAATTACTCTGGCCTTTTTAAGCTGAAGGAATTTAACACAGACAGATTTTTGTTTAGAAAAATACATTGGGAAGATTGGAGAAATAGTTCCAGGTAAGGTTCTCAAAAATGATCCCTAGGAAAACACTCCAGAACTAGCCTGTGAAAGAATGCACAATATATGTTACTCTTAAGAAGGTTAGGAATCAGGGATTTATCACTGGCCCTGTTGACCCCAAGACTAAACTCTCTAACAGCACCCTGGGATCAGGAAAACAGAGCCCATAGACTTTATTGCAATATCAAGAAGCAGGAATCAAGAGGGCACCTCACTGTTGATTCTAGAACCATCTTTACCTGCTGGAGTAACATGACATTCACACAGCCAGTGACTGGACATGGAAGCTAGTTAGCAGCCTTGGGAAATCACTAACTTCTTCTGCCTATGCGTGTCATCAGAGGTGAAGAAGCAGGATAGCTTTGGCCTTTACAATGAACCTCAGCTGCAAGGAAGTCTAGCAGAGGTATTTTCTAGCTTCTCAACTTCTGAAATGCAAGATGGTATGTGTACTAACTAAATCCTCTCTAATCTGTGTAGCTTCCTAGTTAAACTTTTCTAGAACAGGCTGAGGAAGTGTTGTGAAGTTCTTAATTTTTTAAAATGGTATTTTAACAACTTAACAGTCACTTATTTTATTTTGGCCATGCCACATGGCTAGCAGGATCTTAGTTCCACACTGTGCCCCTGCAGTGGAATCACAGTGTCTTAACCACTGGACCTCCAGGGAAGTCCCAAGATGTGAAGTTCTAGTTGCTCTTCTATCCAGGAGAATTTCACCAGTCTTCCTATTTCAACTTGCTGTTTCACCTGTAAATTTTGCAGTAAATGATTTTGTGGTATTTTTCCTAGAGTTCTCTACAGGAATAAATTGTTCTTATTGACCTCACCCTTATGGCACTTAGGATCCAGTTTCCCAGCCTCCTACCTCTTTCATGTGCTTTCTATCTTCCAAAAGTTATTGACCACACTTGCACTTGCCACTTGCTATTTATCTCTTGATAGTGTTGTCCTGGTAGAGAGAAAGAATTTTAACTACATTACCCTTATTTAGTGGGGCTTTAAAAGAAAACAGAGATAAATGTGTTCAACAAAATAAGTTTAATCTAAAGTACAGTCAAATTTTTTTTGCTATCTTTACTTTTTCTTAGGTGATCTATTTTTAGTCAACAGGTCGTAAATATCATACACATGCCAATATCACCTAAATGTATATCTTCACCCCTGAGTTCACCACAGAATTTCCAATTCATATATCCCTCTGCTTACTCGGCATGCCCTGCTGAATATTTAAGAGATATAATGAATATAACAGCATAAAAATAGAGTTCTTGATTATGTTCTATTCTTTCCTGTTTTATTTCCTAACATCTAAAAGATGTACAAACAGACAGTGAAGGGGGCTTGGAATCCAGCTCTTTTGCTAAAACTTACTAATTATTACAATATGAATCTTCCTATTTCCCAATGGGAAAATATTCCTTGTGTTTCAGCTTGAGATATATATTTTAGTGTTTAAAATTCCTCAAAGCCAATCTTTTCAAAAGACACGCACCTTGAACATTTTGCTTTTACATTTTTTACTCAAGGTAAAAGAAATATCCTTCATCTATAAAATAAGTCACAATTCTGTAGATAATTAACACCCTTTGGCCACCTCATGCGAAGAGTTGACTCATTGGAAAAGACCCTGATGCTGGGAGGGATTGGGGGCAGGAGGAGAAGGGGACGACAGAGGATGAGATGGCTGGATGGCATCACCGACTCAATGGACATGAGCTTGAGTGAACTCCGGGAGTTGGTGGTGGACAGAGAGGCCTGGCGTGCTGAGATTCATGGGGTCACAAAGAGTCAGACACGACTGAGCGACTGAACTGAACTGAACTGAACTGACAAATTATTGTTTTTCATTTCATTTAAAATTTAATTTTATTTTATTCATTTTTACTTTTTAAAGGTTTGTTTCTCATTTATTTAACTGTTGAGTGTGTTCTGGTATATACATTTTTATGGAGTACAGTTGATTAACAGTGTTGTGTTGGTTTCATGTATACAGCAAAATGAAATCAGTTATGCATATACGTATATCAACTCTTTTTCATATTATTTTCCTATATAGATCATTAGAGTATTGAGTAAAGTTCCCTCTGCTATACAGTAGGTTCTAATTAGTTTTCTATTTTATATACAGTGGTGTGTATATGTCAATCCCAATAAAAACAGTGGTTAGATGTCACATCGTAGGTGGCAGTGCCTTAACCATATGCTTATTGTCAGGCGTCAAGGGGAGTGCCAACCTTCTCCTTTCACACAACACTAAATCTAATTTTAAAAAAAGCTTGTTTTTTATCTTCTGTTCAATGTTACAGAATGATCCCTAGATTTATAGTGAGGACAATTGTTTTATTGCTCTTATTTATTTTGGTCCTGATATCCATGGGAATGAGACTTTGGGTTACAAGCCTCAAGTAAATATCGCATAATTATTTTTTATTACATAAAGTCGTACCATCAATAAACAATAGTCTCATTTAAAAAAATGTGCTTGAAGTCAGAAATAATCTAAAAACTCTATATTTTATAGGTTAGGTAAACTTGTAATTGGAGAAGGCAATGGCACCCCACTCCAGTACTTTTGCCCAGAAAATCCCATGGATGGAGGAGCCTGGTAGGTTGCACTACATGGAGTCGCTAGAGTCGGACACGACTGAGCAACTTCCCTTTCACTTTTAACTTTCATGCATTGGAGAAGGAAATGGCAACCCACTCCAGTGTTCTTGCCTGGAGAATCCCAGGGACGGGGAAGCCTGGTGGCCTGCCCTCTATGGGATCGCACAGAGTCGGACACGACTGAAGCGACTTAGCAGCAGCAGCAAGCTTGTAATTAAGTTATAAATTTAGTAATGTGAATATAATATAGTGGGTATATTAAGAAACATATTGTCATATTTTGGAAAGAATGTTTCCACTAAATGATAAAATTACCTTCATGGTAAGGATGCTGCATAAGTAAGTTTGGCTAGAATTTCTTCATGATGTTAAAAAACAACATAAGAAGTGCTAAAATATTACATGAAGAAAATCAAGTCAAATGAGTAGTCAAGATTTTAACGTATTTAAAATTTTATCTGAAAATGATGGCAATCTGATTCAAATGGTATCTTTTTAATGGAGCAGCATTGTTTCCTCTAAAACTCTAATTAAAATTCTTCTGCAGACCTGCCTGGAGGGAGACAAAATTTTAAAACTATCAAAAGTAAAGACTGGCAAAACACCTACTGGTAAAATCTTGGATGATTCAACAGTATTTATAAGGCAAACAGATATAGATTGAAAATAATCTTCCAAGACTTGAGCACAAAGTGCACTTTGAGTCTACCTGGAAAAAGTAGGAGGATGCTGAACACTTTATTCACCCTATAGTATCAGGCGTAAAAACACAGGGTGAGCACTCGCCTGTGCTTCTCACCTATGAAAATAATTTTAAATCCATGCAAAGAATAAGAGACACTTTAGATAACTAAGGGAAGAATCAGGTGAATTGCTGGTTTATTCTGGGAGCACAGTTCCTTGAGAAAAGGCAGGCATGTGCCTTCAGGGAAATCTATGATAGCAATGCATGCTGGAAAATTACAGTTTTCATTTACTATATATATACCCAGCGGACTGGGGTGTCATCCCATTGGCAATGAGGCTCAATAGAGATGACTGTCAGAAGTTCCATTAGCACAGAATCTTTGTTTTCTTCATTGCTTCAACTCAGTGACTCAAACAGTACCTGGTACATAGTAGTTACTGGTTATGTAGATATAGAGAATTGACAGGAAATGTTATTTTCAGCTTCATCCCACTGTATCTTAAAGTAAATCTAAAGGATATGGGACAAACCATGCAATAATTATCATTATTATAGGCATCATAATTAGCATAATTACCTAATATTCCTAGAGCTCATGCCTTTGTTTTCCTCTAGGAGTTTTACGGTTTCTGGTCTTACATTTAGATCTTTAATCCATTTTGCGTTTATTTTTGTGTATGGTGTTAGAAAGTGTTCTAGTTTCATTCTTTTACAAGTGGTTGACCAGTTTTCCCAGCACCACTTGTTAAAGAGATTGTCTTTTCTCCATTGTATATTCTTGCCTCCTTTGTCAAAACACTCTGTGACATAAATCACAGCAGGATCCTCTATGATCCACCTCCCAGAGTAATGGAAATAAAATCAAAAATAAACAAATGGGACCTATTTAAACTTAAAAGCTTTTGCACAAAGGAAACTATAAGCAAGGTGAAAAGACAGCATTCAGAATGGGAAAAATAATAGCAAATTAAGCAACTGACAAAGGATTAATCTCAAAAATATACAAGCAACTCCTACAGCTCAATTCCAGAAAAATAAGCAACACAATCAAAAAACGGGCCAAAGAACTAAACAGACATTTCTCCAAAGAAGATATACAAATAGCTAACAAACACATGAAAAGATGGTCAACATCACTCATTATCAGAGAAATGCAAATCAAAACCACAATGAGGTACCATCACACACTGGTCAGAATGGCTGCTATCAAAAAGTCTATAAGCAATAAATACTGGAGAGGGTGTGGAGAAAAAGGATCCCTCTTAAACTGTTGGTGGGAAGGCAAACTAGTACAGCCACTATGGAGAACAGTGTGGAGATTCCTTAAAAAGCTGGAAATAGAACTGTCATATGACCCAGTAATCCCACTGCTGGGCATACACACCGAGGAAACCAGAATTGAAAGAGACACGTGTACCCCAATGTTCATCGCAGCACTGTTTCCAATAGCCAGGACACGGAAGCAACCTAGATGTCCATCGACAGACGAATGGATAAGAAAGCTGTGGTACATATACACAATGGAATATTATTCAGCTATTAAAAATAATGCTTTTGAATCAGTTCTAATGAGGTGGATGAAAATTGGAGCCATTATACAGAGCGAAGTAAGTCAGAAAGAGAAACACCAATACAGTATTTTTAACACATATATATGGAATTTAGAAAGATGGTAATGATGACCCTATATGCGAGACAGCAAAAGGGACACAGATGTAAAGAACATACTGTTGGACTCTGTGGGAGAAGGCGAGGGTGGGATGATTTGAGAGAATAGTATTGAAACATGTATATTATCATATGTGAAATAGATCACCAGTCCAGGTTTGATGCATGAGGCAGGGTGCTCAGGGCTGGTGCACTGGGATGACTCAGAGGC
>NW_011495024.1:5196473-5205585 GCF_000754665.1 Bison bison bison | reverse complement strand
GGGGAACACATGTACACCCATGGCTGATTCATATCAATGTATGGCAAAACCCACCACAATATTGTAAAGTAATTAGCATCCAATTAAATACAAAAAATAAAAATATATTCCTAAAGTTCTGTGGAGAAGGAAATGGCAACCCACTCCAGTGTTCTTGCCTAGAGAATCCCAGGGACGGGGGAGACTGGTGGGCTGCTGTCTATGGGGTCACACAGAGTTGGATGTGACTGAAGCGACTTAGCAGCAGCAGCAGCAGCAGAGCTCTGTAGTTAGTGCTAGACACTCTGCTGACATTATTTTTTAATGTTTTTGTTGTGGTGGTAAAAATCACATGATATAAAACACTATTTTAGACATATTTAACTGTGCAGTTCAATGACACTAAGGATATTCACATTGCTCAACTCTTGCCATCATCCATCTCCCAAATTTTTACTTTCCTTAACTGAAACCATCTCCCCATTAAACACTAAATCCCCATTCCCTCCCTGCGTCCTCACCCCAGCCCCTGGCATCTACCAATGTATTTTCTGAATCTATGAATTTGACTATTCTAGGTAAATTGTACAGCATTTTGCTAACGTTATGTTATTCATATAACAACTCTGAAGGATAGGCAATAACATTATCTTTATTTGAAACAAACTTGACAGAGGTTACTAGAAATAGCAGATCTAGAGCTTGAACTCAGGCATTGGCTCCATGACCCAAGCTCTTATTTGGGCTAAAAACAAAGAAGTCATTTGATGGCAGATACTGCTCTTTGAATGTTTTTCTCCTCACTTACAGTGTAATAAACCCCCCAAGCTTTCTTTTGGCATATGGTTGCCAGAAATAAAGTGACCTTTTGACTGGCTCTGTTAAAGGTGAGTATGGTCATATGAATATGTTCTATCTGGTACAATGAAGTGGAAGTGACATGTACAGTACTTGAAACCTTAATGGAAGAGACCTCAGAAAATATTCTTTACTCCTCCCTTCTTCCTAGTAGTAGCTCTCTAGTTGCACTTTTCAGCAGCAGGTAGGTACCTTCACTGGTTAAGAGTTTCTTTCCCCTTACGCAAGTCTCCCAAAAGGAGAGACAAAGTTAGCTTATTGTCTTTCTACCCAAGACTATTGTTTTGTAACTAAGCGATGTAGCTTCTTTGGTAAAAACAAAACAAAACAAAAAACCACAAACATGGGATTAAAAAGGCTTGGGGCTTCCCTGGTGGCTCAATGGTAAAGAATCTACCTGCAATATAGGAGCTACAGGAAATGGAGTTTTGATCCCTGGGTTGGTAAGATACCCTGGAGGAGGTCATGGTAACCCACTCCAGTATTCTTGCCTGGACAATCCCATGGACAGAGGAACTTGGTGGGCTATAGCCCATAGGTTTGCAAAGAGTCAGACATGACTGAAGTGACTTAGTACTCATGCAAGAGAAGGGTTCAGGAAACAGTATATATGAAATCAGCTTTTAGGGTTAAAAATTGTCTAGGCAAAAACACTTGGCTATTCTTTCTTGTACCTGAAACCAAGTAAACACATCAAAATCTTCTAATGGGGCATTATTGTTAGCAAAAAAAAAAAAATCACAAAATTTGTGAAAATTCAAATTTTAAAATCAACCTACTTTTGAAAGGGCTCCCAAATCTGCACCATCTGTAGCTCTGAAAACTCTAAGGGCATATTCAGGTGGGGTCTTGGAGGCTATTGGACAGGGGACAGCCTCCCAAGAACAGAGACTGTGACTACAGAAAACAAAGGAGTTTTCCCCAGAAAGTTGAATCAAGGGCTGCCAGTTGGACAAGCTTAAGAATTTACTGTACCACCAGCTGCTAATCACTTATTATTTGAAAAATTTTATGATTATTACTCTTATGTTTTTCCACAGTTGTATAAATAACTAGCACATCAAAAGTCAAATCCTAGCTTGATGAAAAGAAATGAACATCCCTAGACATCCTGGACTTGAAGTTGGGTACAGCAGTTGGAGACAACTTTGGAATTGCTTATTTGGGAGTGAAAATGATGATTCTTCCCCAGTTTCTATGTATTATTCTTCACTAATAGGATCTTTGAATATAAATTAGGCACAAGATTAGCTAGCATAAAGCTGGCATTTTCTAACACCTTGAGGCTAAGTGTTGCAATGTGACAGTTTTCTGGTCGTGGCAAATGTCATATGAGTAGAGTTAGTGTATATATCCTATGACAAAAGCAGGGTCCCAGTGTTATCTTTTTCTGTTGGATTTAGTTCCAGTGTGATAGTTGAAGCTAACATGGCCATCTTGTACTGTGAAGTAGAAATCTGATGTGGAGAATCCTAGGTCCCTGATGATATTGAAGCCAGCATACCTGTCTTAAAATGTCTATGTTATATAACAGAGGTAAACTTCTGTCTTCTTTAAGCCCGTAAAAACTACTCTTATTTGGACTTTAAAAAATTCTTTCCAAACTTTATCTTACCAATTCATGTTGAACGACAGACAGTTTAATGAAATAGACTCATCTTGATAAACCTGGGAACACGTGAAGTCAATAATTAGGAGATAAATAAAGAGAAAAATATGTGAGTAGCTTTGTATACTAAGAACTAAATTAATTTACTATTTTAAAAATACTGTATACTAAATGATGAGAGGGACTTCGTTTTTGAGAATACACCTAGATATACTGTCAGAGGCAGAAAGATTCATCTTCCTAAATACATACCTGAGGTGATGTGAAAGAAAAGAAATTATTCAGATGTGATAAACTTTAACTCCACTGGGGCAAAGAGAACCTTGGGGTTATTCTGACACATTTGCTCATTCCGGTTGGAACCACTGAGAGTCCATATTCACAGTGGGCTGATTAACATAAAAAAACTCTACAAAGGGCAATAATGTGATCTATAATTATCTTGGCCTTTACAGAGTAGAAAAAATTTCATGTGAAAGCCTCTAAAGAAAAGCTTACTCTTACTTGAATTTGGGTCAAGAAAATGTCTTGTGGTCAGAAAAAATCCAACTTAAAATGTACATTTTAATTGTCCCCATGTTTCAGTGCTTTTCCTGGTGGAGGGAATAGCAGCCCAGTCCAGTATTCTTGCCTGGAGAATTCCATGGACAGAGGAGCCTGGTGGACTATAGTCCATGAGGTCCCAAAGAGTCAGACATGACTGAGCAACTAACACTTTCACTTTTCTTTAAGTGCTATTAGGATATCAGCACAAGAAAACTAAAGTCTTCTTTAGGGGGTGCATTTTAATTGCAGACACCTCAAAATTCCTTTAAATAAGGTGTCAAGAAACAAAAACTAACAACCAAAAGTCTTTAAATGCACAAGAGAAAAAATGATCATTAAAACCAGCAAAATATACTATCACAGATAAGAATGAATTTTTGTTGTTAAACTATAAAAAAGAAAATAAAAATTATGATGAAAAATAAATATCAATGTGATCAGACATATTTGATTAAAATCAAATAGAACTTTAAGAAATTAAAAATGTAAGAACTAGCTTTAAATCATCCAGTGGATGGGATAAGCCAAAGATAAGGAGGTAAGGACTTCCCTGGTGGTCCAGTGATTAAGAATCTACATGCCAATGCAGGGGACACAGGTTCGATCCTTGGTCCAGGAAGACTCCACATGGCTGAACCAATTAAGCCCACGAACCACAACAGTTGAAGCTCTAGGGCCTGTGCTCCTCAGGAAGAGAAGTCGCGGAAATGTCAAGCCCACACACTGTAAGAAAGAGAAGCCCACTTTCACCACAACTAGAGAAAGCCTGTGCACAGCAATGAAGGCCCTGAATAAATAAATAAGATGAGGAGAGAGTAAACTGGATGACACATCTGAAAAAAAGAAAACCTAAGATAGGAGATAGAGACAAGATATGAGAAATGTGAAGGAGAGTAAAACTAGGAAAGGAAACTGAGAAAGAAATATTTTGATATACAATGCAAAACATACATATAAAACATATACAAAAGCAAAAATAAGAGGATAGAGAGAATGGAAGAAGTGGAATTTTGAAAATACAAAACAGCTGACCCTGTTCCAGTATTGATGAAAAACATAGGTCCTCAGTTTCAGAAAGCTTGATGGTTTGCAAGCAGGCATAACAAACACAGATCTATCCCCAGAGATATAATGAGAAAACTCAGAAGATAAATCAAAGAGAAGATTCTAAAAGTCACCAAAATTAAGAGCTGAATGCCTGCAAAGAAAGGGCAATCAGGTGATAATTTCTTGTTAAAAAACAAGAATAATAAAGGCAATAACAAAGGCAGACAGAAGACAATGGGAGATAACTTTGAATTATGAGAGAAAATTGTCCCCCACATAGAACCTATGCAGAAGCACACTATCTTTCAGAAGCTAATACTTTTTGTATAAAAGCTTATTATTAAAAGATCCTTTTTGAAAACCTTGTGAAGATTTATTTTAAAAGGAGAGATTTTTTAAAGAAGGAAAGGATGGTATGAAAATTGGTGAGGTAATAAAATGTTATTTTTTGTGTAAATCTAAAAAAAAAAGTGATGGTTTCAGTTTTTGAAGAAGCAGTTTCTTAAAATTAGTAGAGCCACACTAATAAAGTTTAGAAAAAGATTAACATTCAAGAGTTAAATCACAGTTTTTAAATGTATAAAGCTATAGAATGATCTTTTAACCCTACCAAAAAAAAAATTTAGCAAGTATAGGTAAGAATGAGAAAGCCAGGGTATAAAAAGTAGTCTATGTGTTCTTAAATCATTTAAACTGGAGATCCTATCAAAAAAAGTTTAGCAAGTATAAATAAGAATGAGAAATCCAGGGTGTAAAAAGTAGTCTATATGTACTTAAATCGTTTAAACTAGAAATGAGATAAAATAACTCATAAATATTACTGTAAAGAAAAGGCAAATGTAAAATTCTTCAAAATTATATGAATAACATACTATGAATAAAAGGTTAAAAAGTAACAGGTGGGATGAAAGCCATAGGGATTAAGGAAAAACTTGATATTTACCTAATTAGTTGGAACATAAAGCATTTTTACATTTGATTCTAAAATATAAAAGCTTCAAATAATAACTACTTCTGAAAATGTAATTATTAATAAAGTGGAAAACACCCTGTAAATACATTCTAGAGACAGATGATGAAAGCTAAAAATTATATCACAGGACAATTATAAAGCAATAGAAGGAAAATAATAAAAAGAAAAAAACAGAATGCAATAAATAAAATATACCTAACATATGACTTACAAGGATTGGCTACTATATAAAGAATTCTTTAGTATTGCTGCTCTTTAATTCATTTACTCCACAATTATTTGCTAATTTAAGGTTTTAGTTTTTTTTACAAAATCAAGAAAAATTGCTAAGTAAACTAAAAAAGTGGGAATTATTAAAACATTTGTATTTTACACATCAATTGTAGAATCTGAATAATTAATAAAATTTTTGATATTAATGCTTATAATATACATATATATGTTTGTTGTTGTTCAGTCGCTAAGGCATGTCCAACTCTTTGGTGATGCTATGGACTATAGACTGCCAGGCTCCTCTGTCCATGGGATTTCCCAGGCAAGAATGCTGGAGTGTGTTGCCATTTCCTTTTCCAGGTGCCCTTCCTGACCCAGGGATTGAACCAAGTCTCCTGCATTGGCATGAGGCCTCTTTATCACTGAGCAACTAGGGAAGCCCACAAGCTTCTCTTGTTGTTGTTCAGTCGCTAAGTCATGTTAGACTCTTTGTGACTCTATGGATTGCCGCACACCAGGCTTCCCTGTCGTGTGCCATCTCCTGGAGTTTGCTCAAACTCATGTCCATTGAGTCAGTGATGCCATCCACCAATCTCATCCTCTGTCACCCCATTCTTATTTGCCCTCAGTCTTTCCCAGCATCAGGGTCTTTTCCAATTAGTTGGCTCTTCACATCAGGTGACCAAAGTATTGGAGCTTCAGCCTCAACAGCAGTCCTTCCAATGAATATTAAGGGTTGATTTCCTTAGGTTTAATCTCCCTGCAGTCTAAGGGACTCTCAAGAGTCTCCTCCAACCCCACAGTTCGAAAAGAATCAATTCCTCAGCACTCAGCCTTCTTTGTGGTCCAACTCTCACATCCATACATGACTACTGAAAAAACATATCTTTGACTATACAGACCTTTGTTTGCAAAGTGATGTCTTTGCTTTTTAATATGATGTCTAGATTTGTCATTGCTTTTCTTCCAAGGAGTAAGCATTTTTTAATTTTGTGACTGCAGTCACTGTCCACAGTGATTTTGGAGCCCAAGAAAGTAAAATCTATCATTGTTTCCACTTTTTCCCCTTCTATTTGCTGTGAAGTGATGGTATTCTTCTGTCCTCTGGGTTTTATTCTATTGGAATAAGTGTTCCTCATAGTTTATTGGTCATAGTGTGATATGAATGTTAGTCTGTCATCTTACCAAGAGGGTGTGGCTTTCCCTTTTTCTCTCTTTTCTGGCTTCTTACTCTGTTAACACATTTTGATGAACTCTTGATTATTGTCTACTCTGATGCTAACAGATTTAGTAGCTGCCTCCTTTTTTCAGCTCATCCATTAACAAAACCAAACATTAAAACAAAAGATTAAACCATTTAGATGACTTTCACCAGTTGAATTCCCAGGCGATTAAAGTATTTTAGATAGATAAAAAGAATTTTGGTGATCATGGCTTGAATCCTTTTAGCCACATCATTTTAAAATACCATGTCTCCTTAGTGAAAAGTAATATATGTCACATTCAGAGAAGTTGTTATATATGTGTAATATTGTAGGTTGCAATTCTGTCCACATCATATGCTAAAGAAGAGAGTTATAAATTGAGTCACTGGAGTAGCTACAACAGCTGTTATTTGCCATTTATTGAATTTGTTTAATAAACTATGTTTTAATAAACATGAAGTTATACAACTATAGTGCAACAATATAATACAATGTAGAGCTAACTCAGGTTTTTATTGTACATATATATTTTAATATTTGACTTTCAATATGTAAAAACATCTGTCAGTTTCTGTCTAATAAAATTCATAATACTGATACCAAAATTTTAATCAATTTCCTATAGTTAGACGGTGATATATTTCATCAAATATTTTTACACAGATGGCCTGATATATGAGATTGTTTTTATAACAGTGTGAAAGTAGCATTTTAAATACAAAATGTTTTTGGTTGGGAATTGGAACGTAAGATAGAATCTAGGATTATTTTTCAACTACAAAAGAAAAATATAATAATAAAATCAGAGTACAGCCACAAAAGAAACTCAATTTTTTAACTATGTAGGGCAAATTCTTTTCAATTTCCTTCTAGTAACATAAAAGAGCTGTAGCATGAACTGTTATCAGAATGCTTGCTGAGATTTTTCTTTTTTAATGAACTCTTTTGATTCACACTGCCACACATGGTGGGAAAAAAAGAAGTTGGATTAAGAACCATTTCCAGCTTTCTGTTCTTATTTCTTTACAGATATCTGCTTACATTCCTGGCTTTGGATCTCAAGATATGATACTAGATTTACTTTGAAAAGAAAATAGTACCAGCACTTCCACATTTCTGAGGAATACTATCTTAGCACATAGACCCCTGACACTGTTTTATCCATGTAAGTCATTCAGTGTCCTAGGCGATGGCCTTTAAAACGCCCTAACACCCTGATTAACTGTTAACTGTAGTTAAATATTTAACAAGTATTTGTCAAAATATTTGACAAATTTAAACTCATATCATTGCTTTTTAGATATTTATGATTTGTCCACTTAATTTTACTAGAAATATTTTTAAAGATGCAAGTAATTTTATGAAAAAATATATTTTGGAGGAATTTAGTTTTGAAGACAAAATTACTGAGATTTTGTCTCAGTAATTACAAAATTACATCTGTCTACTGAATTTCAGGGCTTCCCTGGTGGCTCAGTCGACAAAGAATCTGCCTGCATTGCAGGGGACCTGGGTTGAATCCCTGAGTCAGTAAGATCCCCTGGAGAAGGAAATGGCAACCCACTCCAGTATTCTTGCCTAAGAAATCCCATGGACAGAGGAGCCTGACCGGCTACAATCCATGGGGTCACAGAGTCAGAAACGACTGAACAACTAAACCACCACCACCATTGAATTTCATGTTGAGTTGATAGCCAGCTGTTTTGATTTAAATCATTTTTCTAAGTAGTTTACTTACCATAAAATTTTTAGTTGTAAACTTAAATTTTGTCTCACTCAAGGAAATTTACAATGAAATGAGGAGTTCCCTGGTGGCCCAGAGGTTAGGACTTCCCTGGTGGCTCAGACGGTAAAAGTGCCTACAATGCGGGTAGACCTGGGTTCGATCCCTGGGTCGGGAAGATTCCCTGGAGAAGGAAATGGCAACCCACTCCCGTACTCTTGCCTGGAAAATCCCATGGACTGAGAAGCCTGGTAGGCTACAGTCCGTGGGGTCACAAAGAGTCGGACACGACTGAGTGACTTCACTTTCAGTTGGGGAACTAAGGAGACATGTGCCCTCATGCCTCCTGGGCACAACCACCAAAAAAAAAAAAAATGGAATCAAGACCTAAAAACTTATCATTGCTTCTTTACCTTCAACTAGAGCCTTTCTCAGTTAAATGAATGGTAAAATGATCTTCAACTTGAGATAATAGTAAATACTCTAATAGAAATAACAGTCATTTCTAACTATATTTACTGTCAACCAAATATTACTGGTGCTTATTATTAATATTGGATAACAAAATCTGCACACACTAGAAAAAACTCTTCCTATTTTTGATATATTTGCACAATCTCTGGTCAGTTGGTTCTTAAAACTCTAAGAGGAAAATTCATATTTATGTTCAACATTATATTGTTGTTGTTTAGTCACTCAGTCATCTTCAATTCTTTTGTGACCCCAGGGACTGTAGCACACCAGGCTCCTCTGTCCATGGGATTTTCCAAGCAAGAATATTGAAGTGGATTGCCCTTTCCTCCTCCAGGGGATCTTCCTGACCTGGGGATTGAACCTGCATCTCCTACATTGGCAGGCAGATTCTTTACAAGAGAACCATCAGGGAAGCTCAAACATATCATCAACTCCTTTGTAGCACCTATATTCTAGAAGATAAAACATAGAAAAAGACTCCAGTT
>NW_011495024.1:5166322-5196373 GCF_000754665.1 Bison bison bison | reverse complement strand
TATATATATATATATATATATATTTAATTTGTGGTCCTCTTTGTGTTTGTATTTTTGTTCTCAGCAAATTATGCCTGGTCAGTTAGTTTAGACTAATTGCTATAGTTCTTACTTTAAATGTTGCACATTATCACTCAGTGATTTTATGACTTCAGCAATGCATCAAGAGCACAATCCCACCCTTTCAAATATTCTGACTACTTTGGAACAATAAAAACAATAAAAGCATCAAGAATGGTAATGACAATGATATCTAATATCTATTGTTAAAAATCTCCAAAGTCTTCAATTAGCTAAACATGAATCATGTTTTACTGAGCTATTTTATTGTAGGTTTACTACATTGCAGAAACTAGCCAGGAATTTGAACTTTAGAAAATCTTTTAAACCTTACAGCAATGCCATGAGGAAAATACTATCATTATCAGTCTTCAGTTGTTTCTGCTCTGGTTGTTGAAGGATCCATTCTGCAACCCTTGATAAGGTCAGAAGAGACCAGCTAGTCACCAAGAAAGAAAAGCATTTTCAGTCCTTGTCAACTTGGACTATCCATTTGCTTCCTCCTTCCCCTCCTGCCCTCTCTCCCCTCTTGTATCTTCTCTCATTTCCTCTCTCTCTTTCTCATTTTTTTCCCTTCATTTTTATCTTTCTTGCTGGGAAGTGAGTCTAAGCCTTTATGCCTTTCCAAAATACAAAAGTAGCAAAATTAACACAAAAGTTGAGGTTTTCTTCTTATAGTTTAATATCAGGGAATACTTCATTTGGTAACATGGAACAGAGCCTTTCTCTCCTTTGTCTTCTCTCAGCATTTTTGTCTTTCTCTTTTAAAATGAGCAAATTTCAATTCTAGGACAGATTATACTGTTAGCTGTGGATTGTTTTTTTTTCATTTAATATTGTTTCAATCTACATTTGTGAGAACAGTACTGGTCTCTGTTCACTTGAGGGGCCACAGTGCAAACCCAATAACATTGTTTCCCCCACAGGCCTTACAAATTTTGTTCAGCTCTTCCTTTGAACTGAGATCAGTTTTGAGAAGAAAGGAGCATCTAATGAAACACATCAACCCAGACTAAGGGATTTAAGAAACTCATTGTTTTTGAACTGGTACCTAGTGAAGGAATTGAGAGGAGCTTTCCATACAGCAGAGGAAGCTGTTTGCATTTTCTATACATGCAGCATTCTCATTTAAAGTATATATTTATTTAACGTTTCTGCTCTCACAGGTTGCAAGCTAGTTCTTTAAAAATAGTGGGAATATATGTGAAGCATATCATGTAGTATTTGTTTCAATTGTATCTTTGTATGTTGTCATTTTCCTTACTTCTTTATCCCGGATTTAAGGTATGGGTGTTGCCTCCAGGTTCTTAATAATGACTAGCTTACATGTCAAACAGCTTTCTGTCAAGTTGCATTTCCAGATTATATGAATATTAATACATTAAAAGGAATGAGGCACTAAAAAGCAGAAAACCACAAAAGAAAGAACAATAATATTGCCTTTTTAAAATTGAGGCATATTTGATTTACACTGTTGTGTTACTTTTAGGTATACAGCAAAGTGAATAGTATGTATATGTTAATCCCAAACTCATTTATTCCTCCCTTCCCTTTTCTCCTTTGATAACCATAAATTCTTTTTTATGTCTGTGGGAATACTTGTGTTGTATAATTAAGTTATTTTGTATCATTACTTTAAGATTCCCCATATAAGTTGCATTATATGATATCTGTCTTTATCTGGATTACTTCATTTAGTATAATAATCTCTGTCCATCCATGTTGCTGCAATTAGCATTTTTCATTCTTTTTCGTGGCTGAATACTATTCCATTATATATCAGACCATGAACTCCTTACTGCCAAATTCAGGCTTAAATTGAAGAAAGTAGGGAAAACCACTAGACAATTCAGGTATGACCTAAATCAAATCCCTTATGATTATACAGTGGAAGTGAGAAATAGATTTAAGGGCCTAGATCTGATACATAGAGTGCCTGATGAACTATGGAATGAGGTTCATGACATTGTACAGGAGACAGGGATCAAGACCATCCCCATGGAAAAGAAATGCAAAAAAACAAAATGGCTGTCTGGAGAAGCCTTACAAATAGCTGTGAAAAGAAGAGAAGCAAAAAGCAAAGGAGCAAAGGAAAGATATAAACATCTGAATGCAGAGTTCCAAAGAATAGCAAGGAGAGATAAGAAAGCCTTCCCCAGTGATCAATGCAAAGAAATAGAGGAAAAAAACAGAATGGGAAAGACTAGAGATCTCTTCAAGAAAATCAGAGATACCAAGGGAACATTTCATGCAAAGATGGGCTCGATAAAGGACAGAAATGGTATGAACCTAACAGAAGCAGAGGATATTAAGAAGAGGTGGCAAGAATACACAGAAGAACTGTACAAAAAAGATCTTCATGACCCAGATAATCACAATGGTGTGATCACTGACCTAGAGCCAGACATCCTGGAATGTGAAGTCAAGTGGGCCTTAAAAAGCATCACTATGAACAAAGCTAGTGCAGGTGATAGAATTCCAGGTGAGCTGTTCCAGGTCCTAAAAGATGATGCTGTGAAAGTGCTGCACTCAATATGCCAGCAAATTTGGAAAACTCAGCAGTGGCCATAGGACTGGAAAAGGTCAGTTTTCATTCCAATCCCAAAGAAAGGCAATGCCAAAGAATGCTCAAACTACCACACAATTTCACTCATCTCACATGCTAGTAAAGTAATGCTCAAAATTCTCCAAGCCAGGCTTCAACAATATGTGAACCGTCAACTTCCTGATGTTCAAGCTGGTTTTAGAAAAGGCAGAGGAACCAGAGATCAAATTTCCAACATCCGCTGGATCATGGAAAAAGCAAGAGAATTCCAGAAAAAGATCTACTTCTGCTTTATCGACTATGCCAAAGCCTTTGACTGTGTGGATCACAAGAAAGTGTGGAAAATTCTGAAAGAGATGGGAATACCAGACCACCTGATCTGCCTCTTGAGAAATTTGTATGCAGGTCAGGAAGAACTGTTAGAACTGGACATGGAACAACAGACTGGTTCCAAATAGGAAAAGGAGTTTGTCAAGGCTGTATATTGTCACCCTGCTTATTTATCTTATATGCAGAGTACATCATGAGAAATGCTGGACTGGAAGAAACACAAGCTGCAACCAAGATTGCTGGGAGAAATATCAATATCCTCAGATATGCAGATGACACCACCCTTATGGCAGAAAGTGAAGAGGAACTAACTCTTGATGAAAGTGAAAGTGGAGAGTGAAAAAGTTGGCTTAAAGCTCAACATTCAGAAAACGAAGATCATGGCATCCAGTCCCATCCCTTCATGGGAAATAGATAGGGAAACAGTGGAAACAGTGTCAGACTTTATTTTTCTGAGCTCCAAAATCACTACAGATGGTGACTGCAGCCATGAAATTAAAAGACGCTTACTCCTTGAAAGGAAAGTTATGACCAACCTAGACAGCATATTCAAAAGCAGAGACATTTCTTTACCAACAAAGGTTCATCTAGTCAAGGCTATGGTTTTTCCTGTGGTCATGTATGGATGTGAGAGTTGGACTGTGAAGAAGGCTGAGCACCGAAGAATTGATGCTTTTGAACTGTGGTGTTGGAGAAGACTCTTGAGAGTCCCTTGGACTGGAAGGAGATCCAACCAGTCCATTTTGAAGGCCATTAGCCCTGGGATTTCTTTGAAAAGAATGATGCTAAAGCTAAAACTCCAGTACTTTGGCCACCTCATGTGAAGAGTTGACTCATTGGAAAAGACTCTGATGCTGGGAGGGATTGGGGGCAAGAGGAGAAGGGGACGACAGAGGATGAGGTGGCTGGATGGCATCACTGACTCATTGGACGTGAGTCTGAGTGAACTCCGGGAGTTGGTGATGGACAGGGAGGCCTGGCGTGCTGCGATTCATGGGGTCGCAAAGAGTCGGACATGACTGAGCGACTGATCTGATCTGATCTGATATATATATATACACATCACATCATCTTCATTCATTTATCTATCTATGGACATTTAAGTTGTTTCCATGTTTTAGTTATTGTAAATAGTGCTGCAATGAACCTTGGGGTGCAAGTATCTTTTCAAATTAGAGTTTTCTCTGAAGATATGCCCAGGAGTTAGATCATATGGTAAATAATATGATGGGTGGTCAAAACCAAATTTTTGTTGAGTAGAGTCTACCCTTATCAGAAGAAAATATACTACATCCATTCTATGGTCCTTGGACCAAAAAAGGAAATACAACTTGTATTATTTTAATGATCTTCTCTCCAATATAATTTTTACTATTATTGATAAAAGCATTGTAAAATAGCACTTAAGTGAGTTATTGAATTCATTTTGGAAGTAATTTGGAAGAAATTTGGAAGAAAATTAAGAATTAAACTCTTGGTTAAATTGGGGAAAAAATGAACTCTCTTCATTTCATGCCTATATCTGTTAGGGTCTGGTAAGTATCATACAATATATAACTTACTATAGGCTTGATACCTTACAGAATTATGGAACAAGTACAGGAAATCAAGCTCTGAATGGGAGAGGTCGGTGGATAGGATGACAGGGGCAACTGCAGCAGTCTCTGAAGTGCTTTGATCTCTGTTTTTGCTGATGAGCAGCCCTGAATTAAATTCAGCAAGGCAGGCCATTTTCAGGCTGTGTTAAAGGAGAAAATCAGCAACAAACTGAGACCTGCAAAAATAAATTGTAATCTTCAGGGAAAATCAGAAACACACAAGCATAATTTGAAATCTCTGTCTAACTCTTACTGCATCTAATCCCTACTACATAGGTGACCTGCAGAAGTTGCTGCCTTTCATGCTAGGGTTGCACTCACACACTTGGCCCCAAGCTCTGAGAAATGTAATGAAGAACCATGGGGAATCATGGCTCTTTCATGTTGCTGAGATGAGCCAGCCAATCAACAACAATGTGCTGGATTTTGCCTACAGTATAAGGCTCACTGCTTCACTCCTGCCTTCCAAATCTCCTGCTTATTTCTCTTCTGAGCAACACTAACCCAGAACCATAGAAGGAATAGAATTTGGAAAATGTAGCTTCACCTTAGCAAAAATGACACATTAAAAAATCACATCAACACCTTAAAGATAAAGCCAGTAAATTCTGTTGATTTTACTGTAACAAATTGAGCAACTCAATCAAGAATAGAGGCTTTAATCATAAGAGCTGTACTTGAATAAATTTGATACACATTTTAGTTTCCTATTCTTTCTTTCTGGTCACTATTTTCTTTTGTACTGTACTCATGTCAGAGAATTCCATAAGAGACTTCCCTGGCAGTCCAGTGGTTAAGCATCTGCACTTCCACTGCAGGAATACAGGTTTGACCCCTGGCTAGGGAATTAAAATCCCATATGCTGTGTGGCAAAAAAAAAAAAAAGAAAGAAAGAAAGGAAGTTCCTCAAGACTTTCTGATAGTTCAGTTCCATCAACTATAATCTCTTTCATTAAAGGCTCAGAGTGAAACTCAGAGATGCTCTGAAGCTAGAATAACATGGGATGAATCTCAGAGCTCCACTTTCATGTATATCATAGTAAGTAAGCTCATTGTTTCCAGTTTCCTAATTTATAAAACAGAAGTATAGCATCCTTTGAATCTTTAAAATATTGTTTGATTTTTATTGTATTTCATCACATCAAGCAGATATAATCACTGCTTTTTGCTCCCGATGTTCCAGTTTCCTTCTTCGTCTCTATGCTGGAAACTAGTTCATCCTTCCCATATCACGAATTTCAGGTCAGATCTTTTTATGTCTAACCAAGCTACAAATTCTTGTGGAAAGAAACATGCTTTCATTATTTTACGTCTGACCTTACTTATCATGGAGATAGGCAGAATGTTCCCTTAATAGAGGTTTATGAAAGGATGAGTGAAACGAGCAGAAGCCTCTGTGGGAATCTGTCCTGGACTTCTTTAGTAAATGCACACATAGGGGCTTTCTGCTTTCATTTGTCCTTGCTTGCAGCTGTGCAAGTATTTCAAAATCTCTTCCCACGGTATCTGCATTTATAAGGATCATTGGCTTCTTCCAATAGCATCATTACATTCTTGAGCTTTGAACAGTATCTTCTAATTTTATTTTTCCATTTTGATTTCCTTTGATCCCATGTTGGTACAGAATGAATGGTTGGCACATTCTAGTCTTTGTCTTTTTATTTACTTCAAATACTAATTGTGTGCAAATAAAGGGTTGATTTTCTAGGAGGATATTACCATGTTTTTAACAATTACCTGAACTTTCTCCATTTTACAAACATTCCTTGGAATTTAACGTTGTTATCTTATTCCAGCTCTTATAAATAGATAAAGAAAAATGCTTTTCAAGTTTTGCTCAACTTGGTCATTGGTTTAGTAAAACTTAGCTTCTAGGAAGACTATTAAGGATTTGTTTTCAATTCTAGAAAGAATCAAATTTAAAAATATTCTATTATTTTAAATAATCCTTAAATTTTAGCAGTTAACAGTATTATTCCCTTGGTTATACAAATCCTCCAAATGCTAATTTCCCTTTTATTGGCTTATATAACCCACTCAGCATTTCAGTGTGTTCTCCAGATTAATCTAAATTGGAATAGTTAGAAGGTAAAGCTGTGTGATAAATTTGATGAAGTCAAGGAAGTCTTGATTCATATTGATTTTATACCATTCACTTTTACACCACCTGTTTCAGTAGCTGCCACTCTTTTAAATCCAGATTATAGAAACTACTCCTTGATTTTATTTACCTTCTTTAGCACAGCTCCAAGGAAAAGTGTTGTCTTGTTCTTATTGGTAGTAATCTGGGAATATAAAAAAGGAAATATTTGAAACTAAAATGTAGTGCAAATCACTCAGTGATTCATCTAACATATGATATATACTTAAAATAAGTTTTTCTGCTGCCGAATATTGTAGAACAAAGAAAGAAGATTTGCCTAAAATGGGATTTCAAAAGATACAAAATTATGTGGTTCATACCTTTTAACAGTAACAAAACCTATAATTGAGAAAATATATCCCTGAAAATAGACTAAAGAATTTTTCTAGCATGCTTGTGATCAGGGCCACTGAAATGAAATATAGAATTTCAAACATGCGATATTTTCCAGTTTTAATTAAATTGAACTTAACAGTGCCAATATGTCTCTATCTTTAAATTAAGCAGAATTTAATATGTATGTCTCTACAGTAATGACCTCTTATGAGTAATGCTTAAAACTTCTCATCTGCATCCTATGACCTACATGGCTTTATCTTTAGAGACACATTCTACTTCATTTGATTCATTTTCTCCCCTTTCTCAACTCTTATTCACCAAAAATCAAAAGTTTGGAGTCTCAGTGGTTATAGAAAAAATATATTAATGTAAATGAATGAGGATATCTCTTATGATCTTATTCTGACATTTCTCTCATCACCTTTCATTTAAAAATCACATTTGGGACTATCCTGGTGGTCAGTGGCTAAGACTCTGTACTTCCAATGCAGGGGACCTAAGTTCAATCCCTGGTCAGGGTACTAGATCCCATACGCAGCAACTCTAGATCCCGAGTGATGCAACTAAGACCCAGCACAGCCAAATAAAGAAGTAAAATAAATAAATATATTTAAAATGCATCCATTTAAATCCATAGCTTGAACCAGGATCTCAGAGTGAGTGATTCTGCTTCCACAAAACCCGCTGAAAACATTTGCCGGTGATGATTGACTTCTCTACTCCTCTTAGCACCTGAGTGTTCTCGAGCTTTACTACTCTAAGAGAGTAATAAACATTAGCAATCAAATCATAGTGTCTTCTTTTACCCGCTGCAAAGTCTCTCCTATTTTTCTTTGGGAGTCCCTGCAGATTGTCATATGCAGTTTTGGACAAGTTTACTCATGGTCATCGATGCATCCTAGGACCCTCCCACCAAACTACCTCACCACCTCTGTTGCCAGTGCCAGCTTCTCCTTGAGAAGCCCAGCCATCTGGGCCCAGGCATTCCTGTTCAGACCTCAGGGAGCACCACTGGCACTGTGGCTTCAAGGGTTTGTGACAGAGTAGTGGGGAAATTAGAACTCTAGTCAATCCATTTGCAGCTTATGCACCAAAAATCTATGCTGGTTCCTAGATATTTAGACATCCATGGATTCAGCTCCTTTTTTTTTTTTTTTTAATTTAGTTTTTATTTTATGTTGGAGTACAACTGATTTACAATGTTTTGTTAGTTTCAGGTGTACAGCAAAGTGATTCAGTTATACATAAACATATATCCATTCTTTTCAAAATTCTTTTCTCACATAGGTTATTACAGCATATTGAGTAGAGTTCCCGGTGCTATACAGTAGGGCCTGGTTGATTAAGGAGTGGGTTGTCATTTCCTTCTCCAGGGGATCTTCCCAATCCAGGGGATTGAACCCTTATCTCCAGCACTACAGGTGGATCCTTTACTGACTGAACCACTAGTGCGGCCCAGATTCCACCATAATCTGATCCTATCAGATTCGGGCTTCCTTTAAGAATTGGCCTTTGGGATTTATATTAATACTAGAAGGGCTCATTCTGATTCTTTTTGGTGAACTATATGGACTAAGGTATAGCCTATTGCTCTTATTCTTTACTCCCCAAATCTCCATTGTTTTGGGAGTTCTCTTAGGCTTGAACTTCACCACACTCTTTGTCAAATAAAGGCATTTTCCATGGGAGATCTCAGAGTTCTCTTATATTATGGACTTCCTATTCCCCTGGGAAAAAATTCTGAATCTTTGTCTAGAGCTTGGGGAGGGAACAATGGCCCCATTCTCTTGGAATAATACCTCTGTTCTAGAGTACAGTGGTAAATTGGAACAGTAGCTATTAATATTTTTCCTGTTTGCTTGCCTCTCACAAAATAGAAGATTACCCCATGGGTAAACAGGAACGAGAATGAGCAGACCCCCAATATTCTCAGCCTGCCATTCCTGGGGATATATCTCAGCCTTATGAATGGCAGGTATGCAGTGGAAGGAAACCCCTATTTTTTTGGCAATACTTATTGAGAATTTAGCCTCTGCAAATGGGAATTTAGGGGGATGAGAAATCCCTGATACTCCTGGGGGCTGAGAAATGGAGTATTTCCTGCCATGTCAATAAACAAGGAGGTCACAAACATTAGCAATTCTAGCCCTCCAAATGTGAATTTCTGAGCCCAGTGGGTGCTCAGAACAAAACAGCACCTAAAGCGGCTATAGGCTGCCACCACTATCAACTGTGAGCCAGGAACTAAGGATGTGAAAAATCAAATCTCAGGATGCTGGCCCCAGATAGCTGAGAGGCATATAAAAGTAGTTAATTCAGTAAGCATCTTCCCATACATAGAAAAGTGGTAAATTCCTTAACTTGAGATATGTGTTTGTCTTTAACAATAGTTTTTGATGTTCATACTATCTTTTTGCCAACTTCTATATAACCTGACTCTTCCTTCCACCTCCTCAGGTTACTTAAAATGCTGTCTCTCAGGTTTGAAGTCCTAAAAATTCCCACCATATAAAATATGACTCATGAACAACTTTTTGCAAAGTTCAGACTTGAAGAAAGTAGGGGAAACCACTAGGCCATTCAGGTATGACCTAAATCAAATCTCTTATGATTATACAGTGGAAGTGACAAATATATTCAAGGAATTCGATCTGATAGAGTGCCTGAAGAACTATGGGTGAAGGTTTGCAACATTGTAAAGGAGTCAGTGATCAAAAACATCCCCAAGAAAAAGACATACAAAAAGGCAAAATGGTTTGTCTGAGGAGGCCTTACAAATAGCTGAGAAAAGAAAAGAAACAAAAGGCAAAGGAGGAAAGGAAAAATATATTCATCTGAATGCAGAGTTCCAAAGAACAGCAGAAGGGATACAAAAGCTGTCTTAAGAGAACAATGCAAAGAAATAGAGGAAAACAGTAGAATAGGAAAGACTAGAGATCTCTTCAAGAAAATTAGATACCAAGGGAACATGTCATGCAAAGATTGGCACAATAAAGGACAGAAATGATATGGACCTAACAGAAGCAGAAGTTATTAAGAACAGGTAGAAAGAACACACAGGAGAACTATACAAAAAAGATCGTAATGACCCAGATAAACATGATGGTTTGATCATTCACCTAGAGCCAGACATCCTGGTGTGCGTAGTCAAGTGGGCCTTAGGAAATATCACTATGAACAAAACTAGTGGGGGTGATGAAATTCCAGTTCAGCTATTTCAAATCCTGAAAGATGATGCTGTGAAAGCACTGCACCCAATATGCCAGTAATTTTGGAAAACTCATCAGAGGCCACAGGACTGGAAAAGTTCAGTTTTCATTCCAATCCCAATGAAGGACAATGCCAAAGAATGTTCAAACTATCACAGAATTGCACTTATTTCACATGCTAGTAAGGTAATGCTCAAAATACTTCAAGCTAGGCTTCAACAGTCCTGGAGTAGGGCATGGCAACCCACTCCAGTACTCTTGCCTGGAGAATCCCCATGGACAGAGGAACCTGGTGGGCTACAGCACATGAGGTCACAAAGAGTTGGACAAACTGAGAAACTAAGCACAACACAGCACAAGCTTCAACAGTATGTGAACTGAGAACTTACAGATGTTCAAGCCGGATTTAGAAAAGTCAGAGGAACCAGAGATCAAATAGTAAACATCCACTGAATCACAGAAAAAGGAAGAGAATTACAGAAAAAAAAAAAAAAAAAAACATCTCCTTCTGCTTCACCAACTATGCTAAAACCTGTGACTTTATGGATCACAACAAACTGTGGGAAATTCTTAAAGACATGGGAATACCAAACCAGCTTTCCTGCCTCCTGAGAAACATGTATGCAGGCCAAGAAAAAACAGGTAGAACCAGACATGGAACAACTGACTGGTTCAAAATTGGGAAAGGAGTATGTCAAGGTTTTACATTGTCACTCTGCTTATTTAACTTATTTGCAGAGTACATGATGAAAGTTTCTGGGCTGGATGAAACACAAGCTGGAATCAAGAATGCTGAGAGAAATATCAATAACCTCAGATATGCAGATGACACCACTCTAATGTCAGAAAGTGAAGGGGAACTAATCTGCCTCTTGATGAAAGTGAAAGAGGAGAGTGAAAAACCTGGCTTAAAACTCAACATTCAAAAACAAAGATCATGGCATCCAGTCCCATCACTTCATGGCAAATAGATGGGGAAACAATGGAAGCAATGACAGACTTTCTTTTCTTGGCCTCCAAAATCACTGAGAATGGTGACAGCAACCATGAAATTGAAAGCTGCTTGTTTCTTAGAAGAAAAGCTATGACAAACCTACACAACATATTAAAAAGCAGAGACATTATTTTCCCAACAAATGTACGTCTTGTCACAACTATTGTTTTTCCAGGAGTCACGCATGGATGTGAGAGCTGGACAATAGAAAAGGCTGAGCACTGAAGAACTGATGTTCGAACTCTATTGCTGGAGAAGACTCTTGGGAGTCCCTTGGACTGCAAGGAAATCAAACCAGTCAATCCTAAAGGAAATCAACCCTGAATATTTATTGAAAGGACTGATGCTAAAGCCGAAGTTCCAATACTTGGACCACCTGATGGGAATTGCTGAGTCTTTACAAAATTCCCTGATGTGGGGAAAAATTGAAGGCAGGAGGAGAAAGGGATGACAGTGAACAAGTTGGTTGGATGGTGTCGGCAACTCAATGAACATGAGTTTCAATAAACTCCAGTAGATAGTGAAGGACAGGGAAAACTTTCATGCTGCCACAGGGTGGCAAAGTGTTGGACACAACTGAGAGACTGAACAACAATAACAAACAGTTAAAGTCAACATTTATCCATGTTATCCATCCATTATCCAAGAAATGAGAGGAGAAAGAGCCCTATTTCCTTGGCCACATCTGCTGCATGAGTGATGAGTGAGAGGGGAGAGGTTATTGCTCAAGTGCCACAGACTCTTGCCGCTCTTAATGAGATTAACAGAATTTTTTGAATAACTAAATCTTCTTTTTGCTATATGCCCTTAAGACAATTTAGAGACCTTAACCACTTAGGGGTGTTTTATGACATAGAACCCCTCAAGGTACATAGAAATCTTCATGTTGTCATTTTGGCTCAAAGAGTTTTGATTTACCAAGTTGGATGTAAAATGTAACCATAAGATCAAATATAACAAATATGGTTTTGTAGAAGAATAATTTGGGTGTGTGGTGCTTGCTCTTTGTCATATAAAGATTATTGTATAGTTATGGGAATTGAAATAGTGTAAAAAGGATAGTGAGTGAACATGTAGATGGACTAGAGAGACCTAAAATACATCCATTCATGTATACCATATTGAAAAACTGGCATCCCTTATCAGTAAGAAAAGGTTAGACTGCTCAATCAATGCTGCAGGACAACTGATCTTACAGTAAAAATAGTGACTTTGAACACTTTTGAAAAAAAATCATACTAATTCATTAAATCATGCTTTCATTAAAATGTACGTTAGTTGTTTATAGTGGTCTATGTTCTATGAGTAGTTCCAGAGATACCTTGAGGATGAAGGAAATGAAGGAAGAAGGAGGAAGAGAACATATAAAGCCCGCCCTCACAGAGTTATCTGTTAGTGGGAATTCATAAAATTACTTACTAATTCTTGGGATTTTTGCATTGATTCAGTGGCTAAGACTCCATCTTCCAATGCAGGTGGCATAGGTTCGATACCTGGTAAGGGAACTAAGGTCCCACGTGTCACACTGCTCAACCAAATTTTTAAAAAATTATTTGCTAACTTTTAAATGAGAATTACAAAATGTTCAGGTTTCACAGTTATTTGGGGCATTTTAACTAATAACCTGCTTAATCTTGCAGTAATAATAGATAGAATCTGTTTTTCCTGTTCTTGGTTTTGCAAGTTGACTGTATTTTAGGATCCCTCGCATGTAGGTGTGGCCATTTGACTCTGTTATAAACAGTAGATTATGAAGTGTCCCTTTATCATGCCTGGCATGTAAAATCTTCTCTGCCCCCTTTCCCCCTTTCTGTCTCTTCCCTCTTGTGTATGATAGATGTAGACTGTGAGCATCCCTAGAGGATGCAGACACAAGATGAGAGGAGCACAAGTCTATGTGATCGTGTAGTGGAGCTCCTCTGACAGTCTTAACACTCCCCCAGAACTCAAAGAACAGCAAGATGTGTATTTTTATGTTATTAAGTCACTGAAATTTTGAAGTCTGCTTGTTAGATCAACAATTCTAATCCACAGGGTCTGAGTTATTAAGATTTAAGCATATTGTATCAGAAGAGAGTGTGAATTTAGATAGAGACAAAGGAGATATTATCCTTTAGAAAACAATAGGGTTAAGGACAGAATACAAGATTGAGAAATGGCCTATAGACAGGAAAAGAGTGTTCATGTGATCCATTGTATAATTAACTGTTCTGAAACTTAGAAACTTAAATCAATGATAATTTCACTCTATATTCTTATAGCGTAAGATTTTGAAGGTCTGGAATTCAGGGTCCATTTAAAAGTGCAATTCTTCTGTACCATGTGCCACCAAGAGATTGTTGGTAGATGGGTGGGTCCAGACCTTCCAAGGTCACTTCCTTCATGTCATGTGCATTGTTGGAAATCTATCCAGAAGGCTAGATTTAGCTGGGATTATGGATCAAGGGTCAGTATGTGATTTCTTTCTAGTGTCAGGGTAAACTAACTTCTTACAGTGCCCCACACCTCCCTGAAAGAGTGTTGTAAGAGACCTGGTTGAAATCTGCAAGACTTCATGTGATCTGGCCTCAGAAGCTCTAGCTCGAATTTAAGAGCATAAAAATCAGATTTAACCACTCACTGAAAGTGTGGCAAATAATTTTCAGTCGCCTTTCATCACAGATCGGCTTTTTAAAATAATCTCGAAGGAACTAATTGATAAAAATATGTTTGCTTTCTTGAATCTCTGGGGAAAAAGTATTAATTTCTGTTGATTCTGTAAGGTAAGACTGTGAGATACTATTTTTCAGAATTTGGGGGGAAGACATGTGTTACACATGCTTGTTCAAGTCCTCTTATAAACAAACACCAAGATGGAATTGGATGCGCAAAAGATTTATTTGAGGAAAAACCAATGAAGGGGGGAAAGGACAGAAGCAGTAGCAGTAAGCAGGTAGAGTTTTTAGACCAAATTCAGGTCTGACAACTAATTATTGAAGGAGATAAGAAAGAAGGATGATTGAATAGGAGGAGTTGCAGACTACAGTACAATTCTGAGAAATTCTCAACGAGGCTTGATGGCAAGTCCCAGAGCAGAGTGCATATTTGAAAACTCCTTTGTCAGACAGAAACAGTGCTCTCTTTTCTCTGCCATGCAAAATCGTTGTCTAGGAGCAGCCCAGGGAGAAATATATCCTGTATGTGAATGCTGTGATGGATTCAAAATTTTGGCAGCTGGGGTCAGTAAACCAATACACTGCTCCCAGTGCATTTCTCTTGAAGGGAGATCTGAGCAACACACATCCATGACTGCTCCATAGGCATGAAAATAGTTGAGAGATTGTGAAAAATTGTTGTTGTGGAGAATGAGAGTTGGCTCAATAAACATAATAATGGATTCTATGATTGATAAAGCTAGGTTTCATGTTCTTCATTTCTGAACACAATAGACTTTCTGGGAATTTCAGTAAAAGTTCAACATTAAACTCTTAATCCTTATTTTTTCCCATCCTTTAGAGCTCTGTCTTTTCTAAATTATTACACCACCCATACAACTGAACTGATACAGAAATTTGAATGATTTTAAAGAACACATTCAGATTATTTTTGAAAAGTACTTTCTAGTTTTATGGGCCAATCAAATTTATTCTACTAAAAATGTTCCTTAAACCAAATGGCCACCAGGTGAGGATATACCTATGAATGAAATTTTCCAGTCAGAAAATGCATATGGTCAAGTTTGTAAGAGCAAGGAAAATACTTTCTAAAATATCATTCTATTTCCCAATCCCAGTGGCACAGTTTAAAACTTCCTATTGATCTACTTGTTTGCTAATACTTAACGTTGTTATTTCTTTTGGCAGTTCTTGGGAATGTAGTGTATAGTGGAATTTAATTATGTTTTAATATGCATTTTCCTGATTGCTATGAAGAAAAATAATTTTAATAGGATTTTATTGAAAACTTAGGTATTTCCCATTGTACAGCACTTGCAAATTTATCATTTTATCTATCTTTATCTTATTGAATTATAGGAATTCCTTATGTATTCTGGATGTGAGATCTCAGTCAGTTTTATATATTTCAAGTATCTTCTATGGTTTGTGACTTGCATTTTCACATTTTTAATGATAATTTTTAATAATTTAATCATAATAATTATATATTGAACATTATAAATAATAATAAAATTGATGATAAATGATGGAATATGCACAAAAGAGAATGCCATACAGCAAAAAATGAGTAATTAGTGGCTACTTACAAAAATGTATGATTTTAGAAACATACTGTATATAAAAGAAATTATCTATAAAATAATATAGGCTTTATGATTATATTTATGACAAGTCCCAAGTTAAGCAAAGGTAATCTATGCTGTCAGAAGTTGAGTTTTTGATTGGACAGATGTATGAAAGAGGCTTCCAGGGTTCTGAAAATCTTCTCATATTTGATGTCTGTTGCATTTGCATTATCATGTGCTTTGTTTGTCACTGAGTTATGCAATTGTGCTCTCTGTACTTATGTTTAAGGCACAGGATGTACACTATGCTTCATCTTTAAGAAAAGGTTAAAAATAGGAAATGTTAATTTCACCAAGAAAATATGACAATTACCAAGAAAAGAAAAGGCATTCTTAATGCATGAGGATTTCAAAGGAGTCTCAATGAGGAAAGATACAAAAAAAAACCACAATACATTCAGAGAATTACTACATCAATCTCCAATGTTATTACCCGTGATGTTGCTGTAGGACTGTTTCATTTCCAAAAGAATTTTTTCAGTTACATGTTAAAAAGTGAGATTCAAATTTATCTGAACAACAAAGAAATCTATTGTCTTATAAAAGAAGTCCAGGTTAGGTGAGCTCCAGGACATGCTGAACCCATGTACTATGGACTTCATGTTTGTGTTTCGCTAAAATTCATGTCTTTCCCTAAAATTCATATGTTGAAACACTAATTCCCTAATGTAATGGTATTTGGAGACACAGACATTTGGAGGTGATTAGGACAGGAGTTTGGAGCCCTCTTGATGGGGTTAGTGTCCTTATAGGAAGAGACATGAGAGAGCTTGTTTCCATTCTCTCTTTCTTTACCTTGGGAAGATATAACAGGAACACAGCTGTTTGCAAGTCAGGAAGAGGGCCTTCACCAGACATATAGCCTTTAAAACCTTGAGAAATAAATGTTTGTTATCAACTAGTCCATGATATTCTGTTGTGTATGCTGTTGCTTCAGTCGTGATTGACTCTTTGCAACCCTGTGGACTGTAGCTGATCAGGCTCCTCTTGTCCGTGGGATTCTCCAGGCAAGAATACTGGAGTAGGTTTCCTCCAGGGATCTTCCCCACCCAAAAATCTAACCAGCATCTTGTGCACTGCAGGCAGATTCTTTACACACTGAGCCGCCTGTGAAGCCTAGTATTCCTTCAGTTCAGATCAGTCACTCAGTCGTGTCCGACTCTTTGTGACCCCATGAATCACAGCACGCCAGGCCTCCCTGTCCATCACCAACACCCAGAGTTCACTGAGACTCATGTCCATTGAGTCAGTGATGCCATCCAGCCATCTCATCCTCTGTCGTCCCCTTCTCCTCTTGCCCCCAATCCCTCCCAGCATCAGAGTCTTTCCCAATGAGTCAGCTCTTCACATGAGGTGGCCAAAGTACTGGAGTTTCAGCTTCAGCATCATTCCTTCCAAAGAAATCCCAGAGCTGATCTCCTTCAGAATGAACTGGTTGGATCTCCTTGCAGTCCAAGGAACTCTCAAGAGCCTTCTTCAACACCACAGTTCAAAAGCATCAATGCTTCAGTGCTCAGCCTTTTCAGAGTCCAACTCTCACATCCATACATGACCACAGGAAAAACCATAGCCTTGACTAGACGGACCTTTGTTGGCAAAGTAATGTCTCTGCTTTTGAATATGCTATCTAGGTTGGTCATAACTTTCCTTCCAAGGAGCAAGCGTCTTTTAATTTCATGGCTGCAGTCACCATCTGTAGTGATTTTGGAGCACAGAAAAATAAAGTCTGACACTGTTTCCACTGTTTCACCATCTATCTCCCATGAAGTGATGGGACCGGATGCCATGATCTTCGTTTTCTGAATGTTGAGCTTTAAGCCAACTTTTTCACTCTCCACTTTCACCTTCATCAAGAGGCTTTTTAGTTCTCTTCACTTTCTGCCATAAGGGTAGTGTCATCTGCATATCTGAGGTTATTGATATTTCTCCCAGCAATCTTGATTCCAGCTTGTGTTTTTTCCAGTCCAGCGTTTCTCATGAGGTACTCTGCATATAAGTTAAATAAACAGGGTGACAATATACAGCCTAGATGTACTCCCTTTCCTATTTGGAACCAGTCTGTCGTTCCATGTCCAGTTCTAACTGTTGCTTCCTGACCCGCATACAGATTTCTCAAGAGGCAGATCAGGTGGTCTGGTATTCCCATCTCTTTCAGAATTTTCCACCGTTTATTATCATCCACACAGTCAAAGGCTTTGGCATAGTCAATAAAGCAGAAATAGATCTTTTTCTGGAACTCTCTTGCTTTTTCCATGATCCAGCAGATGTTGGTCATTTGATCTCTGGTTCCTCTGCCTTTTCTAAAACCAGCTTGAACATCAGGAAGTTCACGGTACACATATTACTGAAGCCTGGCTTGGAGAATTTTAAGCATTACTTTACTAATGTGTGAGATGAGTGCAATTGTGTGGTAGTTTGAGCATTCTTTGGCATTGCCTTTCTTGGGGATTGGAATGAAAACTGACCTTTTCCAGTCCTGTGGCCACTGCTGAGTTTTCCAAATTTGCTGGCATATTGAGTGCAGCACTTTCACAGCATCATCTTTTAGGACCTGGAACAGCTCAGCTGGAATTCCATCACCTCCACTAGCTCTGTTCGTAGTGATGCTTTTTAAGGTCCACTTGACTTCACATTCCAGGATGTCTGGCTCTAGGTCAGTGATCACACCATCGTGATTTTCTGGGTCATGAAGATCTTTTTTGTACAGTTTCTGTGTATTCTTGCCATCTCTTCTTAATATCTTCTGCTTCTGTTAGGTCCATACCATTTCTGTCCTTTATCAAGCCCATCTTTGCATGAAAGTTTCCTTTGGTGTCTCTGATTTTCTTGAAGAGATCTTTAGTCTTTCGCATTCTGTTGTTTTCCTCTATTTCTTTGCATTGATCGCTGAAGAAGGCTTTCTTATCTCTTCTTGCTATTCTTTGGAACTCTGCATTCAGATGTTTATATCTTTCCTTTTCTCCTTTGCGTTTCGCTTCTTTTCTTTTCACAGCTATTTGTAAGGCCTCCCCAGACAACCATTTTGCTTTTTTGCATTTCTTTTCCATGGGGATCCTCTTGATCCCTGTCTCCTGTATGATGTCATGAACCTCAGTCCATAGCTCATCAGGCACTCTATCTATCAGATCTAGGCCCTTAAATCTATTTCTCACTCCCACTGTATAATTATAAGGGATTTGATTTAGGTCATATCTGAACGGTCTAGTGGTTTTCCCTACTTTCTTCAAGTTAAGTCTGAATTTGGCAATAAGGAGTTCATGGTCTGAGCCACAGTTAGCTCCTGGTCTTGTTTTTGCTGACTGTATAGAGCTTCTCCATCTTTGGCTGCAAAGAATATAATTAATCTGATTTTGGTGTTGACCATCTGGTGATGTCCATGTGTAGAGTTTTCTCTTGTGTTGTTGGAAGAGGGTGTTTGCTATGACCAGTGCATTTTCTTGGCAAAACTCTATTAGTCTTTGCCCTGCTTCCTTCCATATTCCAAGGCCAATTTTGCCTGTTACTCCAGGTGTTTCTTGACTTCCTACTTTTGCATTCCAGTCCCCTATAGTGAAAAGGACATCTTTTTTGGATGTTAGTTCTAAGAGGTCTTGTAGGTCTTCAGAGAACCATTCAACTTCAGCTTCTTCAGCGTTACTGGTTGGGGCATAGACTTGGATTACTGTGATATTGAATGGTTTGCCTTGGAAACGAACAGAGATCATTCTGTTTTTTTTGAGATTGCATCCAAGTACTGCATTTTGGACTCTTTTGTTGATCATGATGGCCACTCCATTTCTTCTGTGGGATTCCTACCCACAGTAGTAGATATAATGGTCATCTGAGTTAAATTCACCCATTCCAGTCCATTTCAGTTCGCTGATTCCTAGAATGTCAATGTTCACTCTTGCCATCTCTTGTTTGACCACTTCCAATTTGCCTTGATTCATGAACCTAACATTCCAGGTTCCTATGCAATATTGCTCTTTACAGCATTGGACCTTGCTTCTATCACCAGTCACATCCACAGCTGGGTATTGTTTTAGCTTTGGCTCCATCCCTTCTTTCTTTCTGGAGTTATTTCTCCACTGATCTCCAGTAGCATATTGGGCCCCTACTGACCTGGGGAGTTCCTCTTTCAGTATCCTATCATTTTGCCTTTTCATACTGTTCATGGGGTTCTCAAGGCAAGAATACTGAAGTGGTTTGCCATTCCCTTCTCCAGTGGACCACATTCTGTATTGTGTATTGCTCTAATATTCCTTGGAGCAGCCCAAACTTACTGAGACATCATGGTTCAATAATGGCTTCAGGGACCCAGATTTTCACAATCATTTTGCTTTGGTAGTTTATGTTATATTATCCTAGTCTGGTTCATTTGTGTCCAAATATCTCATTTTGTCCCTGTAAGCCAAAGTTTTAAAAGGGAGTCTCCATAATGAATAAGAGCAGGGAAACATTTCCTAGAAGCCCTCCAGAAGTTTCCCTTTGTTCTCATTAGCCAAAATTGTGACCCTTAGAAGCATTTAAACCAATCACTGAAAAAGGGAATAGAACCATTATGATTGAGTTAAATCAATCAAAACCTATTCTTGGACTTGAAGTAGGTATGTCTAATGTGCATTGTAAGGCCAAAGGAGGCAAGAAACAGGGTTTCATTTAGAAAAAGACAGAGGTTTAAAAAAGAAAAGATAAAAAATAGGTGGATGAAAAGTAGAAGGAAGGAAGGGAAAAGTAGGGGGAAAGTAAGATAATAGATACAGTACATTATATATTGTAAATTTCACATTCCAAGAAGAAGACAGACATTTTTAAAAAGAGAAAGATAGAGTAAATGCACCAATTGTATTTCTTACATTTGCTAAATTGGGACAATAAATGTCATTATCAGACAGATTGTATGTAGATTATATCAAGGTATACTATGATATTGTAAAATATCTTCCACAGATCTTCATCATGTTTTTTTTAGTTTGCATCTGCCTTATATGTACTGCGTTTTATTTTCCCTTTGAAAGATGACTCTATTTCCTAGCTATATTTTATTTATAAAATTTAAAATTCACTTGGAATATATTAAGTCACTATCTTGTTTTCTTTAAAATATTGGCTCTATTATCAACCATTACACAGATTTATGGCTGTTTTACTTTTTCAAAGTAAATATATTCTCATTTTTCACAGGGTGACAGGCAAATATTTTAAAGTTTCCATTATTTAGTGTCAGAAAATAAAATTACAGTATACTTTATTATAAAACATAATATCAATGTCACTCAAATGTATCATAATTTTAACATACATCTTATTGTAATTTTCTTGGTTTATATAAATTTAACTCTTCGAAAATATAAACCAAAGGAATCAGTTGAGGATTTTTAAGCATCAATAATGTAAAACCATGTAATGAAACAATACTTAATAATGTAATAAATAGCAAAAGGAATGTAGTAAATTTAGAAAAACATCAAACATTCTTAATAGTAAAAAAATTGATGACTAAGAATTCTGTTATATATTAGTATTTTTTTCAACAGAATTATTATGCATTGCTTTTCTAATTGGTATCTAGAATATATGAAGCACAGGGAATACAAAAATTAAAAGGAAATTAATTATAATCTAAAGGAGCCTTATCTAACAGAAGAGCCAGCTGACCCCACTGCAGTACCGCAAAACACAGACATTATTTAAGGGGAGCAAAGGGAGCACACAAAGAGGAGGCATTTAATTCTATTTTGAAGCTTAGGAAAAAGTTTTGACAGAGTTCATGGCTATTATGTTATCTCATGAGGTAAGATTTTATAGGTATAGATAATAAATAGTGTAAATATCTTAAAGATGTAAAAGTTTATTTTCCTATTGCAACTACTTTTTTCATTATTTAAAATAACCCGTACTGCATTGCAAAAGTACCTGAAATTCCTTTTAGTTAATACACATGCACATGTGTATTTTGATATCAGAGTTAAAAGTGTTAAAAAATTACTTTCAAATTTTCCTAACATTGGCCAAAGATCCATAATTTGATCATTTATGTAAAATAGTTATATGTAACCTGCTTTATGACTTAATAAAATCATAGAGAAAAGTATATGGCTTTTTTATATTGTATTTTATGCAGTAATATAACAAGTAAATTAAACTAGCATTATTCATAATGAGATTACAAAGCAACTTAGTTTTGACTTCCATGTATCTTTTTTTAAATTTACATAAATATGAAAATTCTTTACATTGCAAACATTTTATTATTTTTTTAATTTAATTTTATTTTTTAACTTTACAATATTGTATTGGTTTTGCCATATATCAAAATTAATCTGCAACAGGTATACATGTGTTCCCCATCTTGAACCCTCCTCCTTCCTCCCTCCCCAGACCATCCCTCTGGGTCGTCCCATGTATCTTTAAAACACATTGAGTAGAATTATTTTCCCAGTGCCTTTCATGAAAACTCGGGTGGTATTAGGATTTTTGCAGTCACATGTCATGTTTTTACATTATAAATAAAGGCATCATCTCATTTTACAAATTAAATTGTCTGACACCATTATATAATGAAAGCTTTGAAAGTGATTTTAAGTATATCTGCTTTCCACAGATAGGTACTGAAGGAAGGAATTATTTCATCAACAAAGGTCTCCTCTTAACTTCTGGCTTCTTCTTTCTTTACTTGTTTTTCTTCTCTAGCTTGTTAACTGTAGATTCTGAGAAAGGAGAGGGAAGGGAGAAATGAAAGAGGGACCAGGAAAATTATTACCTGCACTGATGTTTAATTGCTACCCTAAGCTTTATTTTTAATTTACTTGCTTTTTAAAGGCATTCTGAAGCTCTGACATTCTCATATTTATTTTATAGCAGACCATCTTACTGAAATCTCTTACACAACTAACAGTGTAAACAAAAATTCTCTTGGTCATTCCAAATTGGTGATAACATTCAGTTCACTTCAATTCAGATTAGTGGCTCAGTCTTATCCAACTCTTTATGATCTCATGGACTGCAGTACGACAGGCTGCCCTGACCATGACCAACTCCTGGAGCCTACTCAAATTCATGTCCGTCCAGTCGGTGATGCCATCCAACCATCTCACCTTCTGTCATCAACTTCTCCTCTTGGCTTCAATCTTTGCCAGGCTCAGGGTCTTTTCAAAGGAGTAAATACTTTGCATCAGGTAGCCAAAATGCCAGAGCTTCAGCTTCAGCATCAGTCCTTCCAATGAATATTCAGGACTGATTTTATTTAGGATTGGTTTGTTGGATCTCTTTGCAGTCCAAGTTACTCTCAAGAGTCTTCTCCAACACCACAGTTCAAAAGCATCAACTCTTCGGTACTCAGCTTTCTTTATAGTCCAACTCTTACATCCATACATGACTACTGGAAAAACCAAAGCCTTGACTAGATGGACCTTTGTTGGCAAAGTACTATCTTTGCTTTTTAATTTGCTGTCTAGGTTGGCCATAGCTTTTTTCCCAAGGAGCAAGCATCTTTTAATTTCCTGGCTGGTGTCACCATCTGCAATGATTTTGGAGCCCCCCAAAAGAAAGTCTGTCTCTGTTTCCATTCTTTCCCCATCTATTTTCCATGAAATGATGGGACCAGATACCATGATCTTAGTTTTCTGAATGTTAAGTTTTAAGCCAGCTTTTTCACTCTCCTTTTTCACTTTCATCAAGAGGCTCTTTCGTTCTTCTTGGCTTTCTGCCATAAGGGTGGTGTCATCTGTGTATCTGTGGTTATTGATATTTATCCCAGCATTCTTGATTCCAGCTTCTACTTCATCCAGGCCAGCATATCACATGATGTACTCTGCATACAAGTTAAATAAGCAGGGTGACAATATACAGCTTTGATGTACTCCTTTCCAATTTGGAGCCAGTCTATTTTTCCATGACCAGTTTTAACTGTTACTCCTTGACCTGCATACAGATGTCTCAGGAGACAGGTTAGGTGGTCTGTATGCTGATCTCTTTAAGAATTTTCCACAGTTTGTTGTGATCCACACAGTCAAAGGCTTTGGTATAGTCAATAAAGCAGAAGGAAATATTTTTCTGGAACTGTCTTGCTTTTTTATGACCCAACTGATGTTGACAATTTGATCTCTATTCCTCTACCTTTTCTAAATCCAGCTTGAAAATCTGGAAGTTCACGGATCACATAGTTTTGAAGCCTGGCTTGGAGAATTTGAGCATTACTTTACTAGCATGTGAGATGAGTGACATTGTGTAGTAGTTTGGACATTAATTGGCATTGCCTTTCTTTGGGATTGGAATGAAAACTGACCTTTTCCAGTCCTGTGGCCTCTGCTGAGTTTTCCAAATTTGCTGGCATATTGAGTGCAGCACTTTGACAGCATCATCTTTTAGGATTTGAAATAGCTCAACTGGAATCCCATCACCTCTACTAGCTTTGTTCATAGTAATGATTCCTAAGGCCCACTTGACTTCACATTCCAGGATGTCTGGCTCTAGGTGAGTGATCATACCACCATGGTTATCTGGGTCATGAAGATCTTTTTTGTACAGTTCTTCTGTGTATTGTTGTCACTTCTTAATATTTTCTGCTTCTGTTATGTCCATACCATTTATGTCCTTTATTGAGGCCATCTTTGCATGAAATGTTCCCTTTGTATCTCTAATTTTCTTGAAGAGATCTCTAGTCTTTCCCATTCTGTTGTTTTCATCTATTTCTTTGCATTGATCACCGGGGAAGGCTTTCTTATCTCTCCTTGCTATTCTTTGGAATTCTCCTTTCAAATGGGTATAGCTTTCCCTTTCTCCTTTACCTTTAGCTTCTCTTCTCTTCATGGTTATTTGTAAGGCCTCCTCAGACAACCATTTTGCCTTGTTGTATTTCTTTTTCTTGGGGATGATCTTGATCACTGCCTCCTGTGTATCTCACGAAAGTCCTTCCATAGTTCTTCAGGCACTCCGTCTGTCAAATTTAATCCCTTAAACCTATTTTTTACTTTCACAGTATAATCATAAGGGATTTGATTTAAGTCATACCTGAATGGTCTAGTGGTTTTCCCTACTTTCTTCAATTTAAGTCTCAATTTGGCAACAAGGAGTTCATGATCTGAGCCACAGTCAGCTCCTGGTCTTGTTTTTGCTGACTATATAGAGCTTCTCCATCTTTGGCTGCAAAGCATATAATCAATCTGATTTCAGTATTGACCATCTGGTGATGTCCATGTGTAGAGTCTCTTCTTATATTGTTGGAAGAGTGTTCTAGCTATGACCAGTGCATTCTCTTTGTAAAACTCGATTAGCCTTTGCCCTGCTTCATTTTTTATTCAAAGGCCAAATTTCCCATTACTCCAGATATCTCTTCACTTCCTACGTTTGCATTCCAGGCCGCCATAATGAAAAGGACATTTTTTTGGTGGGAGGTGGGTGTTAGTTCTAGAAAGTCTTGTAGGTCTTCATAGAACTATTCAACTTCAGCTTCTTCAGCATTACTGGTCAGGGCATAGACTTAGGTTACTGTGATATTGACTGGTTTGCCTTGGAAGCAAACAGAGTTCATTCGGTCATTTTTGAGATAGCATCCGAGGACTGCATTTTGGGCTCCTTTGTTGACTATGAGGGCTACTCCATTTCTTCTAAGGGTTCTTGCCCACAGTAGTAGATATAATAGTCATCCGAGTTAATTCACCCAGTCCAGTCCATTTTAGTTAGCTGATTTCTAAAATGTCGGTTTTACGTTGCCATCTCTTATTTGACCACTTCCAATTTGCGTTGATTCATGGACCTAACATTCCAAGTTCCTATGTGATATTGTCCTTTACAGCATCAGATTTTACTTCCATCACCAGGCACATCCACAACTGGGTGTTGTTTTTGCCTTGGCTCCCTCTCTTCATTCTTTCTGTAGTTATTTCTCCACTCTTCTCCAGTAGCATATTGAGCACCTACGGGGCTGGTGAGATCATCTTTCAGTGTCCTCTTTTTGCCTTTTCACACTGTTCATGTGGTTCTCAAGGCAAGAATACTTAAATGCTTTTCCATTCCCTTCTCCAGTGGACCACATTTTCTCAGAACTATAACATCAGTATAAATATATCTGTTAAGTCTCTTCCATTCTATTTACACCTCTTTTTTTTTTTTAATGTGTTATGTAAGACCAGCAGGCAAACATTGAATATTACAGATATTTAACATCCATGTTTTGTTCTTGACATTCTTATAAATGTTTCCAGCATTTTATTATTTGGTATAATGGTTGGTATTATTTGGTATAAAGTGTTCCATAGATTTTTGAATATATTTTTAATCTCTTCTCAGATTATATAAAAATATAAACATAATAGATATACAACTTTTGAAATATTATATCATGATTTGTCTTTTTTTATTAGTATGAGAGCTTATCAGGAAAAATGGAATTAAGAAAGAAAAGGAGGGCACCAAAGGTGGTCCCATAAAACTGGAGGGGCAGTAAAGCTTGTCTCTCTGTACCCACAGATGGGGAGTGGGTGTAGAAGGAAGATAACAGTAGGACAGTGATTAACATACCAGGTTTTGATTTCTCGTATCCACCCCTTCAAACTGATCACTGAGAAAGTGTTGCTTTCAGAACTCCTGAATACCAAGGGATATGGGAAGCAAGGATAATTTGGGAGATTGGGACTGACATATACACACTGTTATATATAAAATTGATAACTAATGAAGATCTACTTTATAGTGCAGGAAACTCTACTCAGTATTCTGTAATGACCTATAAAGGAAAAGAATCTAAAAATGAATGAATATATGTATATGTATAACTGGCTCACTTGCTGTACATCTAAAATAATGCAGCACTGTAAATCAACTATACTCCAATACAAATTAAAAATAAAAACTCCTGTAAGTTGAAAAATATTGTAGAATCCAACAGCAAACACTGCCCCTAGTGTGAGGGGATTCATTTCTGTCCCTAATGAAAAAATGTGCAAGCTCTGAAAGGGTCTGTGGACACCCCAAGAACTAATCAGAGAGAAGAGGATGCAGAAAGCAAGTGAAAATAGCCAAAGCATTCACTCAGATACTATATCCCAATATAACTCAAAATTCCCGGTGGAAGCTATGAATATCACACTTGAGAGCTGCCAACCCAGATAACAGTCCAGATGGGAACTGTAGTAGATAGTGAATTTGTAAGACACCATCTGGATCCAAGCACAGATCTTCTCTGCTTTCATAAAGAGAGAGTGGACATCTTCATATCCCAGCTGCTCTTTGAAGAGAAGAAAGAAGTGGTATTCTGAAAGCATTTAACTCAGGAGAGAGGGTCTCTAAAAAGACTTTCAAATCCAGCAACCAGTAGGAATCTAAACCTTGGATATTACATATATTGACTGTCTTAAAAAAAAAAAAAGGTCATTAAATTTGAAAAGACCAAGTTATTATTTATTTGAAAGTGTAAGTTTTCAGATTATTCAGCTAGGTAGAAATTGTCCTTTATACATTTGAATATAGTTTGAATAAAACTGTGATGAAGATTATTAAGAATAATACCTGCTTATTTATTTATCAGAATATATGTTTAGTTTTATAATATGTATTTTCTATATCTTTTGAGAAGATTAATTTTTCAGTTTTCATCTGTTAATGTAAAATGATGGTTCCCCAATTTTTTTGACTTGTGAATCCTTTATAATTTTAAAAGTTATTGAGCATTTAATAGACTTGTTTATATGGGTTATTTCTATTAATATTTACCACATTCCAAATTGAAACTAAGAAAAAATTTAAGTATTTATTAATTCACTTACAATAGCAGTAATACATCTATTACATGTTAATATATTTTTAAATAACTGTATTTTGAGATGGTTAAGTGAGTGAAGTCACTCAGTCGTGTCTGACTCTTTGTGACCCCAAGGACTGTAGCCTACCAGGCTCCACCCTCCATGGGTTTCTCCAGGCAAGAGTACTGGAGTGGGGTGCCATTTCCTTCTCCAGGGGATCAACCCGACCCAAGGATCGAACCCGGGTCTCCCGCATTCCAGGCAGATTCTTTAACCTCTGAGCCACCAGGGAAGCCCAATAACTGTATTTTGAGATGGTAATATACATATAAAAAAGATGCTCAGCATCATTAATATCAGGGGAATGCAAATCAAAACCATAGTGAAATATCTCACATCTGTCAGGATGGTTATTTTTAAGACAACAAGAAACAACTGCTGGTTAGGATTTGGAGCAAAGGGAACCCTGTAGGTGGGAATGGAAATTTGTACATCCACTATGAGCTACCCCACGTCCGAGGTCAGGGGCCGCAGCTGGGAAGAGCTACCCCCGCCCAAGGCCAGGGGCGGCGGCCTGGAGGAACGACCCCACGTCCAAGGAGCGGTGGCTGCGCAGGAGCCGGAGGGCCTAGAGGAGCTATTCCACGTTCAAGGTCAGGAGGGGTGGTGGTGAAGAGATACCCCTAGTCCAAGGAAAGGAGCAGCCGTGAAGAGATACCCGACGTCCAAGGTAAGAGAAATCCAAGTAAGACGGTAGGTGTTGCAAGAGGGCATCAGAGGGCAGACACACTGAAACCATACTCACAGAAAACTAGTCAATCTAATCACATAAGGACCACAGCCTTGCCTAACTCAATGAAACTAAGCCATGCCCTGTGGGGCCACCCAAGATGGGTGGGCATGGTGGAGAGGTCTGACACAATGTGGTCCACTGGAGAAAGGAACGGCAAACCACTTCATTATTCTTGCCTTGAGAACCCCATGAACAGTATGAAAAGGCAAAATGATAGGATACTGAAAGAGGAACTCCCCAGGTCAGTAGGTGCCCAATATGCTACTGGAGATCAGTGGAGAAATAACTCCAGAAAGAATGAAGGGATGGAGCCAAAGCTAAAACAATACCCGGTTGTGGATGTGACTGGTGATAGAAGCAAAGTCCAGTGCTATAAAGAGCAATATTGCATAGGAACCTGGAATGTCAGGTCCATGAATCAAAGCAACTTGGAAGTGGTCAAACAAGAGATGTTAAGAGTGAATGTCGACATTCTAGGAATCAGCGAACTCAAATGGACTGGAATGGGTGAATTTAACTCAGATGACCATTATATCTACTACTGCGGGCAGGAATCCCTTGGGAGAAATGGAGTAGCCATCATGGTCAACAAAAGAGTCTGAAATGCAGTACTTGGATGCAATCTCAAAAACGACAGAATGAACTCTATTCGTTTCCAAGGCAAACCATTCAATATCACAGTAATCCAAGTCTATGCCCCAACCAGTAATGCTGGAGAAGCTGAAGTTGAACGGTTCTATGAAGACCTACAAGACCTTTTAGAACTAACAACCCCAAAAGATGTCCTTTTCATTATAGGGGACTTCAATGCAAAAGTAGGAAGTCAAGAAACACCTGGAGTAACAGGCAAATTTGGCCTCGGAATATGGAATGAAGCAGGGCAAAGACTAATAGAGTTTTGCCAAGAAAATGCACTGGTCATAGCAAACACCCTCTTCCAACAACACAAGAGAAGACTCTATACATGGACATCATCAGATGGTCAACACCGAAATCAGATTAATTATATTCTTTGCAGCCAAAGATGGAGAAGCTCTATACAGTCAAGAAAAACAAGACCAGGAGCTGACTGTGGCTCATATCATGCACTCCTTGTTGCCAAATTCAGACTTAAATTGAAGAAAGTAGGGAAAACCACTAGACCATTCAGATATGACCTAAATCAATTCCCTTATGATTATACAGTGGAAGTGAGAAAAAGATTTAAGGGACAAGATCTGATAGAGTGCCTGATGAACTATGGACTGAGGTTCATGACATTGTACAGGAGACAGGGATCAAGACCATCCCAATAGAAAAGAAATGCAAAAAGGCAAAATGGCTGTATGAGGAAGCCTTACAAATAGCTGTGAAAAGAAGAGAAGTGAAAAGCAAAGGAGAAAAGGAAAGATACAAGTATCTGAATGCAGAGTTACAAAGAATAGCAAGAAGAGATAAGAAAGCCTTCTTCAGCAATCAATGCAAAGAAATAGAGGAAAACAACAGAATAGGAAAGACTAGAGAACTATTCAAGAAAATTAGCCATACCAAGGGAAAAATTCATGCAAAGATGGGCACAATAAAGGACAGAAATGGTATGGACCTGACAGAAGCAGAAGATATTAAGAAGAGGTGGCAAGAATACACAGAAGAACTGTACAAAAAAGATCTTCATGACCAAGATAATCATGATGACGTGATCACTCACCTAGAGCCAGACATCCTGGATGTGAAGTCAAGTGGGCCTTAGAAACCATCACTACGAACAAAGCTAGTGGAAGTGATGGAATTCCAGTTGAGCTATCTCAAATCCTGAAATATGATGCTGTGAAAGTGCTGCATTCAATATGCCAGCAAATTTAAAAAACTCAGCAGTGGCCACAGGAATGGAAAAGGTCAGTTTTCATTCCAATCCCCAAAAGAGGCAATGCCAAAGAATACTAAAACTACCCTACAATTGCACTCATCTCACACGCTAGTAAAGTAATGCTCAAAATTCTCCAAGCCAGGCTTCACAAATATGAGAACTGTGAACTTCCAGATGTTCAAGCTGGTTTTA
>NW_011495024.1:5160869-5165863 GCF_000754665.1 Bison bison bison | reverse complement strand
GTGAAAAAGTTGGCTTAAAGGTCAACATTCAGAAAACGAAGATCATGGCACCTGGTCCCATCACTTCATGGGAAATAGATGGGGAAACAGTGGAAACAGTGTCAGACTTTTTTTGGGGGGGCTCCAAAATTACTGCAGATGGTGATGGCAACCATGAAATTAAAAGACGCTTACTCCTTGGAAGGAAAGTTATGACCAACCTAGATAGCATATTGAAAAGCAGAGACATTACTTTGCCAACAAAGGTCCGTCTAGTCAAGGCTATGGTTTTTCCTGTGGTCATGTATGGATGCGAGAGTTGAACTGTGAAGAAAGCTGAGCGCCGAAGAATTGATGCTTTTGAACTGTGGTGTTGGAGAAGATTCTTGAGAGTCCCTTGGACTGCAAGGAGATCCAACCAGTCCATTCTGAAGGAGATCAGCCCTGGGATTTCTTTGGAAGGACTGATGCTAAAGCTGAAACTCCAGTACTTTGGCCACCTCATGCAAAGATTTGACTCATTGGAAAAGACTCTGAGGCTGGGAGAGATTGGGGGCAGGAGGAGAAGGGGACGACAGAGAATGAGATGGCTGGATGGCATCACTGACTTGATGGACGTGAGTCTGAATGAACTCCAGGAGTTGGTGATTGGCGAGGAGGACTAGCGTGCTGCGATTCATGGGGTTGCAAAGAGTTGGACACGACTGAGTGACTGAACTGAACTGATGGAAAACAGTACAAAAATTCCTCAAAATTTTAAAAATAGAACTACTATACAATCCAGCAACTCCACTCCTGAGTATTTATTTATCTTAAGAAAATGAAAACACTAATTCCTAAAGATACATTCATATGTATGTTCATTGTAGCTGTATTTACAATACCCAAGATAAAGGAGCAACCTATGTACCCATCGATATGTAAATGGATAAATCAGAAGTTATATATTTATGGAATGTTGCTGCTGCTGCTGCTGCTAAGTCACTTCAGTCGTGTCCAACTCTGTGCGACCCCATAGACAGCAGGCTACCAGGCTCCCCCGTCCCTAGGATTCTCCAGGCAAGAACACTGGAGTGGGTTGCCATTTCCTTCTCCAATGCATGAAAGTGAAAAATTAAAGTGAGTCGATCAGTCGTGTCTGACTTTTCACGACCCCATGGACTGCAGCCTACCAGGCTCCTCCGTCCATGGGATTTTCCAGGCAAGAGTACTGGAGTGGGGTGCCATTGCCTTCACCATTATGGAATGTTGCTGCTGCTGCTGCTGTTAAGTCGCTTCAGTCGTGTCCGACTCTGTGCCACCCCATAGACAGCAGCCCAGCAGCCATAAATCACATTGCAGTCTTGACGTTTGCAACAACACGGATGGACCTAAAAATTGTCATGCTACTTAAAGTAAGTTGGACAGAAAAAGACAAATATCATATGTACAAAATCCCAAAGGAAAAAATAAGAACAAACATAAAGAAACAGAAACAGAGTCATAGATACAGAGAACAAACAGATGGTTACCTGAAGGGAGGAGAATTGGGAGTAGAAAAATAGGTGAGGGAAGTTAAGAGGTACAAGCTTCCAGTTGCAAAATAAATGTCACAAGTATAAAATTTCAGTGTGAGGAATGTAGTCAATCATTATTTAATATCCTTGTATGCCGATAGATGATAACTAGACTATCACAGTGATCATTTTGAAATGTATAGAAATATCAAATCACTATGTGTGTAACTGAAACTAAATAGTGTTGTAGGTCAGTTAAACTTCAAAAACAAACAAACAAACTCTTAGGAAAAGAAATCAGATTTGTGCTTATCAGAGGCAGTGAATAGATTCCCCTTCCCCCTTACCAGAGGCAAGGGGAAGGAGGATTGGAGGAAGGTGGTCAAATGGTGCAAACCTCCAGTTATAAGATAAATAAGCACTAGGTATGTTATATATAACATGGTACATATAACGATGTATATATGAAAGATGTTTAGAAAGGAAATCCTGAGAGTTCTCATCACAAGGAAAAATTTTTTTTTCTGTTTTTTAAATTTTGCATCTATATGAGATGGTGGATATTCACTAAACTTATGATAAACTTGTTATGTGCATGCATGCTAAATGTTAGTTGTTTCTGACTCTTTGCAACCCCATGGATTGTAACCCACTAGGCTCCTCTGTCCATGGTATTCTCCAGGCAAAAGTACTGGAGTAGGGTGCCGTTCCCTACTCCAAGAGATCTTCCCAAGCCTGGTATTGAAACCATGTCTCTTGTGTCTCCTGCATTGGCAGATAGGTTCTTTACCACTACTGCCACCAAATCATTATGCTGTATGCTTTAAACTTTTGTTCTATATATAGCTCAATAAAACTGGAAGGGAAAAATGTAAAAATTAAAACAATTAAAAATAAATAACTGTATTTTAGAAAACAAGAAAAAATTGTGAGGGAATGACACTCTTTCATATTGCTGCAAATGTTAATATCTGGCTGTATTTTTATATTTGTTCTTGAATTCACTTATCACACTTTACGTTGTTTTTGATGTTGTTTAGTTGTTAAGTTATGTCCGACTCTTTTGCAATCCCATGGGCTGTAGCCCACCAGGCTCTTCTGTCCATGGAATTTCCCAGGCAAGAATACTGAAGTGGGTTGCTGTTTATTTCTCCAGGGGATCTTCCAGACCCAGAGATCGAATCTGAGGTCTTCTGTATTGGCAGATGGATTTTTTACCACTGAACCACCAGGGAAGCCCACACTTTCTGTATTTCATTTATTTTTTATGCATATTTACCTTTTATATTTCATATAACCTCTGAAAACTCCACTCCACACTCATTAAAAAAATAGCAGTGAAACAAAAAGTACAAAGTCTTGGTATTATTATGAAAATAGTTGTGATAACCCTGAGCCACTGAAGTGGTCTCAAACCATGATATATGGATAAGGTTTATGACTTTACTGTAGAGATTAGTTAAATATCAAAAGCAAGACTCTTGGTATCCACCCCATTTTTCAGACCACACTCTTGCCTCTGTACTCCTGTTATTCACAAGTGATACACTATCTAAGTGGCATCTCCTAGTCACTGATCTCTAGGACTCCACCACAGCCCAGGCTGGTGCCTTTCTGAGTTATTGGCATCATGAGACTCAGATAATTCTGCATATCCCACCACCTGTGTAGCAATGGCTGCTTTCCTCCAATCCCACTATAATTTGAGCTATTGTTACATGAGAGGAACAATTTGGAAACCCAAACAACCCATTATTTACTAATAAACACATATCGGAATTCAAATTTTTGAAATTGTTAGGTTGACCATTGATTGTTTTTTTATGTTGCATAGACATAAAGAGAAATAAAACCATGAGTTTTATTTTCAAAAATGGTTCATTTTTTCTAAGACTATGGGCCTTTTTTCTGTTAAAGGGTTGTGTGTTTAGACCATACTGAGTTTGGGGGTAAATTTGTGAAATAAGTGCTCCCTAAAAAAAATATGGCTCCTGTGATAGGAAAAATCATTGTTTCACATGCTAAATTCTGCAATGGCAGCAGGGAATTGTTTGTTTTTATTTTAAAATTTAGATTTAAATTATTTATCTAATTTATCTAAAATAATTTATCTAAATTTGTTATTATTTATCTAAATTTATCTAAATCTAATTTATCTAAAATTAAATTACATATATTCATTTTATTTTTAATTTAGGTTTTATTTTATTTTAGATCCTAAGGGAGGCTTTGCTCTCTATTTGCTTATGAGTCTGAAGTTGAAGATGTCTGAGAATACCAAAAAAGGCAGTTTCCTTTAGATAAAACTTGATGAATGCCATCATATGAAACTAATTTAGGATGTCTTGACTACCTAGACATAATGACTATTCTTTTTTTTTTTTCTTTTTAAATTTTATTTTATTTTTAAACTTTACATAATTGTATTAGTTTTGCCAAATATCAAAATGAATCCATCACAGGTATACATGTGCTCCCCATCCTGAACCCTCCTCCCTCCTCCCTCCCCATACCATCCCTCTGGGTCGTCCCAGTGCACTAGCCCCAAGCATCCAGTATCGTGCATTGAACCTGGACTGGCATCTTGTTTCATACATGATATTTTACATGTTTCATTGCCATTCTCCCAAATCTTCCCACCCTCTCCCTCTCCCACAGAGTCCATAAGACTGATATATATCAGTCTCTCTTTTGCTGTCTCATACACCGGGTTATTGTTACCATCTTTCTAAATTCCATATATATGCGTTAGTATACTGTATTGGTGTTTTTCCTTCTGGCTTACTTCACTCTGTATAATAGGCTCCAGTTTCATCCACCTCATTAGAACTGATTCAAATGTATTCTTTTAATGACTGAGTAATACTCCATTGTGTATATGTACCACAGCTTTCTTATCCATTCATCTGCTGATGGACATCTAGGTTGTTTCTTTTTAAAAAATATTGTTTAGTTAATTATTTGACTTCATTTGTGGAATTCTCTTGGCAAGAATACTGGAGTGGGTTGCCATTTCCTTCTCTAGGGGATCTTCCTGACCCAGGAATGGAAACCATGTTTCTTACATCTTCTGCTTTGGTAGGCAGATTCTTTACCATTACTGCCAACTGGGAATCCCTTAAACCATAAAAATTGCTATAATTTTCATTCAGAAAGCAATCCCTTGCATTCTACTCCCTGCATTGAGGATTTATTATCTTTCAATATTTCCAGTCAATTTCTTGAAAATCATGAAACAAAAAATAAAATAAAAAGAAAATTAGCACAGACTAAATTGGAGAAATTTATGCACAGTCTTTATCCCAAGCAAAGAGACATCACAGTATTGGAAATAAATTAAGTCAGTTCTAAAATTGTGGAAAATTCTTCAAGAGATGGGAATACCAGACCACCTAACCTGCCTCTTGAGAAACCTATATGCAGGTCAGGAAGCAACAGTTAGAACTGGACATGGAACAACAGACTGGTTCCAAATAGAAAAAGGAGTACGTCAAGGCTGTATATCGTCACCGTGCTTAT
>NW_011495024.1:5133442-5160754 GCF_000754665.1 Bison bison bison | reverse complement strand
TAACCTCAGATATGCAGATGGCACCACCCTTATGGCAGAAAGTGAAAAGGAACTAAAAAGCCTCTTGATGAAAGTGAACGTGGAGAGTGAAAAAGTTGGCTTAAAGCTCAACATTCAGAAAACGAAGATCATGGCATCGGGTCCCATCACTTCATGGGAAATAGATGGGGAAACAGTGGAAACAGTGTCAGACTTTATTTTTTTGGGCTCCAAAATCACTGCAGATGGTGATGGCAACCATGAAATTAAAAGACGCTTACTCCTTGGAAGGAAAGTTATGACCAACCTAGATATTATATTAAAAAGCACAGATATTACTTTGCTAACAAAGGTCTGTCTAGTCAAGGCTCTGGTTTTTCCTGTGGTCATGTATGGATGCGAGAGTTGGACTGTGAAGAAAACTGAGCACCAAAGAATTGATGCTTTTGAACTGTGGTGTTGGAGAAGACTCTCGAGAGTCCCTTGGATTGCAAAGAGATCCAACCAGTCCATCCTAAAGGAGATCAGTCCTGGGTGTTCACTGGAAGGACTGATGCTGAAGCTGAAACTCTAATACTTTGGCCACCTCATGCACAGAGTTGACTCATTGGAAAAGACTCTGATGCTGGGAGGGATTGGGGGCAGGAGGAGAAGGGGATGACGGAGGATGAGAAGGCTGGATGGCATCACTGACTCAATGGACATGAGTTTGAGTGAACTCTGGGAGATAGTGATGGACAGGGAGGCCTGGCGTGCTGTGACTCATGGGGTCACAAAGAGTTGGACACGACTAAGTGACTGAACTGAACTGAACTGAAAGAAGGAAATTAAATTTTTTTATCTCAAGTTCTTCAGGAAACAGATGAAGTCTTTGACTCCTCTCTTTAAGAAATAAAAGTGAGCAATCTACAAAATGTTTCATAAATTTTTACTGAATTCATGACATCTATCTTTAAACTTCGAAAGGTTTTATAGATCTCAAATAATTTAAGAAAATTTACAAATGAAAACACATGAATTTTAATTAAATGGAAATAAGCAGCTGTACTAATTTTAATAAATGTTTCAGTCTTTTACAGTTAATGATTGTTATCTATTCGTGTAGCCAAAGCTGAAATACCAAAAATTATTACTCAGACAACTCTCATGCATGCTGTTTTTGAATTAAAATTTTGACAGGTTCACAATGGTGCTTTCTGACTCATGTCTTCTCAATGCCAAAGCTCAAAGACAAATTCACTTTCTCAAAAGGCAGTCAAATCATATCACTAAGATTAAAAAAAATAAACTTTGGGTGAATTTATCATATCTTATGAGTTATCAGGTGATCCATTACTATAGTGCTGATAAAAGTTTGGCTGATTAGGAGTTTTGAGATTTTTTTTTCTTCTAGAGAAGGTATTCATAAAAGATATAATGAGAGCCATATATGTATTTTTCAATATTCTAGTAGTCACATTAAAAATAAAAGGAAGCTGGTGATAGTAATTTAATATTATAATTTTAATTAACAATACAGTTCATTCTTCATCAACACAGGTTTGATTTTTTTTTTATAAAGTTCGGATTTATTTGGTCATCTATAACTTTTATACAACAATAAATAAAACAATCTAGATGGTCTATTTTTAGTTTTAGAAATTATTCAATTACTTACAGTTTATATTTTTCAACATTTTATAAACGATACAAAAAATATACTTAATCCTGAGAACATATTAGACACCTCAGCTTTAAGCTGAACATAACGGACTATTTGGAATAGGAAATGACAGCCCACTCCAGTGTTCTTGCCTGGAAAATGCCATAGATAGAGGAGCCTCGGGGGCTACAGCCCATAGGGATGCAAAAGAGTCAGACACGACTTAGTGACTGAACAACAGAAACAACTATACCATCAATGTTTTTTGCCTCCAAGCGAAACAATTAGTAGCATTGTATTCAATACATTGGTTTAATACAATTAAGTGCATTGTATTGCATTAACTCAAGTGTCAAAAGATTAACGTGCTGTGTCCTTGAGGGTTTTGTGAGAGTGTTCACCACTCAGTGTTTATCAAAATGTCACATCAAATGACCAAGCACCACATTTAGAAAATATCTGGGCACTTAAAAAGCAGACAGAAATCACAGTGCATTCTATAAATAAGCCTGTTTTATTTTGGATGATGAGTAAAAATTAAAGAATTCCAGGAATCAATAATTAAATAAATGATACCAGAAAAAACAGGCTCATTTTTTTAGAACAATACAGGTTTGAGCTATGTGGATCCACTTATAAGAGAAAGTTTTTCAATGTCTAGTTAGTCCTAAATATTCACAGGTTCTCATTCATGGATTCTATCAATGGGAAGATCTCGATTTCCATCTATGGTAGTTGAATCCACTGATGAGAGACCTTTGGATACTGAGGGTTGACTGTTAATCCAAAATATCATTATTTCAACATGTAATCAATATAAAACAAATGTCCATTTTACATATTTTCAAACTAAATCTTTGTCATGTAGTATTTATTTCATACTCACAGCCTATGTCAATTTTGACTAGATATGTTTCAAGTGTTCAATACCCACATCTGCCTGGCATCATAATGTTTTTCTACATTTTGTACAAATTTAGAATGTACATTTTTTGCTGTTCAGTTGCTCAGGCTTGTCCAGCCCTTTGCGACCCCATGGACTGCAGCACACCAGGCTTTCCTGTCCTTCACTATCTGCCAGAGTTTGCTCACACTCATGTCCATTGAGAAGATTATGCCATCCAACCGTCTCACCCTCTGCCATCCTCCTCTCCTGTCCTCAATCTTTCCCAGAATCAGGGACTTTTCCAATGAGTTGGCTCATTGCATCAGGTGGCCAAAGGATTGGAGCTTCAGCTTTAGCATCAGTCCTTCCAGTGAATATTCAGGGTTGATTTTCTTTAGGATTGACTGGTTTGATTCCCTTGATGTCAAGGGACTCTCAAGAGACTTTTGCACTACCATAATTTGAAACCATCAATTCTTCAGCACTCAGCTTTCTTTATGGTCCAGCTTACACATCCACACATGATTACTGGAAAAACCATAACTTTGACTATACAAACCTTTGTCAGCAAAGTGATATCTCAGCTTTTTAATACACTTTCTAGGTTTGTCATAGCTTTTCTTCCAAAGAACAAGCATCTTTTAATTTCAGTCACTGCAGTCACTGTCCTAAGTGGTTTTGGAGCCCAAGAAAATATAGTCTGTCACAGATGGGACTGGCTGCCATGATTCTGGTTTTTTGAATGTTGAGTTTTAATCCAGCTTTTACACTATCCTCTTTCAATTTCATCAAGAGGCATATTAGTTCCCCTTCACTTTCTGACATTAGAGTGTTGTCATATGCATATCCGTGGTTATTGATATTTCTCTGGCAGTCTTGATTCCAGCTTGTGCTTCATCCAGCCTGGCATTTCACATGACATACTCTGCATATAAGTTAAATAAGCAGGGTGATAATATACAGCCTTGAGGTACTCCTTTCCCAGTTTTGAACCAGTCAGTTGTTCCATATCCAGTTCTAACTATTTCTTCTTGACCTACATACAGGTTTTTCAGGAAGCAGATGGTAGTCCCATCTCTTGAAGAATTTTCCACAGTTTGTTGTGATCCACAGAGTCAAAGACTTTAGCCTAGTCAATGAAGCATAAGTAGATGTTTTTCTGTAATTCCCTTGCATTCTCTATGATAAAACAGATGTTAGCAATTTGATCTCTGGTTCTTCTGCCTTTTCTAAATGCAGATTGTACATCTGAAAGTTCTTGATTCATATATTGTTGAAGCCTAGCTTAAAGTAATTTGTACTTTGAGCATTACTTTGCTAGCATGTGAAATGACTGAAATTGTGTGGTTGTTTGAACATTCTTTAGCATTGCACTTCTTTGGGATTGGAATGAAAACTGACCTTTTTCAGTCCAGTAGACACTGCTGAATTTTCCAAATTTTCTGACCTATTGAGTGTAGCACTTTAACAGCATCATGTTTCAGGATTTGAAATAGATCAGCTGGAATTCCATCACTCACACTAACTTTGTTCATAGTAATGCTTCCTAAGGCCCACTCGACTTCACACTCCAGGATGTCTGGCTCTAGGTGAGTGATTGCACCTTCGTGACTGTGGCTCAGATCATGAACTCCTTATTGCAAAATTCAGACTTAAATTGGAGAAAGTAGAAAAAATAACTAGACCATTCTGGTATGACCTAAATCAAATCTCTTATGATTATACAGCAGAGGTGACAAATATATTCAAGACATTAGGTCTGACAGACAGAGTGCCTGAAAAACTATGGGTGAAGGTTCACAACACTGTAAAGGAGGCAGTGATCAAAAACATCCCCAAGAAAACGATGTGCAAAAAGGCAAAATGGTTGTCTGAGGAGGCCTTACAAATAGCCATGAAGAGAAGAGAAGCAAAAGGCAAAGAAGAAAAGAAAAGGAAAGATATATCCATCTGACTGCAGAATTCCAAAGAACAGCAAGGAGAAAAAAAAAAAAGAGAGAGAGAGAAACGCAAGGAGCGATAATAAGTATCTTCTTATGTGAACAATGCAAAGAAATAGAGGAAAACAATAGAATGAGAAAGACTAGAGATCTCTTCCAGAAAACTAGAGATACCAAGGGAACATTTCATGCAAAGATGGGCACAATAAAGGACAGAAATGGTATGGACTTAACAGAAGCAGAAGATATTAAGAAGAGGTGGCAACAATACACAGAAGAACTGTACAAAAGAGACATTCAAGACATAGATAACCATGACAGTGATCACTCATCTAAAACCAGACATCCTGGAATGTGATGTCAAGTGAGCCTTAGGAAGCATCACTATGAACAAAGTTAGTGGAGGTGATGGAATTCCAGTTGAGCTATTTCAAGTCCTAAAAGATCATGCTGTGAAAGTGCCGCACTCAATATGCCAGCATATTTGGAAAACTCAGCAGTGGCCATAGAACTGGAAAAGGTCAGTTTTCATTCCAATCCCAAAGAAAGAACACTCAAACTACCACACAATTGCACTCATCTCACACACTAGCAAAACAGTGCTCAAAACTCTCCAAGCCAGGCTTCAACAGTATGTGATCCATGAACTTCCAGATGTTTAAACTGGTTTTAGAAAAGGCAGAGGAACCAGAGATCAAATTGACAAAATCCGTTGGATCATCAAAAAAGCAAGAGATTTTCAGAAAAACATCTACTTCTGCTTTATTGACCGCACCAAAGCCTTCATTGTGTGGATCACAACAAACTGTGGAATATTTTTAAAGAAATGGGAATACCAGACCACCTGATCTACCTCCTGAGAAATCTATATGCAGGTCAAGAAGCAACAGTTAGAACTGGTTATGGAACAACAGACTGGTTCCAAATCAGGAAAGGAGTAAGCTGAAGCTGTATATTATCACCCTCCTTATTTAACTTAAATGCAGAGTACCTCATGAGAAATGATGGACTGGATGAAGCACAAGCTGGAATCAAGATTGCCAGGAGAAATATCAATAACCTCAGATATGCAGATGACACCACCCTTATGCCAGAAAACAGAAAAGAACTAAAGAGCCTCTTCATAAAAGCAAAAGAGAAGAGTGAAAAAGCTGGCTTAAAACTCAACAATCAGAAAGCTAAGATCATGGCATCTGGTCCCATCAGTTCATGGCAAATAGATGCAGAAACAATGGAAACAAGGACAGAGTTAATTTTGGGGGGCTCCAAAATCACTTCAGATGGTGATTACAGCCATGGAATTCAAAGATGCTTGCTCGTTGGAAGAAAAGTTATGACCAAACTAGACAGTGTATTATAAAGCAGAGATACGTTATATACATTGCCAAAAAAGGTCTGTCTAGTCAAAGATCAGGTTTTTCCAGTAGTCATGTATGGATATGAGAGTTGGACTGTAAAGAAAGCTGAGTGCCAAAGAATTGCTGCTTTTCAACTGTGGTGTTGGAGAAGACACTTGAGAGTCCCTGCAAGGAGATCCAACCAGTTCATCCTAAAGGAACTCAGTCCTGAATATTTATTGGAAGGCCTGATGCTGAAGCTGAAATTCCAATACTTTGGCCACCTGATGGGAAGAAGTGACTCATTGGAAAAGACCTTGATCCTGGGAAAGATTGAAGGCATGAGGAGAAGGGGATGACAGAGGATGAGATGGTTGGTTGGCATCACCAATTCAATGGACATGAGTTTGAGTAAGCTCCAGGGTTTGGTGATGTACAGGGGGCCCTGCCGTGCTGCAGTCCATGGGGTTGCAAAGAATTAGACATCACTGAGGGACTGAAATGAACTGAACTGAATAATAAAGGTAGGATAGTAAGGAATGGTAGTAAGGAATATATTTTTAAATGTTCTGCAGAGAAAGCTCTGAAATATGCAGCTTTTTTTCCCTATTTTTTCAGAGGGTAAAAACTATACTGTTATGTATCTGTCAACAAAATGTGTTTGTTTATATAAGATACATTTTTCCAAGAAAACAATTTGACACTCTATTAGTTCTTGCCATTAAGTTTTGCTTTTGAGATCCAGAGATAAAATTGTTAACATGTCTTTCCCTATACCAGATTGTCCAGACACCTATAGAGACAAACAAAGACACACACAGACACATAGACCCAAAGATACACACACACACACACACACACACAGATACACACCCTTGGAAGTGTTTTAGTTTATACCTTTATTCTTGGAACACTGTATATTCAAATTTGTTTATCTAAAAAGAAAAAAAAACAATGCCATATTTTATTATCCATTTTTCATGCTTGCATCAGTTATATCAGAGATTGATGATTTATGTTATTCAGTAGTCTACCTTTCTAATTATATCTTTATGTCTCTAATTATATCTTTAATGTTAAAAAAAAGAAAAGTGACAGAAAGCCTTGGCTCTTACCCAGTGCATCTAGTATTGTAAATATGCCTGTTTTTAAAATGGGCTAAGTAATCTTAGCAAAATTTTAGCCAATCACATAAAAAGTGCTTGGTAAAGCTGACCATGGTATAGTGATTATGAAGCAGCTGAAATCTTAAATTCTTTGGCAATTTTCAAGAATATGCTTGTTTTAAAGAGTGATTTTGGTAGAAACCACTGAATATATAACTTTGAGTTTTATTTGAACTTTGTCTACTCATGACATTTTATCTCATCAGCAGAGAGACTACATTCTCAAAATGAGGTTGCTAAATGTTTTTAACAACATAATGATTACAAAGATGAAATGGAAATTCTTGAGATGTATAGGAGCTTCATTTTCTTTTAAGATCAAATTGCCAGGGTCATACTGAGGTGGGATGATCTCTCCCAAATGATGTGTATTCAATTCAGTTTTGTTCAGTTGCTCAGCCTTGTCCGACTCTTCGCGACCCCATGGACTGCAGCCTACCAGGCTCCTCCGTCCATGGGATTTTCAAGGCAAGAGTACTGGAGTGGGCTGCCATTGCCTTCTCCAGCTAATGGTCTGACTAGTAGCCTGTTAAAAATCACAAATTGTATATGCTCTGACCGTGCTGTGCTTAGTCTTTCAGTCATATCCGACCTTTTGCAACCCCATGGACTTTACCCAACAAGGCTCCTCTGTCAATGGGGTTCTCCAAGCAAGAATACTGAAGTATGTTGCCATCCCCTCCTCCAGGGGAACTTCACAACCCAGGAATCAAATCCAGGTCTCCCACATTGCAAATGGATTCTTTATCATCTGAGCCACCAAGGAATCCTTAACTAATATGCTGACTAGTAGCCTATTAAAAATCACAAATTAATATATGATATTTAAAATCATAACATATCTGTTTTCAAATTCAAGGTTGTATAATTTGAAAAAAAAAACATACGTAAAATAAATGTTATATGATTTTCAATATAATATTAGGAAAATTGTCTTGATTAAGATAACCAAAACCTTGTACACACTATTTCCATATAATTCAACCATTATTTCAAGCAATTCATCGTTTTTTTATTTGACTTAGTGTAATTAATATTACTGTGGTCTGTGTTTTTTAACAATTATTATAAAGTAGATCTAGTAAGGTGAACATGTGAACAGTAAGGTGAACAGTTCTATATTCAATAGAACTGAATATTTTGATCCTTGATCACTCATTTGTGCTATAAATTGGAAAACAGGAGAATTCGTCATAAAAATAACATGAAGAAGGTTGATATACTCTACTCACTTGTGACCCTTGTAGGAGAACTAATTTTGATTTGTATCTTTGGTATTTATCAGTTTAACACTTTATCTTTTGTATGCATTTACCTCTAGAACATCTCCATCAATGTAGTGGAGCAAAATTTATGGAAAAATTTTATTAAACAGGAATGGTATGAAGGGAGGAAAGAGTAGGGAAAGATGTTGGTTGAATAAAAATAGTGTGAATAAAAAAAAATAAAATGAATAAGAACTCAAAACATAACTTGTGTAAGAAAACTTAATAGTTCTTGTCCTAAGGATTGTCCAATCTTGTTTAAAATACAAATATTTGGGTTTTAAAGAATGTACTTAAATAGTTCTTCAGAATAAAATACACAAATGCCATTGAATTTTAATCTTGCATGTGTTGTTTTTGCATCTATTATTTATTTTTTGCTTAAATATCATTAGGGAATTTTAATTGATTCCAACTTCTTAGGTGAGAAAATTAAAGCTCAAATTTAAGAAAAAAAACCCACATGATGTCTAGATAACTACTTAAATAAGATCAAAGATAGAGAGTATACAAATTGTACTTAAAAAGAAAAAAAACTTTTAACATGTAATATATTCAATCATGGGAGAAAATATGCTTTTTCTGTTAAATTTTAGAGCAAAATCTCAAACTTATGCTTAGTCCAAAATATAACTGAAGTCTAGCCTTATGCTAATTTTTCTATACTCCATACAGTTCCATGGGAATTGTTATACAGAGTTAAAACTTGATAGTATTCAAACTGCATAACCTTCTGGAGGAAGAGAAAATTTCAAATCACTGATTGTGCCTTCAACAATTTTAAAGGAATTTCTGACCTGAGAATGGAGGACCAATAACGTGGAGGCAGAAAAGATAACTCAGGGCATTGGAAATATGTGGAGAGGATAGAACACAGAATCTTCTACAGCTACAAATTTCAGAAGCCAAACCACTTCAGTTCTGAGTTTAAACCAGTTTTTTTCTTTCCTAACTTTTTTTTAAAAAAATAAACTGTATTTTTGGTGTGATTTTGGGATCCAGCAAAGCTCAGCAGTGAGTACAAAGAATTTCCAAGTTCTTTGTCTCCTCAACATGAACATCCTCTCCCACCATCAGCAGGCCTGACCAGAGTGGTACAATTGATAAACCTATATTAACACATCATAATCAGTCAAAACCTATAGTTAAAAATAGTATTCAATCTTGATGTTTCTTCTATGGGTTTTGACAAGAGTGTATTCACATATATCCATAATTACAGTATCATGAAGAGTATTTTCACTGCTATAACAATGCTCTGTGATCCATTCATTGATCCTCCTACCCCCTTTAACCAACATTCAGTAATAAGTAATCTTTTAGTGTCCTCATCAGTTCAGTTCAGTCGCTCAGTCGTGTCCAGCTGTTTGTGATCCCATGGACTGCAGCACGCCAGGCCTCCCTGTCCATCATCAACTCCTGGAGTTTACCCAAACTCATGTCCATTGAGTCGGTGATGTCATCGAACCATCTTATCCTCTGTCGTCCCCTTCCCCTCCTGCCTTCAAACTTTCCCAGCATCAGGGTCTTTTCCAATGAGTCGGTTCTTTGCATCAGGTGGCCAAAGTTTTGGAGTTTCAGCTTCAATATCAAGTCCTTCCAATGAATATTCAGGACTGATTTCCTTTAGAATGGACTGGTTGGATCTCCTTGCAGGGACTCTCAAGAGTCTTCTCCAACACCACAGTTGAAAAGCAGCAATTCTTTGGCACTCAACTTTCTTAATAGTCCAAGTCTCATATCCATACATAACTACTGGAAAAACCATATCTTTGACTAGACAGATCTTTGTTGGTCAAGTAATGTCTCTGCTTTGCAATATGTTGTCTAGGTTGATCATAGCTTTTCTACCAAGGAGCAAATATCTTTTAATTTCATGGCTGCAATCACCACCTGCAGTGATTCTGGAGCCCAAGAAAATAAAGACTGTCCCTGTTTCCATTGTTTCCCCATCTATTTGCCATGAAGTGATGGGACCTTAGTTTTCTGAATGTTGACTTGTAAGCCAACTTTTTCACTCCCCTCTTTCACTTTCATCAAGAGGCTCTTTAGTTTTGTTTCACCTTGTGACATAAGTGTGGTGTCATCTGTGTATCTGAGGCTATGGATATTTCTCCCAGCAATCTTGATTCCACTTGTGCATTCATCCAGCCTGCATTTTGCATGACGTACTCTGCAGATAAGTTAAATAAGCTGGGTGATAATATACAGCCTTACATGCTCCTTTCCTGATTTGGAACCAGTCTGTAGTCCCATGACCAGTTCTAACTGTTGCTTCTTGACCTGCATACAGATTTCTCAGGAGGTAGGTCAGGTGGTCTGGTATTCCCATTTCTTTAAGAATTTTCCACAGTTTGTTGTGATCCACACAGTCAAAGGCTTTGTCATAGTCAATAAAGCAAAAGTAGATGTTTTTCTGGCAGAGAAGGCAATGGCACCCCACTCCAGTACTCTTTCCTGGAAAATCCCATGGATGGAGAAGCCTGGTAGGCTGCAGTCTGTGGGGTTGCTAAGAATCAGACATGACTGAGTGACTTCACTTTCACTTTTCACTTTCATGCATTGGAGAAGGAAATGGCAACCCACTCCAGTGTTCTTGCCTGGAGAATCCCAGGGATGTGGGAGCCTGGTGGGCTGCTGTCTCTGGGGTCGCACAGAGTCGGACGCGACTGAAGCGACTTAGCAGCAGCAGCAGCAGATGTTTTTCTGGAACTTGCTTGCTTTTTTGATGATCCAACGGATGTTGGCAATTTGATCTCTGGTTCCTCTGTCTTTTCTAAATCCAGCTTGAACATCTGGAAGTTCATGGTTCACATACTGTTGAAGCCTGGCTTGGAGAATAGTTTTGCCTTTTTCAAAATATCATATAGTTAAAATCATACAGTATGTAGCCTTTTCAGATTGGCTTCTTTCACTTAGTAACAAGCATTTAAGTTCTTGTATGTCTTTTCATGGCTTGATCATTACTTTTTTTGTGTTAAAAACATTCAGTTGTTTGGATGTACCACAGTTTGTTTATCTATTCACCTACTAAAGGGGCATTTTGGGTGCACCCAAGTTTTGGTATTTAAGAACAAAATATTATAAATATCTGTGTTTAGGTTCTTATGTGGAAGTTAGTTTTCAACTACATTTTTGGGTGGCATACTAACTGTATGTTTAGTTTTGTAAGAAACTGTTAAACTGTCTTCCTAAGGGACTGTTCCATTTTGCATCCCTACCAGCAATGCATGAGAGTTTTTATTTCTCCCCAATATTCTGCATTTGGTAATGTCAGTGTTTTAGATTCTAACCACTCTATTAAGTATATAGTGGTATCATTGTTTAATTGCAATTTCTTAATGATATAATGTAGAGCATCTTTTCATATGCTTATTTGCTATCTCTATATCTTCTTCTAGGTCCAGATCCTTAGCATATTTTTAATGGAATTGTTTGTTTTCTTAGTGTTGAGTTTTAAGAGTTCTTCTTACATTTTTGACAATGACAGTCCTTTATCAGCTATGTTTTTTTTGGAAAATATTTTCTCCTAGTCTGTGGCTTGTCTTCTCATTTTCTTAACATTGTCTTTTGAGAGCAGGAATTTTAAAGAAGCCCAGCTTATCCAGTTTTTATTTTACGGATCATGGCTTTGGTGTTGTAGCTAAGAAGCCATCACTATACCCAAGGCTTTTTCATAGCTTAACATCTAGGATTTTGGCAGTTTTGCATTTTACATTTAGGTGTATAATCCATTTTGCATCAATTTTTGTGAATGGTGTAAGGTCTGTGCCTAGATTTATTATTTTGCATGTGAATGTCCAATTGTCTCAGTACCATTTGTTTAAAAGACTATCTTTTCCATTGTATTGCCTTTATTCCTTTGACAAAGATCAGTTGACTACATTTACTTGTGTCTATTTCTGGGCTTTCTATTCTATTCCACTATTCTGTTTACCAAACCACCTGATCTGCCTCTTGAGAAATTTGTATGCAGGTCAGGATGGAACAACAGACTGGTTCAAATAGGAAAAGGAGTTCGTCAAGGCTGTATACTGTCACCCTATTTATTTAACTTATATGCAGAGTACATCATGAGACACGCTGGACTGGAAGAAACACAAGCTGGAATCAAGATTGCCGGGAGAAATCTCAATAACCTCAGAAATGCAGATGACACCACTCTTATGGCAGAAAGTGAAGAGGAACTCAAAAGCCTCTTGATGAAAGTGAAAGCGGAGAGTGAAAAAGTTGGCTTAAAGCTCAACATTCAGAAAACGAAGATCATGGCATCTGGTCCCACCACTTCATGGGAAATAGATGGGGAAACAGTGGAAACAGTGTCAGACTTTATTTTTTTGGGCTTCAAGATCACTACAGATGGTGACTGCAGCCATGAAATTAAAAAGACGCTTACTCCTTGGAAGGAAAGTTATGACCAACCTACATAGCATATTCAAAAGCAGAGACATTACTTTGCCAACAAAGGCCCGTCTAGTCAAGGCTATGGTTTTTCCTGTGGTCATGTATGGATGTGAGAGTTGGACTGTGAAGAAGGCTGAGCGCCGAAGAATTGATGCTTTTGAACTGTGGTGTTGGAGAAGACTCTTGAGAGTCCCTTGGACTGCAAGGAGATCCAACCAGTCCATTCTGAAGGAGATCAGCCCTGGGATTTCTTTGGAAGGAATGATGCTCAAGCTGAAACTCCAGTACTTTGGCCACGTCATGTGAAGAGTTGACTCATTGGAAAAGACTCTGATGCTGGGAGTGATTGGGGGCAGGAGGAGAAGGGGACGACAGAGGATGAGATGGCTGGATGGCATCACTGACTCGATGGACGTGAGTCTCAGTGAACTCCGGGAATTGGTGATGGACAGGGAGGCCTGGCGTGCTGTGATTCATGGGGTCGCAAAGAGTTGGACACGACTGAGCGACTAATCTGATCTGATTCTGTTTTTATTTTACCACTAGCACACTGTTTTGATGACTGTGGCTTTATTGTAAGTCTTGAAGTGAGGTATTGTCAATCTATCAAATTTGTTCTTTTCAATATGGTTTTAGAGATTCTGGGAATTAGCCTAATTTTTAAGCTGAGTCTTTGTATGTAAAGTGTTCTATTTTTATTTTTGTAGATTAAAGAAGGTTGAGTCTTGTGTTTTTACCCATTCTTAAAGTCTCAAACTGGTGTATTTAGACGATTTTCAATTAAAGTGTTTATTAATCAAATTGGACTGTGTTGTGTGTTAGTCGCCCACTCATGTCTGACTCTTTGCTACCCCATGGACTGTAGCCAGCCAGGCTCCTCTTCCATGGAATTCTCCAGGCAAGAATATTGGAGTGTGTTGCCATTCCCTACTCAAGGGTATCTTAGTATTTTCAATATTTGTTTCTTTTTCTATTTGCTGTCTTTGTTTCTTTCTTCCCCTCCCTTTTTTCCCCAACAGCTCTTATGTTAACTGAAAGCTTTCTGTGGTTCTTTTATCTTCTCACTTAGCAAATAAATTAAAATTCTTTAAAGTAATTGTGTTTCTCCTAGAGTCTTATATACATATAAAATAGGTGTAAGTTCACTTTCTTTTTTTTTTTCATATTTTTTTTTCTGGATGTGGATCATTTTTAAAGTCTTTATTGAATTTGTTGTACTATTGCTTCTATTTTATGCTTTGGTTTTTTTGTTCATGAGTCATGTGAGAGCTTAGCTTCCTGACCAGGGATTTAACACATATCCCTGCATTGGAATGTGAAGTCGTAACCACTGGACTGCCAGAGAAGTCCCTGCAAATTCACTTTCAAATCACAATTCATGGGTAGTTGAATGGTATATTAGTATATGTTTGGTACCTCATTTGTGTGCCTCATGACAGAGATGTCATTCAGTTGACTTATCCATGTGATAGTCACCAAGGCATTCCTACTATTATTACCTTAAACTGTTATCTGTTATTTTAATTGAGGCTATAATATGTACATATACATTGTATTAAAATATATACATTTTATATATAGATGGTTATAATATAATCATTATATTAATTATAAAAAACTCTTTACTTTTATTTATTTCTTCTCCAGTGCTTTTATTTTTCCTATATAGATCTAGGCATCTTTCTTATATATTTTCCCTTTTTTTTCTGAAAACTTCTTTTAACATTTCTTGAAGGGTGTTCTAGATATACACTGTCTTAATCTATTTGTTTCTGAAACTATTTATATACCCTGTATTTTGAAGGATAATTTCACTGGATATAGGAGTCTAGGTTGATAAAATTTTCTTTCAACACTTTAAATATGTCACTCTATTGTCCTTTTTGACAATTTCTGACTAGATGTCTACTGTAATTCTTGCTCTTGTTCCACTATAGATAACAAACTTTCCCCCTTTTATTCTTTCATAGCTTTATATTTGTCTTCAGTTTTTTTCATTTGACATATAATATGGCTAGATGTGGTATTTTGGTAATTTATCCTGCTTTGAATTCTTGAAGCTTCCTGTATTGTGATTTTGTGTCTGTCATTAACCTTAAAGTATTCTTGGCTATCTTTATTTCTAATGTTTTCTGTGCCATCGTACTTTCTTCTTCTTCTAATATCCAATTATGTATTCTAACACCTTTTGACATAGTCCTTGTGTTTTGAGATAACTTTGCTCTATTTTCATTCAGTTTGAGAGCTAACTGTTTACCTCAATCAAGCTCAACAATTCTTTCATTGGTCTTGTTTAGTTTATCAGTAAGGCAATGAAAAATATTCTTTGTTTCCATTACCACTTATTGATGTCTTGGATTTTCATTTGATTTGTTTTCTTAGATTTTACATTTCTCATCTTATATTACTTAACTTCTCTTTCATGTTCCTACTTTTTTCATTAAAAACCTGAACCTATTAATCTTAGTTATTTTATGTTGTCTCCTGATAATTCCAGTCAGTGTGGGTCATATCTGAGTCTGGTTTAGATGCTTGCACTATCTCTTCAGACAGCAATTATTCCTGAGTTTCACAAACCTTGTGATTTTGTTGTTGGAAGCTGACTATGATGTATTGAGAAATAGGAAATGTGGAAAATAGGTTTTTATTGTGAGATTTTACATACATGTAGATACTTATTGGTCTATACCCAGTATTTTTCTCTAATTATAGATTCCAGAGGCTTCATATTCCTCTAAGGCCCTTATTTGTACCCTTCTGTTATCTTTAAGGGGCTTCCCTGGTGGCTCAGATGGTGAAGAATCTCCCTGCACTGAGGGAGATCTGGGCTCAACCCCTGGGTTGCGAAGATCCCTGACTGGAGAAGGGAATGGCTATCCACTCCAGTATTCTTGCCTGGATAATTCCATGGACAGAGAAGCCTGGTGAGTTATCTTTAAACTTCCCAATGATCTCCTCATTAGTTGAGTCTTTGCCTCAGTATTCCTTCTGCTGTAATCCACAGTTACTACACTGTATTCTTATTACTGTGATGTTAAGGAGTGAGGAAAGGGAAGTAACCTGTCATCTTATGATTGTTGTTGTTAAGTTGCTAAGTCATGTACAACTCTTTGCAATCCCATGGGCAGTAGCATACCAGGCTTCCCTGTCCCTCACTATCTCCTGGACTTTGCCCAATTTCATGTCCGTTAAATGGGTGATGCTATCCAACCATCTCATCCTCTGCTGCTCTCTTGTTTTTTTGCCTTCAATCTTTCCCAGCATCAGGGTCTTTTCCAATGAGTTGGTTCTTTGCATTAGTTGGCAAAAATATCTTACGATTAGATCTTATAATTAGATCTCATTATTTATTGGCAAATAGCCTTCTGTTCTAAGAAACACTTTGCTTACACTTCAGATGATTAATTTTCTTCTCCCTCTTCCAGAGCTATGAGATGATCTTTTTTGGATCATCACTTTGAGAACTTGATGGTTTCCTTGAGGCAAAATTCCCAATATTGTGGGGAACCCCGAAGACTGTGGTTCCCAGAACTTTCTCTCTTACACTAGTTACCACTCTGCCTCTAGTAATCTTCAAAATTACCATTTAAGTGTTCCCACCTGCTTACTGCTCCTGTGGTTTCTACTCCAAGCACAGCTGTGACTCTCTAGATTCACTTATGTCTCCTGATTTGGAGATGGCAGATTTCCCTGAGTCTTTAGTTCAAGAAGATGGGTTCAAGAATATTTACTGAATTTTAGCTTGTTCAGCTTCTTCTTACTCTAATGATGAGAAGGATGAAATCCAAACACTTTGATTGTCGTAGCTGAAACCATAATTCCCTCTCTCTCTCTAAATGACACTTTTGTGGAAAATCACATACAAATTCTTTTATTCACATGTATTACTCCTTCCTATCACCTCCTTACATTTGCAAGCTTTCAGTCACATGCTTGCACACTTCTCAGGATGTTTCATGTTAAGTTTAATGCTTCAAAGGAGTGTTGGAAAAGTATTTATGGGTGTGAGGGATATATATGTAAGGGATTGAGAATACCTGCATATAAGGATTGTCTAAGACCCTGAGAGTTTTAATGCTACTTAAATACATGTAAACTGTTCTTTTAACAAGCACAATAAATCAAGCATGATATATGCTGAACATTAATTTGAAAAACTCAGCTGAGATACTTTCTGTGTTACCCTGATCCTCACTTCAGAGTAGATTCAGTTTGCATAAGAGTCTGTCTGGTCTTCGGAAACAGAAGCATATAATCTTAATATATATTAACTTCTGTCTCAGGTCTACATGTACGCATGTAGTTTTTACACAAACTACTTTATCTGAGAATGAGTTAATTCTTACATTTCAGACATAATTCATGAATTCTCAACAATACTCTGTAGAGCTATAAATTTCTGTGCCTCAGCTTATTATTAGGCACAAAATATACACCCTGCTTCTTTAACTTATATGCAGAGTACATCATGAGAAATGCTGGGCTGGAGGAAGCACAAGCTGGAATCAAGATTGCTGGGAGAAACATCAGTAACCTCAGATACGCAGATGACATCGCCCTTATGGCAGAAAGTGAAGAAGAACTAAACAGCCTCTTGATGAAAGTGAAAGAGGAGAGTGAAAAACTTGGCTTAAAGTTCAACATTCAGAAAACTAACATCATGGCATCCGGTCCCATCACATCATGGGAAATAGATGGGGAAACAGTGGGAACAGTGGCTGACTTTATGTTTCAGGGCTCCAAAATCACTGTAGATGTTGATTGCAGCCATAAAATTAAAAGACACTTACTCCTTGGAGGGAAAGTTATGACCAACCTAGATAGCATATTCAAAAGCAGAGACATTACTTTGCCAACAAAGATCCATCTAGTTAAGGCTATGTTTTTTCCTGTGGTCATGTATGGATGCGAGAGTTGGACTATAAAGAAAGCTGAGCACCAAAGAATTGATGCTTTTGAACTGTGGTGTTGGAGAAGACTCTTGAGAGTCCCTTGGACTGCAAGGAGATCCAACCAGTCCATCCTAAAGGAAATCAGTCCTGGGTGTTCATTGGAAAGACTGATGTTGAAGCTGAAACTCCAATACTTTGGCCACCTGATGCAAAGAACTGACTCATTTGAAAAGACCCTGATGCTGGGAAAGATTGAGGGCAGGAGGAGAAGGGGGCGACAGAGGATGAGATGGTTGGATGGCATCACCGACTCGATAGAAATGGGTTTGGGCAGACTCCAGGAGTTGGTGATGGACAGGGAGGCCTGGCGTGCTTCGGTTCATGAGGTCACAAAGAGTTGGTCACAACTGAGCGACTGAACAAAACTGAGCTGAATACACATCATTTGGGAGAGATCATCCCATCTCAGTATGGCCCTGGCAATTTGATCTTAAAAGAAACTGAAGCTTCTATACACCTCAAGAATTTCCATTTCATCTTTGTAATCATTATGTTGTTAAAAACATTTAGCAACCTCATTTTGAGAATGTAGTCTCTGCTGATGAGATAAAATGTCATGAGTAGACAAAGTTCAAATAAAACTCAAAGTTATATATTGTATAGTTTCTACCAAAATTACTCTTTAAAACAAGCATATTTTTGAAAATTGCCAAGGAATTTAAGAATTTCAGCTGCTTCATAATCACTATACCATTGTCAACTTTACCAAGCATTTTTTATGTGATTGGCTAAAATTTTGCTAAGATTACTTAGCACACTTTAAAAACAGGAATATTTAAAATACTAGATGCATTGGGTAAGAGCCAAGGCCTTCTCTCACTTTTCTTTTTTTTTAGCATTAAAGATATAATTAGAAACAGACTTTATGAAAGGTGGACTACTGAATAACATAAATCATCAATCTCTGATATAACTGATGCAAGCATGAAAAATGGGTAATAAAATGTGGCATTGTTTTTTCACTTTTTAGATAAACAAATTTGAATATACAGTGTTCCAAGAATAAAGGAATAAACTAAAACACTTTCAAGTGTGTGTATCTGTGTGTGTGTGTGTGTGTGTGTGTGTGTGTGTATCTTTGGGTCTATGTGTCTGTGTGTGTCTTTGTTTGTCTCTGTAGGTTTCTGGACAATCTGGTATAGGGAAAGATATGTTAACAATTTTATCTCTGGATCTCAAAAGCAAAACTTAATGGCAAGAACTAATAGAGTGTCAAATTGTTTTCTTGGAAAGATGTATCTTATATAAACAAACACATTTTATTGATGGATACATGACAGCATAGTTTTTATCCTCTGAAAAAATAGGAAAAAAAAAAGCTGCATATTTCAGAGCTTTCTCTGCAGAACATTTAAAAATATATACCATTTCTTCCTACCCTACTCTCATTATTCAGTTCAGTTCAGCTCAGTCCCTCAGTGATATCTGACTCTTTGCAACCCCATGGACTGCAGCATGGCAGGGTCCTCTGTACATCACCAAACCCCAGAGCTTACTCAAACTCATGTCCATTGAATTGGTGATGCCAACCAACCATCTCATCCTCTGTCATCCTTTTTTCCTCATGCCTTCAATCTTTCCCAGGATCAGGGTCTTTTTCAATGAGTCACTTCTTTGCATCAGGTGGCCAAAGTATTGGAATTTCAGCCTCAACATCAGACCTTCCAATAAATATTCAGGACTGAGTTCCTTTAGGATGGATGGTTGGATCTCCTTGCAGGGACTCTCAAGTGTCTTCTCTAACACCACAGTTGAAAAGCAGCAATTCTTTGGCACTCAGCTTTCTTTATAGTCCAACTCTCATATCCCTACATGACTACTGGAAAAAACGTATCTTTGACTTGACAGACCTCTGTTGGCAACGTAGTATCTCTGCTTTATAATACACTGTCTAGTTTGGTCATAACTTTTCTTCCAACGAGCAAGCATCTTTGAATTCCATGGCTGTAATCACCATCTGAAGTGATTTTGGAGCCCCCCAAAATTAACTCTGTCCTTGTTTCCATTGTTTCTGCATCTATTTGCCATGAACTGATGGGACCAGATGCCATGATCTTAGCTTTCTGAATGTTGAATTTTAAGCCAGCTTTTTCACTCTTCTCTTTTGCTTTTATGAAGAAGCTCTTTAGTTCTTTTCTGCTTTCTGGCATAAGGGTGGTGTCATCTGCATATCTGAGGTTATTGATATTTCTCCTGGCAATCTTGATTCCAGCTTGTGCTTCATCCAGTCCATCATTTCTCATGAGGTACTCTGCATTTAAGTTAAATAAGGAGGGTGACAATATACAGCTTCGGCTTACTCCTTTCCTGATTTGGAACCAGTCTGTTGTTCCATGACCAGTTCTAACTGTTGCTTCTTGACCTGCATACAGATTTCTCAGGAGGTACATCAGGTGGTCTGGTATTCCCATCTCTTTAAGAATTTTCCACAGTTTGTTGTGATCCACACAATGAAAGGTTTTGGTGTAGACAATAAAGCAGAAGTAGATGTTTTTTCTGGAATTCTCTTGCTTTTTTGATGATCCAATGGGTTTTGTCAATTTGGTCTCTGGTTCCTCTGCCTTTTCTAAATCCAATTTGAACATCTGGAAGTTCATGGATCACATACTGTTGAAGCCTGGCTTGGAGAATTTTGAGCACTACTTTGCTAGTGTGTGAGATGAGTGCAATTGTGTGATAGTTTGAGTGTTCTTTCTTTGGGATTGGAATGAAAACTGACCTTTTCCAGTTCTATGGCCACTGCTGAGTTTTCCAAATTTGCTGGCATATTGAATGCAGCACTTTCACAGCATGATCTTTTAGGATTTGAAATAGCTCAACTGGAATTCCATCCCCTCCACTAACTTTGTTCATAGTGATGCTTGCTAAGGCTCACTTGACATCACATTCCAGGATGTCTGATTTTAAATGAGTAACCACTGTCATGGTTATCTATGTCTTGAATGTCTCTTTCGTACAGTTCTTCTGTGTATTGTTGCCACCTCTTCTTAATATCTTCTGCTTCTGTTAGGTCCATACCATTTCTGTCCTTTATTGTGCCCATCTTTGCATGAATTTTTCCCTCGGTACCTCTAGTTTTGTTGAAGAGATCTCTAGTCTTTCTCATTCTATTGTTTTCCTCTATTTCTTTGCATTAATCTCTGAGGAAGGCTTTCTTATCTCTTCTTGCTATTCTTTGGAACTCTGCATTCAAATACGTATATCTTTCCTTTTCTCCTTTACCTTTCTCTTCTCTTCTTTTCATCGCTATTACTAAGCCCTCCACAGACAACCATTTTGCCTTTTTGCACATCTTTTTCTTGGGAATTTTCTTGATCACTCCCTCGTCAGGAACCTCTGTCCATATTTCTTCAGGCACTCTGTCTATCAGATTTAATCCCTTTGATCTGTTTGTCACTTGCACTGTATAATCATAAGGAAATTGATTTAGGTCATACCTGAATTGTCTTTTCATACTGAAAAGAGCTGACTCATTTGAAAAGACCCTGATCCTGGGAAAGATTGAGGGCAGGAGGAGAAGCAGACAACAGAGGATGAAATGGTTGGATGGCATCACTGACTCAATGGGCATGAATTTGAGTAAACCTCAGGAGTTGGTGATGGACAAGGAGGCCTGGCATGGTGCATGCAGTCCATGGGGTTGCAAAGAGTTGGACACGACTGAGCGACTGAACAGAACTGAACTGAACTGAGTGGTCTGTGGTTTTCCCTACGTTTTTCAATTTACGTCTGAATTTTGCAATAAGATGTTCATGATCTGAGGCACAGTCAGCTTATATTCAGATAAAATTTTGAATTCTGATCAGTTCTGAAAATATCTGGCAAAGGGAAGTGAATTGATATGCATGTGTCTTCTATTCTCCAGACAAGAATACTGGAGTGGGTTGCCAGTGCCCTCCCCAGGGGATCGTCCCAACCCAGGGATCACACCCACGTCTCCCATTGCAAGTTGATTCTATACCCTCTGAGTCATCAGGGAAGCTGAAGAATACTGGACAGGGTAGCCTATCCCTTCTCTAGGGGATCTTTCTGACCCAGGAATCGAACCAGGGTCTCCTGAATTGCAGGTGAATTCTTTACCATGGAAGCTCTTTACTGAGCTACCATGGAAGTCCAGTGACTCAAGAAAAACATCATTGAAAATAATTGTGCACTATGACCAAGTGAGATTTATTCCAATAGTGCAATTACACTTCAACATTCAAATATAATTAATTTAATTCAGCATATTACAAAATAATATAGAAAAAAGCTTATAGTCATGTCAATAGGAGACAAAATAATTCATCAAGTCAATATATTTCCATGATACAAAATCTCAAAAATCCAGAATATAAAGCTAACTATACCTCATAATAGCAGGAAGTTAAGAGGATCAAACGGAGAAGACAATGGCAACCCACTCCAGTACTCTTGCCTGGAAAATCCCATGGACGGAGGGGCCTGGTAGGCTGCAGTCCATGGGGTTGCTAGGAGTCAGACACGACTGAGCGACTTCACTTTCACTTTTCACTTTAATGCATTGGAGAAGGAAATGGCAACCCACTCCAGTGTTCTTGCCTGGAGAATCCCAGGGACAGTGCAGCCTGGTGGGCTGCCATCTCTGGGGTTGCACAGAGTCGGACACAACTAAAGCGACTTAGCAGCAGAAGCAGCAAAAGGCTTCTACAACAATGAAAAAAAAAAAAAAACTATCAAAAAAGTTATCTCTCCTATAAAAAATTTGTCACTTTCCTCTTAAGATTGAGAACAAAGCAAAGATGCACATTCTCACATTTCTATTCAATTTCATACTGATTATCCTAATCATTGAAGAGAAATGTAGATAACATGAATGTCTACATAGAAAATCTTTTTTTTTCTTTTTTTTTCCAACTACAATTTTATTTTATTTTTAAACTTTACAAAATAGACTGATCAGACAACTATGAAACTATTGGATGATCCTGATAAGCTTGTAGGACACAAATTTAGGATATAATAATCAAGTGTTACTTACAAGTATTCAATCAATGATGCCCTCAATAGAATTTTTTTCTTATAAACAGAAAATTAAAATAACTTCCAAGACTGCCTCAATGTGTTGAAGAAATGAGATCAAAGTAAATATGAAATGGCTTTCTATATTATAAAAAAAAGTACTTAAATGAACAGTATTATTTGTCAATAATTTCCAAATAGCATTTAGTTACTAGAAACCATATTTGAAGGTCCTCGAGCATGATCAAATTATTTAACAACTCTAAAAAGGTCAATTTTACTGGTAAGATAAAAGTATAACATGAGATTAAAAAACATTTTACAATAGTTCCAAAAGTAATTCAATACTTAGGGGGAAATAATATCTAAGATGTCTTCATTAAAATCATTTGAAACTGCTGAGAGACATAAAAGAAGACCTAAATTAATGAGATTTGTTGCACTTATGAAATGGAGGGCTTAATATTTTTGAAATTTCATTTAATCACAAATTGATCTATAAATTCTAAAAACTTGCAATAATAATTTAAGCAAAACTTTTTTAGAAATTATTGTTTATTATAAAATCAATAAAGAAATACTAATGATACATAAAAGCCAAAAATTTTAAAGAAATGAACAAAGTTGCAGGAAAATAGCAATTGATTTTAGCACTAAAAGTAAATTCCAGTGCTAGCCAGATGAATGACTGGAAGCAATTTACTTCCAACCCTAAAAACTGATTAAAAAAAAAAAAAAAGGAGAAGAAAGGAAGGAAAGAGGGAAGGAAGGAAGGAAAGATGGAAGAAAGAAAAAGGAAACAGAAATACATGTGGCTTCAAATTTTCATTACATCTTATTTAATTTAATGCTTTACTTTGGTTCATGTATTATCTTCTAAACTAGACTGTACTCACTTTGTGAGACAGAACCATATTTAATACTCTCCCTATATATACACTTCAGCTCTCCATATCTATGGTTTCTACATCTGCATATTCAACCAATTATGGTTTAAAACTATTCAGAAAAAAATTTTCAGAAATTTCCAAAAGGCAAAACTTGAATTCTCTGTGCACTGGCAACTACTTGCATAGTATTTACATTATATTCGGTGTCATAAGCCGTGAAATTAAAAGATTCTTGCTCCTTGGAAAAAAAGCTATGACCAACCTAGACAGCATATTAAAAAGCAGAGATATTACTTTACCAACAAAGGTCATCTAGTGAAGGCTATGGTATTTCCAGTAGTCATGTATGGATGTGAGAGTTGGACTATAAAGAAAGCTGAGCACTGAAGAATTGATGCTTTTGAACTGTGGTATTGGAGAAGACTCTTGAGAGTCCCTTGGACTGCAAGGAGATCCAACCAGTCCATTCTGAAGGAGATCAGTCCTGGGTGTTCTTTGGAAGGACTGATGCTGAAGCTGAAACTCCAATACTTTGGCCACCTCATGCAAAGATTTGACTCATTGGAAAAGACCCTGATTCTGGGAGAGATTGGAGGCAGGAGGAGAAGGGGACTACAGAGGATAAGATGATTGGATGGCATCACTGGCTGGATGGACATGAATTTGAGTAAACTTCAAGAGTTGGTGATGTACAGGGGGGCCTGGTGTGCTGCAGTCCATGGGGTCGCAAAGAGTCGGACGTGACTGTGTGACTGAACTGAACTGAGGTGTCATAAGTAATCTACAGATAATTTAAAGTATACGGGAGAGTGTGTATAGGTTATATGCAAATATTATACCATTTTATGTAAGGGAATGGAGAATTCATCACTTTTGGTATGGGAAGAGATCTAGAACCAATCCTTGGGTTGATATCCAAGGGCTGATTGTACTTTGACATTCAGAAAACCTATAAACTACCAAGTTGAAAGAGAGGTTTAGATCAAGTTGAAAGTGCACTAAACTACTGTTATATAGCTGTATGAAGTAAAAAGACTTATGAAATAACATTTTTTGAAGTTATTTAGACTTGGATTTTAATTCAGGTCTGCCATTAACATAACTGGTCCTCCTTGGGCAAGTTTACAACTCTTAATTTTCTCACGAAAAATAGCTAGAAAAATGCCTGCCTTATTGATCTACTGTAAGGATTCAATGGATTACATAAGCAAATTACTTTGCATAGTAAGGGACATACACTACCTGCTCATTATAGGTAAGTTCTCTGATTTCCTGTCCCTAACATCTCCATGTTTTATATAGTGAAAACCATGTTATAAAAAGTGTTTGGACTTTTCTGTACACTACTGCTTCTGCATAGGAATTTAAAAAGCTAGAAGTAGATGAAAAGTCTTAAGGGGCCCCTGAACACACATAGTTATTTCTTTACTATGCAGTCACTGGTAGTTCTTAGACTCAAGCTCTGTAAATTGCTGCCTTTGAACTCCTCATGGACAGGTTTGATTTAGGAGAAAACCCAGGAGAGAATAAAACAGAAACACAATCAAGAAGTTTTCTCTCAAGGGAAAAGAAAGTGGACACCCTAGGAATCTGTAGATATCACTCCAAATCCTGAGAAAGATAATTGACTTTTAGGGAACAGATGGCTGCAATCAAATAAATGATCACGTCTTCACACTGAGGCAAATACCATATCACTGAAGATAAGACAAAATATAAGCTTAGTGAGCTGAGAATCAACCAAAGACTCACAAAGAATATATTAACAAACTTTTTCCAATAAAGAGGATTCACTTTGAACTTAAAATACTGCCTTTACATTTTTACTACATATAATATTGTCAAGATTTTTCCTTAAAATGAAAATATGTGATACTAGACGTTGGACAAGGTAAAGTGAATATATGGGATTTTTCAGAAGTTACTGATTTTAAGAATTTCTTCTTGTTTTTAACTTTTTCCCCCCATATGTACATGTTTCATATATTTTATGGTTGCAGCCCATTTGATTTTTTTCTTGAAACATTGTTAGAAATATATATATATATATATATACACACACACACACGTTTAAAATATAATGAGCACTTCTTTCTGAATTTATATAGTAAGTTTAGTAAATTTGAATTGATACATCATGCATTTTCTAATGTTTATTTTTATTTATTTATTTTATTTGGCTGTGCCAGTCTTAGTTGCTGCATGTGGAATCTTTGATTTTCACTGTGGCATATGGGATCTTTAGTTGCAGTACACAAGCTCTTAGTTGTGGCACATGGGGCTCTAGTTCCCTGACCAGAGATCGAACCCAAGCCCCCTGCCTTAGAAGTGCAGAGTCTTAGTCACTGGACCATCAAGGAAGTCCTGATATATCACATAATTGAATATTTTTAAGTGCTTATTAAGAGATTACTAGGTATCTTAGTCCATGAAGCCTGATATAACAAAGTATCACAGACTGGGTGGCTTATAAACAATAGAAATTTATTTACCACAGTTCTGAAAGCAAGAAGTTGAAGATTAGGGTGCCAGCATGGTTGCATTCTGATAAATACAACTTCTAACTTATAAATTGCTGACTTACTGCCATGTCTTCACATGGTGGTAGGGGCTAGGGAGCTAGCTCTGTGAATTTTCTTTTACAAGGCCACTAATGTTGTTTATGAGGGCTCCAGTCTCATGATCTAAGCATCTCCCAAAGGCCTCATCTCCTTAATAGTTTCACACTGTACAATAGGATGTCAACATATACATTTTGGGGAACACAAACATTTAGACCATAGCACTAGCCTAGGTTCTGAGGTTAATACACACACACACACACACACACACACACACACACACACACATATATATATACACACACACAAGATACTATCTGTTTTAAAGAAGGAATTATTTTACTCTATCAGAACACAGAGTAGAGACTTTTAAACTAGTTGTATTAATACCAAGGTCTTTATAAGGGATTAGTCAATGCTATGAAGAAATCTTATCTAAACTGAATTTTAAGCTAAGTAAGAACCAAGTTTCACATGGAGAAGTGGGTAGGATAAGGCTATTCAAAATGTAAAGAACAAAGAATCAAATGTATGAATTATCAGAAACCAAAATGAACCCTTGACAAATTTACTAATAGATGCAAAAAAAAAAAAACAAACAAAACTATTTTGTATGATAGAGAAAGAAATATACTGGAAAGGTGGCCATATTAGGAGAAGAGCAAAAGAGTTAGAGACTAGGTAATGATGTCATGAAATGTAAGGATTTTATTGCAAAGAATGAAACCACCAAAATATTTTAAGCCGAGTGTTACCTTGTTATACTGCTGCTGCTGCTGCTAAGACACTTCAGTCGTGTCCGACTCTGCGACCCCATAGACATCAGCCCACCAGGCTCCCCTGTCCCTGAGATTCTCCAGGCAAGAACACTGGAGTGGGTTGCCATTTCCTTCTCCAATGCATTTAAGTGAAAAGTGAAAGTGAAGTCGCTCAGTCGTGTCTGACTCTTCCAGACCCCATGGACTGCAGCCTACTAGGCTCCTCCACCCATAGGATTTTCCAGGCAAGAGTACTGGAGTGGGTTGCCATTGCCTTCTCCATACCTCGCTATAATTTGCTTCAAAAGATTCTGTCCTGACTGTATTCTTGAAATTGATTTCAGAAATTTCAAGAGTCACGAGACACTGATGTATTGAACAGTCTTATGGACTCTGTGGGAAAGGGAGAGGGTGGGAAGATTTGGGAGAATGGCAATGAAACATGTAAAATATCATGTAGGAAACGAGTTGCCAGTCCAGGTTCGATGCATGACGCTGGATGCTTGGGGCTGGTGTACTGGGATGGCCCAGAGGGATGGTATGGGGAGGGAG
>NW_011495024.1:5130881-5133342 GCF_000754665.1 Bison bison bison | reverse complement strand
AGTTGCCAGTCCAGGTTCGATGCATGACGCTGGATGCTTGGGGCTGGTGTACTGGGATGGCCCAGAGGGATGGTATGGGGAGGGAGGAGGGAGGAGGGTTCGGGATGGGGAACACATGTATACCTGTGGCGGATTCATTTTGATATTTGGCAAAACTAATACAATTATGTAAAGTTTAAAAATAAAATAAAATTAGAGAAAAAAAAAAAAAAAAAGAAAATTTGCATTCATTTATTTGTAACAAAGCTTAGAGCTATGTTGTGGCTCCATCTTGATCCAGTCTGGCATTCAAAGATATTTTACAATGGCATACAAAAATAATTACTAGGTAATTACTAATCTTTCCAATAGTTTCTGAAAACATGCCAACAGGTTGAAGGACAGAATCAAATTTATAGTAGAGAACATAAATCTCCTCTCTCTTTCTCTCCCTCAATATCTTACTGTTTCTCCATTATTCTTTCAACTACAGACCCAAGCCTCTGAAACATGGTTCCTAAACTCTTCTAGAAAGGTGCCTTAGCCCTTTCCTTTCTTTTTAAGTCTTATCTCTTAAAATAACTACCTTCTAGAAACTTCTATTAATAATCTAATTTAAGCTAGACTTTAAGGTCCAGGGAACTTCTGGCTCTAGCTTGATCTATTATCTTGACCTGTAAAATAAAACCTAAAATTAGATTTGGTAAAACAGGATTAATTCTGTTATGCATTCATTTAACAAAAATCACTAGGCACAGCTCCATGCTGGATGCTGCTAAAATCCAATAAAACCATTGTAATCCAGAACAAGAAAATGATGGTAGTAAAATTAAAGTATGAATTCAAGAAACAAACATCTTGTTTACCCGTTCATCTACTAATGGGCATTTAGGTTGCTTCCATATCTTGATTATTGTGATTAATGCCACAGTGAACATAGGGGTGCATATATCTTTTTGAATTAGTATTTTTGTTTTCTTTGGGTAAATATTCAGAAGTGGAGATACTAGATTATATGGTAGTTGTATTTTTAATTTTGAAGTGGCTCCATTATATTTTCCACAGTGGCCACACCAGTTTACATTCCAACCAGCTGTGCATGAGAAATCCCTTTTCTTTCCATCCTTGCAAAAACTTGTTAATTCTTATCTTTCTGATGATAACAATTCTGATAAGTGTAAGGTGGTATCTCTTTGTACTTTTGACTTGCACTTCCCTGATAATTAGCGATGTTGAGCATCTTTTGATGTGTCTGTTAGCTATCTGTGTGTCCTCTTTGGAAAAATGGTGATTCAGGTTTTCTGCCTATTTTGTATTTTTTTAATTAATTTTTCTGTAATATAATTGATATACAATGTTGTGTTCATTTCTGCTGTACATCAAGGTGAATCAGTTATACATATATGAATGCCCACTCTTCCCCTCTGCCCATTTTCAATTGGATTCTTTGTTATTCTTGATGATGAGTAGTATGATTTCTTTATATATTTTAAATAGCAATCTGTTATCAATTGTTTCATTCACAAATACCTTCCCCCATTTAAAAGGTTGCTTTTTCTTTTAATGATGGTTTCCTTCACTGTGCAAAAGCTTTTTAGTTTGAGGTAGTCCTATTTGTTTATTTTTGTTATTGTTGTTCTTGCCTGAGGAGACAGATCCAAAACAATACTGCTAGGACTATGTTAAAGAGCATATGGCCTATTATTTTTTCTAGGAGTTCTATGGCTTCAGGTACTACATTCAGTTCTTGAATCCATTTTGAGTTTATTTTTGTATATGGTATAAGAAAATGGTTGTTTCATTCTTTTGCATGTGGCTGTCCATTTTTCTCAACACCAGTTATTGAGGTGGCTGTATTTTCCCTATTGTATATCCTTGCCTCCTTTTTTGAAGATTAATGACCATATGTTCATGGATTGATTTTGGGGTTATCTGTCCTGTTTCATTCATCTCTGTGTCTGTTTTTATGCCAGTACCATGCTGTTTTGATTACTATGGCCTTGGTGTATAGTTTGAAATCAGGGAGTATGATACCTCCAGCTTTGTTCTTTCTCATGATTGCTTTGGCTACTTGGGATATTTGTGATTCCACACAAATTTTAAGATTATTTATTCTAGTTCTGTGGAAAATGCCATAGTATTTTGATAGGGATTTTATTAAATCTTCAGATTGCCTCAGGCAAGATGGATATTTTAACAACATTAATTTTTCCAATGAATGATTATGGTATATCTTTCCATTTACATTTCATCTGAAATTGTTTTCCTCAATGTCTTAATAGTTTTTAGCATAAAGGTTTTTTACCTCCCTAGAAAAATTTATTCCCAACTATTTTATAACTTTTGATGCAATTGTAAATGAAATTATTTTCTTAATTTATTTTCTGATAGTTAATTGTTAGTAGAAATGCTGCATATTATGTATTTTAATTTTGTAAGCTGCAACTTTACTGAATTCATTTAATTAGTTCTAATAGGGTTT
>NW_011495024.1:5128049-5130781 GCF_000754665.1 Bison bison bison | reverse complement strand
ACTTAGCAGCAGAAGCATGGGGTTTTTATGTACAGTATCATATCATCTGCAAACAGTAATAGTTTTACTTTTTCCTTTCCAATTTGGATGCTTTCTCTTTTTTCTTCTCTGATTGCTGTGACTGAGATTTCCAATACTATGTTGAATAAAAGTGGTGAGAGTGGATATCCTTGTCAAGTATCATCATAAACTTATCTATAAGAACTGCCTTTGCTGTGCCTCATAAGTTTTGGAGTATTGTGTTCACATTTTCATGTATTTCCAGGTATCTTTTTTTTTCTCTTTGATTTCTTCAATAAATACCCCATTGTTTGTTTAGTAGCATATGTTTTGACTCCAAGTGCTTTTGTTTTTTCCATTTTTTTCCTGATAGTTGATATCCAGTTTTGTACCATTATGGTGAAAAAAAAAATGATATAATTTCAGTCTTCTTAAATTTGTTAAGATATGTTTTGTGACCTAACATGTGATCCATCCTGGAGAATGTTCCATGTGAACCTAAAAAGAATGTGTATTCTGCTAATTTGAGGAGGAATTTCCAGGATATATTTATTTAGTGTACCAGCCTATTGTGTCCTTTAAGGCTAAAGTTTCCTCAGTGACTTTCTGTCAGGATGCTCTATCTATTCATGTAAATGGAGTGTTAATGTCCTCTATACCGTTATTGTGGGTCCCAGTAGTGCTGTCCCTGAGTTGCCAGAGTCAGCTGCTCCTGGAATGTCTTCTGTGTGGAGTATGCATGTCCTCCTGTTGGGGCTGGGCTGGGCTGTGCTTGCTCTGGGCACACTAGTGCACAGGGATGACCCCTGGTGCAATTGGCTGTAAGTCCTGGTTTTAACAGCTATGGACACTTTATTGTATGGGGCAAGATTCCAGGGCAGAGTCAATTTGTGTGCGTGTTGGGGGGGAACTGCTGATGCTGATCAAGGGCACTCATTGCAACTGGCAGAACAGGGGGCCACTTTGAAGGATCGCTAACTGTGTCACTTCTGCAGGTGAAACTGGGACAAGATGAGAAAATAGGTTCGATGAATAGAGCCAGAAATGGCACCTGCCATCACTGGTAGAAAATGAGCCACAAACAAAAATAACAACAACAAAAAAGTGGTACCTACAAGTTTCTCTATAATCAGAGAAAGTCTTACAAATTCTGAAAATTAGTCTATGAATCTCCTTCATGTATGACCCAGGCTCCTTTTAGACTGCTGCCTCTGTTATAGGACTCAAGGAGAGTGAGTTTTATGTGCATTCTGAAGGTGAAGTCTCAGTTTTCTATAAACCTCTAGCTCTCTTGGACATAAGCCCTTCTGGTTTTTAAGGTCAGATATTATGTCATTTTCCTGGTACAGGTATGCCTGGCTGAGGAGCCTAACTTGGAGTTTGGAGCCCTTCATCCTCAAGGGAAACCTCCAAGGCTATGCTATCCCTCCTGCCTATGTGTCACAGGACTGGTGGTGTGAGTCCCAGCCAGACTGCATCTCTGCTCCTCTTACTTGTCTCAATGCAGCTTTTCCTTTTTACCTTTAGTTGTGGAAAATCTTTTCTGTTAGTCTTCAAATCCTTCTCAGATATGGATTTTAAGTAATTATAATTTTGGTGTCTCTAAGGGAGGTGGGTCCAGGATCTCTCTACTATACCATTTTATCCCATTTCCACATACAGTCTATTCTTAGCATAGCAACCACATTATTGTTTCTTTTATATTAAGCCAGTATCAAACAAACCAAAGACATTGAAAACTCACTAAGCCAATAGCAAATCACAAATATATGGGCCCCTTGCTGTCCATTGTATTATAAGAAAGTACATAGAAATCTAATATGGATTGACATAAGATATAGTGAAAGTGATCTTGGCCCTGATGTCATTAATGGAAGTTCCCCCCATGGCTTCATCAGGGACTGAGATCCAATAGTAGGATGGTGTGTCAAATCCTTGGCTCTAACCCTATTCTGTCAGCTCATAGTTGGAGAATAACTTCCATTGTAGTGAGAAAAGATTTGTGATGTACCTTTATAGTAGCAGCTGTAGGTAAGCCAATAGTATTGTTCCCCCTCAGCACATATGGTTGGAGAGGAGGGTCCTTTGATATGTCTTATAGTTAACCAAGATTAATTTCTTAATCAGTAAGCTGTAGGTGATGTTCATTGAGATTTGAAAAAAAAAAAAAAAAAAAGCTTCCTTTCTGGAAAGCCAGCTTTCAGGAGATCATTCTTCAATAAATTAACCTTTACATCTCTCCCAGATATTGTCACTCTACTACTCAACAATTTCCTTTGGCTACTTACCTAAGTCAGAATAAAATGAAAAATTTTTAACATAACAATTAAAATCCGAGATAATTCAGCCCCATTACTTACTTCCCTCATTTTATTTTCTATCATTCTCCCTTTATCATCTCACTATGACCACACTGATCTCCCCTCTCTTCTTCATACATGACTTTGCATGGGTGTTTTCAGTTTCATTACACTTGTCTTTATCATCACAAATTTGGAGATATTGTTTTCCAAAATTGTGGCATATCCTTTCAAATTCTGTCATTCTAGTGGATATGTAGTGATACTTCATTGTCTTTTAATTACAATATCCCCATAACTAATAATGTTAAGAATATTTTCAAATACTTACTACCTGAATATTTTAATTTTTAAATGTCACACAAATATTTTATCAATTTAAAAATTGGTTTGTCTTATACTTGAACTGTGTAAGTTTTACATATATATATA
>NW_011495024.1:5123443-5127949 GCF_000754665.1 Bison bison bison | reverse complement strand
ATTCTGTATTCTGGATTGCTGTGGCCAGTGCAGCAGGTAGGGATTGAAAGTGGTCAATGTGCAGTTTGGGAAAACAAACAAACAAACAAAAAAACAACTAAAGACAGAATTAAAGTTTTAAACATGGGACCAGGGGACTCAAGACCTCTTGGATCAAGAGCCCTGTTCCTCAGAGCCACATCACTTTTATTTAGTGTCTTGGCAAGCAGAAAGTATCTGTTGTGCTATGGTAAAGTCAGCCTCCTGTGTCCCCAGTCACGTCTCCCAATTTATTGATTACTTTAAACTCTCTTTGTTATCTTCTTGTACAAGGGTTACCACCTGGCTGGAAGCTATAGACCTGCATAAGCCTTGGTAAAACATCTTAGTGTGTGAGCAAGCAGCGTTCTGAACTTGTGCTGATCCGGTGTTCCAAGGTCCACACTATGTTTTTCCTAGCTTAGCAGGGCACGAAGACCCCAACTAATCAACCTGATGTACTTTCATTTGGGTTATGTTGTATTGCTATATTTTGCTTTTATTCTTTTCCCATGGTGATTTTCTCATAGCTTAGCCAGAGCAACAGGTGGCTGACTATTATATTAACCCCTGCATATCCCCTTTTTTGTTTATGTAGCAGAAGATATGTTGATTTTGCAACTTCTTTCTTCATTAGTTCTCAGAGGGTTTTGCTCGTGTACCTGAGGACTAAACAGATTATAGCGAGACGCAAAACATAGCTAGTGTTTCAGTGAGACCACCTCTGATGTCTTTGATCCACTCGAGAGGACTCAGTGAGTTAAGGCCCTCTGCTATTCCTTGAAGTGTATCTGTACCTGGTAATAGTCTAAGAGAAGCATGCTTCACGCCAATGATTTTTAGCTTGTAGCTTTTTAATATCTAGAGTAAAATTGTCAGCTGGATGGCCCTGCAAGTGCCATCTAATTTTTTCCCAGGTGTGTTCAGATTGGTTATATTCCTGGGCGGGGGAGGGGGGGAGTCACACAAAAAGTAGTAATGTTCCAGTCACACTTTAAATGTATTTGGAACTTAAGATTTTGTACTTCTCCTAAGAGTAGCACTGCATTTTCTAAATCCACCAACCAGATGTTAATCTCCTCATCTATATGAATTTTGGTTCCCCAAGCAGAAGTAGCATTTTTATGCCACTCCTGCACAAAGGCAGTTGTTTATACCATCTGATGGTGAGCTATTCCCACCATTGCCGCTGTGGTGGTGATGGCAATAATGCTCATTATGGTGGCAATGAGGAGCCAAATGAAACGCTTGGATCTTTTCAAAATAGTATTCAGTACTGTGAGCAAAGTATGCACGTCAGGGGAGAGTTCCCAAGGCCTATTTTGAGTTACTGGCAGACAAACTCCTAAATGTCTACACAAAATCACATAGGAATAGTTAGAGTTAAATAATGAACTGTTCAAGTAGGTATATTGTTTGCAATCCTGGCAGATCAGGTTCCTTTCTATTTGATTAATAGTTGTAGTGCCAATCATAATCACATATGGATCCCTAACACAAGCTTGAGTATGAAATGTCCAATTTGTTGATGTATTGCATGAGAAAGTATAATTCATGGAATGAAAATAATTTCCATCCCAAATTTGATATTTTTTCAGACTTATGTCCAACTTTCATATTTCTATTTGAGCCATACCTAATTCAAGCTGTGGCTGTGGTGGAGACACGCCATTGCCATGCCAGATAATGGAATATTCTGAATGTTCAGTAATATTAGTATGATTGTATACAGACACATGCCAACACAACTTCTTATAAGGATTGCAGGATGTGTTATGGTGTGAGCAATTAGAGACTGCATACCCCTTAGGGGACCAGTCCTGGACAATTCCATAGGAACCATTAAGTAAAATCACCCCTTCAATCCTCCAACAATTATCCCAATGTATTTGATCTTGTCAGTCAGCCCATATGGATCTGCTCTCACATAAGGATCTACCCAGCTTGGTTAGATTAATTTGATCAGTCTCTTGATATCCAAAGCTCAATCCAGAACGTAAATGTAGCTGAGCCTTAGTGTGATTTCTGTTCAAAGAGTTTACAGAAAGCCAAGTCTGTACTGATAGATTAAGACAGCTATGGTCAGCACCCAGGCAAACAGACCAAGTATCAAAACCCAAAGTACTATTAAACGAGGTTCCCTGTTTGCCGAGGTCCAGCTCCGGCTGATCCAGGGTATTCGAAGGGGAGACGGCGTTGGCGACCTATTCAAATGTTAATTAGAGATATAAAGAGTAATAGAATGAGGATAGCTCAGTGGGAAAATTCAGTGGGGAAAAGAGCCTGAGTAGCTTGGTTTACGCGGAAAATCAACATAACCTGTGACACCAGGTTAGCTCTGACCACGGAGGCCGCAGGTGCCCTCTCAAATAGTTGAAGGTGCCCCACCTTAGACACCTTCTCGAGTGGGTCTTAGAAGCCCAGGCAAATAAATGGTCACAGAGGACCTCCGCGCTCCAGATGGAGACTTCAGCCAGAATGTGAAAAGAAAGAATGATATGGGGAGACCAAGCTCTGGTGAGCAAGGCCCGTAGCTTTATTTTCAACAGGGGCTTTTATACCCTAAGTTACACATAGAGGATAATAGGGGATGCAAAGTCAGCAGTTTTTGATCCTTATCAAAAACCAGGGTTTCTTTCCTGCAAATTTATCGTATACAAATGGTTTAGGTGATTTACATCATCTTCTGGCCAGAAGGCCTATTAACATTTTATGACTCTTGACAAAGACTTATCAACCATAAGACTTATTTTCTCTAAGAGTAATTATTTTAAGGTTTGGCGCCATCTTCCAAAGATAAAATTGCATTCCTATAGGGCGGATGTGTAATGGGTTTACAACAAAGGAAAGAATTTATTACCTTAAGGGTCTAAAGTTACTAACACCAAGGCCACTACTTATTTTTTCTACATGCCAACTATATTAATTAATACACATTCAAGGATACAATTCAGGGAATGTGAAAACTTGGCAACAAACATTGGTTCATCAATGAAATCTTTTATTAGTTTTATTCTGACAGTTTCTAACTCTCTGAGAGGCTCTAAGCTATTTGAATATCTTAAGCTTCCCGTGCCTCTCGAGGCTGGGAGACTGTAAACAATCATATGCATAGCTGTAGGAGTCCGGGTAAACTTGTCAGGCGAGTTAGAGAGCTATCTGAGGGGTTTTGGAAGTTACAGGGAAGCATGACAAGGAACTTTATAATTGGAGCTGTAAGTTAACTCTTTGACAGAGAGAGCGAGATGGTGGTGGGGGACAGCCCCCACTAAAGTCAGAGGTGAGAGCACAAAGCAATAAAGTAGGCAGACTCTGGTTTTTTGGGGGTAGATGCTCGAGAATATTCAGGGGGACTCCTGAGGCTTGATCCCGCCTTTGCGTATGCCGAGCCTCCTTCCTCATGACCTTTGTCACAAGTGGAATGCCTCACCGGCTCCCGGCACCTGTTCCTTTTTATGAACAGGCAAAAACTTGTCTTCTGGATCAGGGATCCCAGGGGAGTCATTAACATAAACAGGAATAGATCCTTCACTCCAGTTAACAGGCCTTAGTAACGGGGGATTAGGTACATAGGCCCAATAGGTATAATTCTTTGCTTCTGCCAAAGCAACGGGTATACTCACTGTGATAGTTATCAGGGCAAACATATCCATGGTCAGGTTGCCTGGAGTCACTGGTTGTTTCTGCTCGGTTTTACTCTACGAGCTGGAATCCACACAGGTTCTAGACCTTCTCCTGGGAAGATACAAGCAAATCCTCTTCCCCATGTAATTAACTTCCCTGGTAACCAAGCATTTGTTAGTGGATCTTGCCACCAAATCACAGGCTTACTTGTATTTGTGGGTGTAGCTTGAAAATGCTGCTCAGCTGCAGATTCCATAGTTTGTGCCAAAATATTCAAAAAATTGAGAGTAAATAAAGCTTTATTCAATATTGTTTATTGTCCTAGGGTATCTCCCCCTTTTTGTTTTTGTATAATATGTTTAAGTGATTTATTAGCCCTCTCCAATATGGCCTGTTCTTATGGATTATAGTGAGTGTCAGTAGAATTTTTTATAGACCAAATTTTAAGAAACTATTGGAATGCTCTACTGCTATAAGCAGGGCCATTATCAGTTTTTATAGATTTTGGTAATTTTATAATAGCAAAACAAGCATATAAATGTCTTTGTACAGATTTTATAGCCTCACTGGAGTGAGCAGTGACCCATATAAATTGAGAGACTATATGAATAGTCACATATACATAAGAGAGCTTACCAAAGGAAGATATATGAGTTACATCCATTATAACTATGGATTTTATATGGAACTGTATACCATAATCATCAGTGGCTCAGTCACACATTTGATAATGTAAGGGACAACATTTCTTGAAACAGGCAATATAAAAAACAATATAGTTAACAGTAATAGTAAAATCCTAAGTAATAACTTAAGTCAAGAACTTTTATTAGGTATGGTCCAGTGACATCTTTAAGTTACCCA
>NW_011495024.1:5108923-5123343 GCF_000754665.1 Bison bison bison | reverse complement strand
TTAAGTTACCCAACTTAGTTTGTTAAATGACTACTGCTTGTTGTTTATTTCCTGGTTGTAGATCCTGGAGCATCTGATCTTTATGTAAAGACTGGTTACTGAGATAAGCTTTAGAAACAAACTTAGAGCATCTTTTTTCATTTAATTTAATGAAACCTCTTAGCAATGTAGCATAACCACAAGGAACTATCTTAGAAGTGAGTCTTAGTAAATACAGACCTTAATTAACAAAGCTAGAACTTAATATTCAGTGAAACATAATGGATACTATAGGCCTGACAACAGTTGGGTGGATTTTTGTTTTAGAGCTCCCCAGTATACTCTGAGATTTTTCTGTATGGCTGGTGAAGGTCTTCTTTACCTTGATGTGGATATTCAGAATCCAAATGTTTCTAATTTCTCAAGGGATGAGGCAGAGTGAAAAGAAAAATATTTTAATTTTACTCACAGATGTAAATCACTGAATTGTTTTAAACTATCAGTGACTTGAAGAGAAGAGCTTTTTTATATTGGAAAACAAAAATTAAAAGCCAGTAAATATGTCAGACAAAAAGTCATGAAAATTGTAGTCATATTTATCAGTCTGTTCAATCCCATGCAATTGATCCCTTTGTTTTGTGGTCCTTGCCTGACGACTGAGGACATCAGTAAAAATGATAGATTCTCCAAGACATTTGTGAAGTTTTTTGCCAATGGCTGTATGACCTGTCTAGCAAAGTGGGTGCCCTGATCACTGGAGATTGTAGAAAGACTTTTTTTATTCTGAAATATTAACCCTATAGCCAGGAAAGGTTTTTTCCTATCAAATAAAAGTGAGGTTTGTCAGGGAGCCAGGAAAAGCCAAGCTGCCGTCTTGGACTTCCCATAGCCCTGACTGTTTGGTTTATAGCCATTATTTAACAATTTTAAATTTTCTGATGAAGGGTTAATTTTGTAGAAGCAGAATGAGCTTTGTCTATGTGCGTCATAGTCTCCATAGATCATTGTGAAATAACATTCATTTTATCAAAGTAACAAAAGATTTTAAAAGCAAGTATGAATCACTTAAAGAAATTTACGTAGTCTGTTATCAAAAGCCATATTCCAAGAAAACAGGAAGAGAAAACCAAATTCCAGATTGATTCCGGCTTATATTTATTTTGAAACAAGTTATTTACTTAGTCAAAGTAATGATGAAACTTAAAAGGCAAATTGTCTTAAGAAACTTGTATCATGTACAAAACATTTTTTCATTTGTCATAATTCCTTTTTTACATTTTCTGTAGTTATCACTTCATTTATCTATTTAGAGAATAGCTACCTGTATGCTTAGATTTATTTTCTTTTTTCTTTTCTTAATAGACTATAATTTCATTTTTATATCTTTTTTATTAAAAACATAAATCTTATTTTCCTTAAACAACCATGAACTGTCTTGTATATTAGCATTTTATAGATGGTTGAACATAAATCCAGTTTTAATTTTTTGTTAATTTGCTTTTTTTTTTTTTTAATAGAGAACATCTCAGGATGGCACAAAACATATTGATTCATAGTCCAAAATCTCTTTAATTTTTCTGTAACAGGAAGTCAGTGTTCAGTAATTAATGTTTCAAAATCTTATTTTATTTTATTTGGAAATAACCTAGCTATTTAATAAGCTTTTATCATTTAGTTTAGTACAACCCAAGAAATTTAAGTTACCCCAATCATTAGAGATTTTTTTAGATAGACATTTCTAAAATATAATTATTTTCAATAGAGTTTATCTAAAAGTTTTCATCTCATTTATATATACTTAGATATATATAAAGTGTTACTTTTTTGTTATTGATAAATTTAGTTTACATTAAACCTAGGCACAATAAAAGTATTATGCAATGTTGATGACTTAAGACGTGTCTTAGATTAGCAACAAACATTAATGTTAGATTTTTAATATTGAATATTTTTCAGTTCACATGAACCTGAATTTAAATAGAGCTCATTTATAAATGAATCTTATATTATCTAAAAACAAACACACACACTGAGACACAGATAAACTTAGACACACAGACAGATATCTCATAGTTTTCCACTTGAAATTTAAAATATCTCTTTGCCCCTTCTTTTTTATTCTTGGTTTGAGTCCACCGATTTGTTCATGGCTGGAGTCTCAGATGGAGTGGGCTGTGTATCCTGAGGACATGATAAGAGTTAACTTCAGGCTTTTTCCAGGTGTTGTTTTTTCTCGGGCAGAATTGGAGCTTCAAAAAAGTATTTTAACAAGTCAACTTTTTTCCTAATTGTACATGCAAGAAGAACCAGTTTTGCAATATCAAAAAAGATTTTGTTTAACCAGTTTTCTCTGGAGTCTAAAGAATATCATGGCCATTCAGTGTCAAAAATGTCATCTCTCTTTTTTGTAGTCATAGTTTCACAGTTAAAAATTAAACCAGAGAATGTTTAAAATGGCTCTGATGACAGGGGTAGCCTGACTAACATGTTTCTCAGCAGGGAGTGTCTCTCTGGGGAGGTGAGGTCTTTTCTTAAAGTAAAACAAGTCTGTCCTTTTACCTCTATTTTCTCTCAGGCTCTTATGCAGTACCGCCTCACCTGTTTTAGCCTAAATTTTCATAAGCACTTGATCTTGAATTTTTTCCCAATTTCCATTGCCTATCAATTGATCTAAAGAGATGGGGATCTGCCTTGCTTGGTTATAAGCCACCATAATCAAAGAGGAACCCTCAGCTAGTCCCTGCACTATTCCCAAGGTAAAGAATTATGGAGAGTAAATTATGGAGAATTTACTACATAATTTTGAACTGCTTGCTTAATTTCCTTTAGTATTTTGAAGGGAATCTGTTTACAGCCTCATGCTCTAATGCACATTAATGAAGTCTCCTTTATGGACAGTTGGGCAGGTCTCCTGGAGGAGGAAATGGCAACCCATTCCAGTATTTTTGCCTAGAGAATCCCATGGACAGAGAAGCCTGGCAGTCACGGTCCATGGGGTCACAAAAAGTTGCACACGACTGAGCAACCGATACTTCATACACCCCATTAGGATTATTAGGATCTGTCCCAGGAGCTATCTGTTCATTGTATTGTCACTGGAAATATCATAGTCATAGTCTCCAAGTCACACTCCCGTCGAGCCCACCAAATATCTTTCCAGAGGGGTGACAAAATTGCCTTCTGTTGTAATGAAGGAAAAGCTTGAGTTGCTCTAGCAGTTAAGACAAGACGGGGAGGAAGAGGTGGCAGAGGAAATTCTGCTTCCCTAAAAAAAGGCACAGAAGGAACTACACATTTAAGAGACTCCTGCATTTTTTGCTCTATCCTCTCAGGCTCTGCATATTCACATTCTCCCTTTGATGGGATTTCACATCCCAACTCCCTTCTGAGCTTTCTGGGGTCTGAAGAAGTTCTAAAATGGATTTTATCAGTGCCCAAGTTGACCAGATAGATACAGGCATGGGCACTCCCTTGCAAGAAGTTTCTCTAATTCACTACATCAGTCAGTTCAGTTGCTCAGTCATATCCAATTCTACGCAACCCCATGGACTGCAGCACACCAGGGCTCCCTGTCCATCATCAACCACTGAAGTTTACTCAAACTCGAGTCCGTTGAGTCAGTAATGCCATCCAACCATCTCATCCTCTGTTGTCCCCTTTTCCTCCCACATTCAATCTTTCCCAGCATCAGGGTCTTTACAAATGAATCAGTTCTTCTCATAAGGTGGCCAAAGTACTGGAGTTGTAGCTCATATCAGTCCTTCGAATGAATATTCAGGACTGATTTCCTTTAGAATGGACTGATTTGATCCCCTTGCAGTTCAAGGGACTCTCAAGAGTCTTCTCCAACACCACAGTTCAAAAGCATCAATTATTTGGCACTCAGCTTTCTTATAGTACAACTTTCACAGCCATACATGACTACTGGAAAAAACATAGCTTTGACTAGACGACCTTTGCTGACAAAGTAATGTCTCTGCTTTTTAATATGCTGTCTAGGTTAGCCATAGCTTTTTTTTTTCAAAGAAGCAAGCATCTTTTAATTTCATGGCTGGTGTCACCATGTGCAGTAAATTTGGAGCCCCCAAAAAGAAAGATTGTCCTCATTTCCATTGTTTGCTCATCTATTTTCCATGAAGTGATGGGATCAGATACAGTGATCTTAGTTTTCTGAATGTTGAGTTTTAAGCCAACTTTTTCACTCTCCTCTTTCTCCTTAATCAAGAAGCTCTTTTTTGGGGGGTGTATTAATTTTTTTATTTACTTAATTGGAGGTTAATTACTTTACAATATTGTATTGGTAAGCTCTTTAGTTTCTTCTTTTTCTGGCATAAGCTCTTTAGTTTCTTCTTTTTCTGGCATAAGGGTGGTGTCAACTGCATATTTGTGGTTATTGATATTTCGCCCGGCAATCTTGATTCCAGCTTGTGCTTCATCCAGTACAGCGTTTCTCATGATGTACTCTGCATATAAGTTAAATAAGCAGGATGATAATACTCCTTTGATATATTCCTTTCCTGTTTTGAAACTAGTCTATTGTTCCATGTCCAGGTCTAACTGTTGCTTCTTGACCTGCATACAGATTTCTCAGGATGCAGGTCAGGTTGTCTAGTATACCCATTACTTGAAGAATTTTCCACAGTTTGTGGTGATCCACACAGTCAAAGGCTTTGGCACAGTCAATATAGCAGAAGTGGATGTTTCTCTGAAAATCTCTTGCTTTTTTAATGATTCAACAGATGGTGTCAATTTGATCTCTGGTTCCTCTACCTTTTCTAAATCTAGCTTGAACATCTGGAAGTTCACAGTTCATGTACTGCTGAAGCCTGGCTTGGAGAATTTTGAGCATTACTTTGCTAGTGTGTGAGATGATGCAATTGTGCAGTAGTTTGGACATTTTTGGCATTGAGTTTCTTTGGTATTGGAATTAAAACTGACTTTTTTCCAGTCCATTGCTGAGTTTTCCAAATTTGCTGGCATATTGAGTGTGGCACTTTCACAGCATCATCTTTTAGTGTTTGAAATAGCTCAACTGGAATTCCATCACCTCCATTAGCTTTGATCCTAGTGATGCTTCCTAAAACCCACTTGACTTCACATTCCAGGATGTCTGGCTCTAGGTGAGTGAACACACTATTGTGATTATCTCAGTTGTGAAGGTCTTTTTTGTATAATTTTGTGTATTCTTGCCACCTCTTCTTAGTTATATTCTGCTTCTGTTAGGTCCATACCATTTCTGTCCTTTACTGTGTCCATTTTTCATGAAATGTTTCCTTGGTATCTCTAATTTTCTTGAAGAGATCTCTTCCCATTCTATTGTTTTCCTCTATTTCTTTGCGTTGATCACTGAGGAAGGCTTTCTCATCTCTCCTTGCTGTTCTCTGGAACAGTGCCTTCATATGGGTATATCTTTCCTTTTCTCTTTGCCTTTCACTTTCTTATTTTCATAGCTATTTGTAAGGCCTCTTCAGAAAACCACTTTGCCTTTTTGCATTTCATTTTCTTGGGGATGGTCTTGATTACTACCTCCTGTACAATGTCATGAACGTCTTTCCATAGTTCTTCAGGCACTCTGTCTATCAGATCCAATCCCTTGAATCTCTTTGTCACTTCCACTGTATAGTCGTAAGGGATTTTATTCAGGTCATACCTGAATGGTCTAGTGGTTTTCCCTACTTTCTTCAATTTAAGTCTGAATTTGTCAATAAGGAGTTCATGATCTGAGCCACAGTCAGCTCCTGGTCTTGTTTTTGCTGACTGTATAGAGCTTCTCCATCTTTGGCTGCAAAGAATATAATCAATCTGACTTTGGTATTGACCATCTGGTGATGTCCATGTGTACAGTCTTCTCTTGTGTTGTTGGAAGAGGGTGTTTCCTATGACCAGTGTGTTCTCTTGGAAAAACTCTACTAGCCTTTGCCCTGCTTCATTCTGTTCTCCAAGGCCAAATTTTCCCATTACTCTAGGTATCTCTTCACTTCCTACTTTTGCATTCCAGTCCTCTATAATGAAAGGGACATCTTTTTTTGGTTGTTAGTTCTAGAAGGTCTTGTAGGTCTTCATAGAGCTGTTCAACTTCAGCTTCTTCAGCATAGACTTGGTCTGGACATAGACTTGGATTACTGTGATATTGAATGGTTTGCCTTGGAAACAAACAGAGATCATTTTGTCATTTTTGAGACTGCATTCAAGTATCGCATTTCGGGCTCTTTTTTTGAGTATGATGGCTACGCCATTTCTTCTAAGGGATCTATGCCCACAGTAGTAGATATAATGGTCATCTGATTTAAATTCACCCATTCCAGACCATTTTAGTTCACTGATTCCCAAAATTTCAATGTTCACTCTTGCCATCTCCTGTTTGACTACTTCCAATTTGCCTTGATTCATGGACCTAACATTCCAGGTTCCTATGCAATATTGCTCTTTACAACATTGGACTTTACTTCCATCACCAGTCACATCCACAACTGGGTGTTGTTTCTGCCTTGGCTCCGTCTCTTCCTTCTTTCTGGAGTTACTTTTCATGCTATTCATAGGGTTCTCAATGCAAGAATACTGAAGTGGTTTGCCATTCCCTTCTCCAGTGGACCACGTTTTGTCAGAACTCTCCACCATGACCTGTCTATCTTGGGGAGCCCTTCATGGCACGGCTCATAGTTTCATTGAGTTAGACAAGGCTGTCGTCCATGAGATCAGATTGGTTAGTATTCTATGACTGTGGTTCTCTTTGATGGTGGAATTCACTGTCTACCTTCTGTCATGTTCCTAAATCTAAAGTACTGAGAGACAGGAACCACAAACAATCTTTCCCAGTGGTTTGTAAAAGCTACAGTAGCTGGCCTTCACTTGTTTTTGTTCCAACTACTTTCAAAAGCTGCCTTAAGAGGCATACATATGGCCGGTATTGTTCCGAGCTTTCTGAATTTCCCATACTTAACCTCAGTTTCAGTGCCTGAGAGAGTATTACTTACAGCAAAGGGGGATTTTCAGAGGCCTCAGTTTCAGATTCTCAGTTTCACTTGAAATTTCAACTTCTGTTTCATTCTTGGTGATCCTTCACTTTTGAGCCCCACATCAGATGCCACTTGCTGCCGCCCGCACAGCAGATAGGAATAGAAAGTGGTCAACACACAGTTTGGGGAAAAATAAACTAAAAACAGAATTAAAGTTTTAAGGATTGGACCGGGGGACTCAAGGCCTCTTGGATCAAGAGCCCTGTTGTTTGGAGCCACATCACTTTTATTTAGGGTCTTGGCAAACAGAAAGTGTCTATTGTGCTATAGTCATGTCTCCCATTTTATTGATTACTTTAAACTATCTTTATTATTTTCTTCTCACTGGAGGCCATAGACCTGCATATCACTGAGAAAACATCTTGGTGTGTGTGCAAGCATCATTCTGAACTCTCACTGACCTGGTGTTCCAAGGTCCACACTATGTTTTTCCTTGGCTTAGCAGGGCATGATGACCCCAACTAATAAACCCAATGTACTTTTATTTGGGTTATGCTGTATTGCTGTAGTTTCCTTTTATTCTTTTCCCATGGTGATTTTCTCATGGCTTAGCGAGAGCAGCAAGTGGCTATTATATTAATAGTACTGCACTGGATATGTCATTTGTCTGATATATGATTTTTTATATGTTCACCCTATTTGTGGATTAAATTTTCTCATTTTTAACTGTGTTCTAAAAAGTACATTTTTTTTTAATTTTGAAGAAGTTCAGTTTATTGAATTTTTTCCTTGTATAAGATGTGATTTTTGAAGCCTATGTAATAAATCTTGGCTGAAGCATAAATTCCCTAAGGTTTTCTCCCATGTTTTATTCTAGAAATTTTGTAAACTTAACAACTGTGTTCAGGATTTTTGGCAATAATTTTTGTATTAGGTTAAAATTAGGAGTCAATGATCATTATTTATTTTTGTGGCATATTAATATCCAATATCAATAACCTCAGATACACAGATAACACCACCCTTATGGCAGAAAGTGAAGAGGAACTAAAAATCCTCTTGATGAAAGTGAAAGAGGAGAGTGAAAAAGTTGACTTATAGCTCAACATTCAGAAAATGAAGATCATGGCATCCGGTCCCACCACTTCATGGGAAATAGATGGGAAAACAGTGGAAACAGTGTCAGACTTGATTTTTCTGGGCTCCAAAATCACTACAGATGGTGACTGCAGCCATGAAATTAAAAGACGCTTACTCCTTGGAAGGAAAGTTATGACCAACCTACATAGCATATTCAAAAGCAGAGACATTACTTTGCCAACAAAGGTTCTTCTAGTCAAGGCTATGGTTTTTCCTGTGGTCATGTATGGATGTGAGAGTTGGACTGTGAAGAAGGCTGAGCACCGAAGAATTGATGCTTTTGAACTGTGGTGTTGGAGAAGACTCTTGAGAGTCCCTTGGACTGCAAGGAGATCCACCCAGTCCATTCTGAAGGAGATCAGCCCTGGGATTTCTTTGGAAGGAATGATGCTAAAGCTGAAACTCCAGTACTTTGGCCACCTGATGTGAAGAGTTGACTCATTGGAAAAGACTCTGATCCTGGGAGGGATTGGTGGCAGGAGGAGAAGGGGACGACAGAGGATGAGATGGCTAAATGGCATCACTGACTCGATGGACGTGAGTCTGGGTGAACTCCGGGAGTTGATGATGGACAGGGAGGCCTGGCGTGCTGCGATTCATGGGGTCACAAAGAGTCGGACATGACTGAGCGACTAATCTGATCTGATCTGAATATCCAATAGCAACTACACAATGTATTGAAACATTATTATTATTATTTTACCATTTAGTTCTCTGGTGCCTCTGTCAAAAATCAAATAATTGGTGTGGTTCTTTCTCTGGACTCTGTATTCTGTATCACTTATCTGTGTATTCATTTGTATGAAAATTCCAAACTTGCTTTATTATAGTAACCTTAAAAGAATCTTGAATTCAGGTAGTCATAGTGTTCTACATTTTTTTTTTCTTTTCAAATTTGATTTTGGCTATGTTAGGTCTTTTGAATTTACATACTAATTTTTAATTGAGCCTATTTATTTCTACCAAAAGCAATCTGAGATTTTTATTGTCATTACATTACATATGTACTTCATTTGGGGCAAGAATAGACACCTCTATCATATAGGGTTTTCAAATTAATGACTAGGGTATATCTATCTCTCTACTTATTTTTTTATTCTTTAATCTCTTTCTGCAATGCTTAAAGATTTCAGCATGGATATCATGTGCATCTCTTGACAAATATATTTTTATTATTTTGTACTTTTTTATGCTGTTATAACTGATGTTTCATATTTTAAATTTACATTTTTGTTTTCCAGCACATAGAAATCCAACTGATTTTTGTATATTGATCTTACGTTCTGCAAATTTTCCAAATTTAAGTATTAATTATAGAGGGTTTTTTTTTTTTTTTAGATTCTTTAAGATTTTCTACAGAGAGGATAATATCATCTATGAATAAAAATAGTTTTTAAATTTTTTCTTTCCAATTTCTATAGACTTGAGTATTGTGAATAGCATATTTGTATTGACCTGGCTAAAATCGTTGGTGCATAAATGGATAGTATCTTCAACTTGGGTCTGTAATATTTTTTATGAAAATTTATTATCACATGCAGATCAGGAAAACTCACTTCTGGACCCTGTAAGGATATATATTTCTACATATCCTGTTGCCATAAGTCCATGTACATGGGGAAATTTAGAGAATATTTGAAAAGACAGTGTTCCAAAAGCATTTGAGTTTCTGGATCAATCTAATTCCACACTCTGGCTACTCTTGTCATTTCAGTACAGAAGACAATATATATATTCCTCCCTTCTTTTCAGTTTTTGCTCAACGTGGTTTAATTTGGTTTTAAATCATTTGCAAGTGAAATGAGCTTAAATAATGCAATAAAAATGAATTGTGAGAATATAACATTTGTACAAGCAATAGGAATGCCAAAAATAGCTGAGAAGAGGGGAAATGGAAGCTCCCTAATTGATAGCCCCAAAAGTAACTACATATTTAGATGTTGGCAACAGTCACCTATTATAAGGGATTTTGTTCTGGGTGAAGTTAAATATAAATATTCCATATAAGTCTAGTTATTAAGAAATTAGAAAACTAATACAAATATAGAAATCAAGACTATGCAGTTCAGTAAAAGAATAATATAGCAGAAACTCTGTCAAGACATATCAAAAATAACAAACATATGTGCACAAAAACACTCAATTAAAAATCATAACAGGATAGATTTTGCTTTGTAAGGCAGTTCTACAACAAAACATTTTTCCTAATCAATGATGAAACAATGAGTTTTCCAGGCAAAAAGAATTTACTATAAAGAAATCAAATTCTGGTTTCCAGTTCCACGTGTAAGGAACTTAGAAGTTGCCACTCTGTCTTAACAAAAAGTAAAAAGTGGAACAGACTGAAAAGTCAATAATTCTTGGAACCATGACAGGTGGGCACAAGGGTAAACCATGGCAGCCAAGGCTGGAAAAACAAACAGGTGGATACAGGGAGTCATAGCTTACTGCAATGGAGACTTATGAGTAGAAATCACCACAGAAACCAGGGATAGGGTAGGAAAATTTAAACTATAGCAGATGAATTTATCGGAGAAGGCGATGGCACCCCACTCCAGTACTCTTGCCTGGAAAATCCCATGGACGGAGGAGCCTGGTAAGCTGCAGTCCATGGGGTCGCTACAAGTCGGACACGACTGAGCGACTTCACTTTCACGCATTGGAGAAGGAAATAGCAACCCAGTCCAGTGTTCTTGCCTGGAGAATCCCAGGGACGGGGGAGCCTGGTGGGCTGCCGTCTATGGGGTCGCACAGAGTCAGACACTACTGAAGCGACTTAGCAGCAGCAGCAGCAGCAGATGAATTTATGGACAGTGTGAACAAGTCTGAAAGTCAAAAACTCCAAGGGTACCTAGTCAAGTATAGACCACACCATATTTGGATATTTTCCTTCAGGAGCCCAACCAGTTTCCCATAGTAAAAATTGGAGGAAAATGCCTTCAGAATAAGGCAGAGAAGGGAAAGGAATTTTGAAATGTGCCATGGCACTCCATTCTTATAATAACTAGTTAACTAGGTTATTGTAAAAAGTATTTTCAGAGCATACTTGATATGAAAGTCATTCATTTGTGTCCGACTCTTTGTGACCCCATGGATTATATAGCTCATGAAATTCTTCAGGCCAGAATACTTGAGTGGGTAGCCTGTAATTGATATTAGTTCAGTTCACTCGCTCAGTTGTGTCCAACTCATTGCAACCCCATGGACTGCAGCACGCCAGGCTTCCCTGTCCATCGCCAACTCCCGGAACTTGCTCAAACTCATGTCCATTGCATCAGTGATGCCATCAAACCATCTCATCTGCTGTTATCCCCTTCTCCTCCCGTCTTCAATCCTTCCCAGCATCAGGGTGTTTTCCAATGAGTCGGTTCTTCGCATCAGTACTGGAGTTTCAGCTTCAGCCTCAGTTCAGCTTTCAATGAATATTCAGGACTGATTTCCTTTAAGGTTGACTGGCTGGATCTTCTTACAGTCCAAGGGATTCTCATGATTATTCTCCAATACCACAGTGCAAAAGCATCAATTTTTCGGCACTCAGCTTTCTTTATAGTCCAACTCTCACATCCATACATGACTACTGGAAAGCCATAGCTTTGAATAGATGGACCTTTCTTGGTAAAGTAATGTCTCTGCTTTTAAACATGCTGTCTAGGTTGGTCATGGCCTTTCTTCCAAGGAGCAAGTGTCTTTTAATTTCATGGATACAGTCACCATCTGCAGTGATTTTGGAACCCTAAAACATAAAGTCTCTCACTGTTTCTGTTGTTTCCCCATTGATATAGATGAAAGAAAATAAATCCAGCACATGGTAGCTATCCTTTCTCTCTCAAGAGAGGAGAAACACCTGAGAAACACTTGGGAAGTTTATCATCCAGAGATATAGGTTCACCTAAAGACAGACCTAGATCATAGGCTCCTAGAACACTTTCTTTCCCCCTACACCATCCTTTGTTGTTGGTTGTTGTTTGTTGTTTGTGGGTTCAGTAGCCCCGGGGTGTATGGGATCTCAGTTCCCTGACAAAGGATCAAACCCATGTCCCCTGTATTGCAAGGCAGATTCTTAACTACTGGACCATCAGGAAAGTCTCCCTTGTAATTTTTTCTTATACCCAGACATAGCAAGTTGAAAAAAATTGCAGTAAATAGAACTTCAGTAATGTAGTAGTAAGGTGTAGTGTTAGTCATTCAGTCATGTCCAACTCTTTGCAATCCCATGGACTGTAGCCTGCCAGGCTCCTCTGACCATGGAATTCTCCAGCCAAGAATACTAGAGTGGATAGCCATTCCCTTTCTTAAGGGATCAAACTCAGATCTTCTGCATAGCAGACAGATTCTTTACCATCTGAGGCACCAGGGAAGATCAAACCAGCCAATCTTAAAGAAAATCAACGAAGACTGAAAAAACAAACCTATAGAATATATATAACACCAAAAATAAACCCCAAGAAAAACTAGGTACTTTATGCAATTATGATGTGCCAATATAGGTTCATCAGTTATATGAAATGTACCACTCTGATGAGAAAGGCTATATCTCTTTGAGGGGAGGGGACTTATGGGAAATCTTTGTATCTTCCTCCCAATTTTGTTGTGAACTTGCTTCCCACTAAATAAAGTCTATAGAAACATAATTGAAAGCAGAATATTTTGCTAGTCTAATAAATATATACCAAACAGTTGTTAATGGATTAGAACCTAAATTTACCAGGTACAGATAATTTTAGAAAATAATATAATTAACTTCCAAATGGTATCTAATATAAGTAGAATAATAACTGTGCAGGCAATATAAGACTTTGTACTTTAATTTTCTCAATTTATTTGATGAAGATAACAGAACTCATAATACAACACAAGAGAGCCCATTTAGAGAACATTAACTTTTTTTCCCCAAAGTTTTACTACTCTTTGAGGGAGCAACTTTCTATATTTGGTTCCATTTTCACTGCATCTGATAGAATTCCTTGCAAGTTTATATTTTGACTATTTTGACTGCTCTGCACCTTGGTTTTTGGTATTCATAGTTGCTTTTCCTTGTTTTCATATTTCTTAGCTTAGTTTAGAATTTTGGTAAGAAATAAAAGTACACCACTAAACTTCAATTCTTCATTTAAAAACTTTCTGGCTTGTCAAAACATGGAGTTGGGAAAACTCATAGATCATTGATATTATAAAGAAGGTGGGAAGCATAATTAATTTCCCTGGCATCTGCTTAGTTCCCATTTCAACAGTTGGTATTGCAGTTGTCCTGATTTAACTTCAAATTATCTAAGGAGAGAAACTTACTAACATTTTAGATGATCCATTTTGTTTTGATATAGCTCCAATCATAAGAAAGAAAGCGAAGAGGAAATGTATGTATGTGGAGCAGTTAGCCTTTTCATTTGTAGGTTTATGTAATTTATTTCTGGGAATATAGGTAAGTGTGTTTGGAATGTTCGAGTTTGGATCCGAGTTTATAACCTATTAAAAACCATATATTGCTTTTGAGCTATATTTTATTATTGTAATTTTTACATTTATAAATTTGAAGGCAGAGCTCTGTGCCCTAAGTGACCCATGAAAGCAGGTCTGAAGAAATCTGAGGAAAAGGGAAAGGATGCCCTGAACACATCAGTTGGCTCTAAAGAACCACTGTTAATTTTTTAAATTCTTTTAATGTCTAACTAATTAAATATTTTTAAGATATTTATTCTATTAATATCTAAATAAATCACTTCTGATTTTGATCCAATTGATATTAAAGAGATAATCTTGGAAATATTCTTAATTCTCACTGTAATGTAGAATATTAACATTATTTGTGACAGGATTAGTAAAGAATATTAACAATTGTCAATGTTCTGTATGTTGTTAAATTGTAAGAAAGTTCTATTTAAAATGAAATTTTACAGACAAGTTATTCATTATGCAAACTAACAGTAACAATAGTACTTCATATATATTCATGGATAGTAACCACTCTATTATGGTTCAGTTTTCCTCTCAGCCAGCTTTTTATCCTGACATTTTGTTTTAAAATGGAGCAACATGTTTTTCATTTCATTTTTTTCTTGCCTGAACAATTTCAAAGCAGCCAGTCTATAATTATCCATTCACAAACAATAGCCAATTGATTTTTGTAATTTTCTACTCTATCATCTACCTGCAGAGAAAACTAATCACACATCAAGAAATTATGTGCTCACTTTTGGTAGAGCATAAGCTTTATTTCGGAGAAGGCAATGGCACCCCACTCTAGTACTCCTGCCTGGAAAATCTCATGGACGGAGGAGCCTGGTAGGCTGCAGTCCATGGGGCCGCTAAGAGTCGGACACGACTGAGCGACTTCACTTTCACGCATTG
>NW_011495024.1:5107102-5108823 GCF_000754665.1 Bison bison bison | reverse complement strand
CTTTCACTTTTCACGTTCATGCACTGGAGAAGGAAATGGCAACCCAGTCCAGTGTTCTTGCCTGGAGAATCCCAGGGACCGGGCAGCCTGGTGGGCTGCCGTCTATGGGGTCACACAGAGTTGGACACGACTGAGGTGACTTAGGAGCAGCAGCAGGCTTTATCTTACCATTGGAAATGATTAGTATTTTGGTTTGAGAGTTGAACTCTACATAAGTTTGTTTGCATTAGGCTAAGATGGCTGGATGGCATCACTGACTCAATGGACGTGAGTTTGAGTGAACTCTGGGAGTTGGTGATGGACAGGGAGGTCTGGCATGCTGCAATTCATGAGGTCGCAAAGAGTCGGACACGACTGAGTGACTGAACTGAACTGAACTGAACTGAAGGTGTTTATAAAGGAAGGAAAATTTAATGCAGCACAGCTCCAGGTCTTGAAGTAAAGCAAAATGGGATTCACACAATATAAAATGTTAAAAGATAAATTTTGTTAAAAGACAAGGTAATATGAATTGATTTTCGTAGATCATTTCTGTCCATTGTTATTTTATACCATTTGAAGATAAAAAGGCTGAATAGGCATTTCCCTGGGATAACTGACAAAGCTACCAAAATATATATATATGTATGTGTGTGTGTGTGTGTGTGTGTGTGTGTGCATGAGCGCGTGTATACACACTACTGAGGCTGAAGGGGAATTGGAGAAATTTATTCTCAACAATCGAAACATTATAGAGTGCCTTTTGTGCTTTGGGTGCATTAAGCTTTGCAATACCAAAGCCAATAGCCACATGTGGTTATTTAAACTATAATTAAAATGAATTCAGTTGCTCGGTTGGTATAGCTACATTATAGAGATTCACTAACCACCTGAGGCTAGCGGCTGTGCTAACAATGGACACAGAAAACATTTCCGTTGTCTTAGAGGTTCAGTTGGGCAATCCAAAGAGTAGACCTACAACTGGTGATTTCCAACAATTGGTAATATGGCTTTGAAAGTGAGGGGTGGGATTTTGTATAGAATTATGGATTTTATGGTTCCACAGGAAAGTGGAGCCATGAAATGCGTTGGATTGCTAATAAGAAAGCTAAGGTACAACTCTTTCAAAACATCTACCACTACGGTCAGAACCAGGAGATTGGACAGTAAAGCAGAATGTTCAGTGAGAGCGGAAGATTCAAACTTACCCATGTGATCAAGGTCTTGAATAATTGAACTTTAAGGATCATCCTGGCAAAATACATTTTCAAAAATGTGTGCAATGTACCCTCTCACACAGAAGAGCAGAGACGTCCTCATAGCAGCCAGATTCTTAAAAGTACTCTTTTCAGGTACTATCACTGCCCAAAGTTTTGGAAAGTTTGCATCTCTTTAGGGGCTTCAGCAAATTGGGGTTCCATGAATGTGAGATTCTTTTTCTTTCTATTTAAATAAAATACTTGTGGCAAATCTTCCTTTTGGAAAATTTTGAAGAAGTTTTTGTTTAATCTCTGAGAGAGTTCTAACTATAAATGCAAATAAGTATTTTTAAAAGAAATCTATTTCATAGCATCATTTGCTAGTTCAAAGGCCCTAGAAACTGAGTTAGCATATGCTGTCTGTGGGTCATTTTGTTTTATAATTAGTCAGGACCGGTGCCCTGGGATGACCCTGAAGGATGGGATGGGGAGGGAGGTGGGAGGGGGGTTCAGGATGGGGAACACATGTACACCCATGGCTGA
>NW_011495024.1:5089630-5107002 GCF_000754665.1 Bison bison bison | reverse complement strand
ATGGCAAAAATCACTACAATATTGTAAAGTAATTAGGCTCAAATTAAAATAAATAAATTAATTTAAAAAAAAGATATTTATGTCTTTCTTCCCCTCCCTCAGATTGTAGGACAGTCACATTTTTAGCATTGCTCAAGAATGACACATTAGACATTTCTTTTCATAGTCTCAATGGTTCTTGATATTGTCAGGCTTTTAAAATTTTATGTACCTTATTGGTGTGGAATGGGATCTATTTTAATTTGCATTTCCCCTAATATTAGAAAGCTTGAACATCTTCTCACATATTAATCATTCAGTCTCTTCTTCTATGAATTCGCCCATTCTCTAGTGATTTATCTTTCTTTTCCTCATTTTCAATAAGAATGCATATATTTATTTCAATTCTTTATATACTCCTTTGATTATTTGTGTTTGAAAAATTATTTCTTTTCCTGTGGCTTGTCCATTAACATTTTATAGTGTCATTCTATGAATGGAAATTTTACATTTTAATGTAGTCAAATTTATTAAACTTTACTTTTTAGCTTGAACATTTTGTTCCTGTATAAATCCTATCCTACCCAAGGCTAATGACATATTCTCTGACATTTTTTCTAAGTGAGGTAAAATACTTTTACTTATATATTTATGCTAAATTGAGTTGATATTGTTTCTGTAGGAGGTATTTTTTTAAAAGAATAACTAGTTGCTCAAAACCAATTACTGAAGAGTTTATTATATTATTATGCTTGTGTCATATACTATATCTAATTTCCATACATGGGTGGTTCTGAATAGGCCTTCTTGCTCTGTTTCATTGATCATTTTTACCCTGTGTCAGCAACACAGTGTCTTAATTACTGTTTTTGGTGTTAGAACTTCATATTTGATGAGTAAAGTACTTCTGTTCCTTCTTCAAAATATCAATTTTGTTGCTGGCTCAGGGAGTTAGTTGGCATATTTCTGAATCCAACAATCCCTTTTATTGATTATCAATTTCAACATCTCATCTATCTTTGTGACAGGTTGTTGGCATCAAATCCTGAATTTACAGTGCAGTCTTGACCTTGGGAAAAGCTTGAGTGTCTCAGTGTTAGTCTCGTTCCCATGTATGTTCCTATGTGTGGTCATGAGGTAGTTATATAGAACACATATGTTGCTCCCACTATATGCTTGATATGGAAACTTGCAGAAGGTTGGTAACTACCAAAAAGAATGAATCAGTAAAAACTGTATAGACAACCCAAATGTCTTAAGCATACCTGTATTACTTCTGGTATCATTGTGACTACAGCATCAATAGTTTACTCTTGATAAAGTCAACCATTCTGACATACTTCCCTCTGTATGGCAGAGTCTCTAGGTTTATCCATGATTGATACTATGTATAAAATAGATAACTGATGAGAACCTACTGTATAGCTCAGGGAAGTCTACTCAATGCTCTGTGGTGACCTAAATGGAAGGACATCCAAAGAAGAGGGGATGTCTTTATATATATATATATATATATATATATATATATACACACACACACATGTATATATATGTAACTGATATGCTTTGCTTTACAGTAGAAACTAACACAACATTGCAAACCAACTATACTCTAATAGAAAAAAAGATTAAAGGACATTTAGCTAGAACATTATAATAGGTTCAGTGTTGGTATCCCCCTACCCACCAACCCATAACTTGAAATCTAGTTAAATCTAGTTGAAATCTAGTTCCCAGTGTGATGTTATTTGGAGGTGGGGGCTTTGGGAGATGACTAGGTCATACGAATAGAGCCCTCATATATAGCTTTAGGGCCTTTATAAAAGAGACCACAGCAGCACCTCTGCTGCTACCTGAGGACACAGCAAGAAGATGGACATCTGTGAGCCAGGAAGCAGATTGTCATTGGATGCTGACTTTGCCAGCAACTTGATCTTGACCTTTCTAGCCTCCAAAACTGTAAAAAATCAATTTTAAGCCATTGGTCTGTGGTACTATGACAGACAAGAGTAGCTCCATTGACTCATAAGAATAGAAATTCAAACTTGAAAATGCAAATCTACAGACAATGAGAATATCTCACTGTCTCTATGACTGGCCACTATATGGCTAACATGCTTGAAAGAAATACCAAAGAACATCAGTGACTTTTGTTACATTTATTACAAAGTAGAACATTTGACTGATGTAATAACCAAGTTGAATTTTCCTGTAATATTGTATCAATGCTCTCTTTACGCTCCTTTGTTTACTGACCAATAAATAGTAGACTGTAAGATCGGGGATCAGTTCAGTTCAGTTCAGTCACTCAGTCGTGTCCAACTCTTTGTGACCCCATGAATTGCAGCACGCCAGGCCTCCCTATCCATCACCAACTTCTGGAGTTCACCCAAACTCACGTTCATCAAGTTGGTGATGCCATCCAGCCATCTCATCCTCTGTTGTCCCGTTCTCCTCCTACCCTCAATCCCTCCCAGAATCAGGGTCTTTTCCAATGAATCAAATCTTCACATGAGGTGGCCAAAGTATTGGAGTTTCAGCTTAGGCATTAGTCCTTCCAGTGAACATCCAGGACTGATCTCCTTTAGAATGGACTAGTTGGATCTCCTTTCAGTCCAAGGGAGTCTTAAGAGTCTTCTCCAACACCACAGTTCAAAAGCATCAATTCTTCAGTGCTCAGCTTTCTTTATAGTCCAACTCTCACATCCATACATGACCACTGGAAAAACCGTAGCCTTGACAAGACAACCTTTGTTGGCAAAGTAATGTCTCTGCTTTTTAATATACTGTTTTCAGTTCAGTTCAGTCATTCAGTTGTGTCCGACTCATTGTGACCCCATGAATCACAGCACGCTAGGCCTCCCTGTCCATCACCAACTCCCAGAGTTCACTCAGACTCATGTCCATCAAGTCAGTGATGCCATCCAGCCACCTCATCCTCTGTCGTCCCCTTCTCCTCCTGCAGCCAATCCCTCCCAGCATCAGAGTCTTTTCCAATGAGTCAACTCTTCACATCAGGTGGCCAAAGTACTGGAGTTTCAGCTTTAGCATCATTCCTTCCAAAGAAATCCCAGGGCTGATCTCCTTCAGAATGGGCAGGTTGGATCTCCTTGCAGTCCAAGGGACTCTCAAGAGTCTTCTCCAACAGCACAGTTCAAAAGCATCAATTCTTCAGTGCTCAGCCTTCTTCACAGTCCAACTCTCACATCCATACATGACCACAGGAAAAACCAGAGCCTTGACTAGACAGACCTTTGTTGGCAAAGTAATGTCTCTGCTTTTGAATATGCTATCTAGGTTTGTCATAACTTTCCTTCCAAGGAGTAAGCGTCTTTTAATTTCATGGCTGGAATCACCATCTGCAGTGATTTTGGAGCCCAGAAAAATAAGGTCTGACACTGTTCCCACTGTTTCTCCATCTATTTCCCATGAAGTGATGGGACCGGATGCCATGATCTTCATTTTCTGAATGTTGAGCTTTAAGCCAACATTTTCACTCTACTTTCACTTTCATCAAGAGGATTTTTAGTTCCTCTTCACTTTCTGCCATAAGGGTGGTGTCATCTGCATATCTGAGGTGATTGGTATTGCTCCCGGCAATCTTGATTCCAGCTTGTGCTTCTTCCAGTCCAGCGTTTCTCATGATGTACTCTGCATAGAAGTTAAATAAGCAGGGTGACAATATACAGCCTAGACGTACTCCTTTTCCTATTTGGAACCAGTCTGTTGTTCCATGTCCAGTTCTAACTGTTGCTACTCGACCTGCATACAGATTTCTCAAGAGGCAGGTCAGGAGGTCTGGTATTCCCATCTCTTTCAGAATTTTCCACAGTTGATTGTGATCCACATAGTCAAAGGCTTTGGTATAGTCAATAAAGCAGAAATAGATGTTTTTTTCTGGAACTCTCTTGCTTTTTCGATGATCCAGCGGAGGTTGACATTTTGATCTCTGGTTCCTCTGCCTTTTCTAAAATCAGCTTGAATATCAGGAAGTTCACAGTTCACATATTGCTGAAGCCCGGCTTGGAGAATTTTGAGCATTACTTTACTAGCATGTAAGATGAGTGCAATTGTGCGGTAGTTTGAGCATTCTTTGGCCTTGCCTTTTTTGGGATTGGAATGAAAACTGACATTTTCCAGTCCTGTGGCCACTGCTGAGTTTTCCAAATTTGCTGGCATATTGAGTGCAGCACTTTCACAGCATCATCTTTCAGGATTTGAAATAGCTCACCTGGAATTCCATCACCTCCGCTAGCTTTGTTCATAGTGATGCTTTCTAAGGCCCACTTGACTTCACATCCAGGATGTCTGGCTCTAGGTCAGTGATCACACCATCGTGATTATCTGGGTCATGAAGATCTTTTTTGTACAGTTCTTCTGTGTATTCTTGCTATCTCTTCTTAATATCTTCTGCTTCTGTTAGGTCCATACAATTTCTGTCCTTTATTGAGCCCATCTTTGCATGAAATATTCCCTTGGTATCTCTAATTTTCTTGAAGAGATCTCTAGTCTTTCGCATTCTGTTGTTTTCCTCTATTTCTTTGCATTGATCACTGAGGAAGGCTTTTTATCTCTTCTTGCTATTCTTTGGAACTCTGCATTCGGATGCTTATATCTTTCCTTTTCTCCTTTGCTTTTTGCTTCTCTTCTTTTCACAGCTATTTGTAAGGCCTCCCCAGACAGCCATTTTGCTTTTTTGCATTTCTTTTCCATGGGGATGGTCTTGATCCCTGTCTCCTATACAATGTCACGAACCTCATTCCATAGTTCATCAGACACTGTATCAGATCTAGGCCCTTAAATCTATTTCTCACTTCCACTGTATAACCATAACAGATTTGATTTATGTCACACCTGAATGTTCTAGTGGTTTTCCCTACTTTCTTCAATTTAAGTCTGAATTTGGTAATAAGGAGTTCATGATCTGAGCCACAGTCAGTTCTGGTCTTGTTTTTGTTGAGTGTATAGAGCTTCTCCATCTTTGGCTGCAGAGAACATAATCAATCTGATTTCGGTGTTGACCATCTGGTGATGTCCATGTGTAGAGTCTTCTCTTGTGTTGTTGGAAGAGGGTGTTTGCTATGACTAGTGCATTTTCTTGGCAAAACTCTATTTGTCTTTGCCCTTCTTCATTCCATATTCCAAGGCCAAATTTGCCTGTAACTCCAGGTGTTTCTTGACTTCCTACTTTTGCATTCCAGTCCCCTATAATGAAAAGGATATCTTTTTTGGGTGTTAGTTCTAAAAGGTCTTGTAGGTCTTCATAGAACCATTCAACTTCAGCTTTTTAGCATTGCTGGTTGGGACATAGACTTGGATTACTGTGATACTGAATGGTATATGATATTGAATGGTATTGAAAATGCTGTCTAGGTTGGCCATAACTTTCCTCCTAAGAAGCAAGCTTCTTTTAATTTCATGGCTGCAATCACCATTGCAGTGAATTTGGAGCCCCAACAAATAAAGTCTGACACTGTTTCCACTGTTTCCCCAACTATTTCCCATGGGATAGGTAAAGTTTATACTAATTATACTGGAAAACATTCACTTCTTTCCTTCTTTCCACCTGTTTATCAGTCAACTTTGTAGTCATCTTTTTCCCAATTTATATTTTAAATATCAGGGTTCTTCAAAGCTTGGTTAGAGCCCATCCCCTTTTTATCAATTTCTTTATGACTTATTCTCTGTCTCTAGCAAACTCTTATTAAATTCTTATTCATTCAGTCTAGTGTCTCTGCTAGCTTCAAAGTTACTATCCATATGGTGATTTGACTAAGAAAAGTCTCCCCTCTCCAGTTTAGCGTTTGTTTTGTTTAATTTTTTGTAGTAGTTTGTAATGACAGATTATTAATTATAGTGCCATTGAACTGAGCTACATTTATTTCAAAGACTGTATTTTCAGCTCTGACATAGTCTTATCCTAACAGTGTGAAATACTCACCAAGAAAAAGAGTTTGCTTTTTCTTTTCTTTCTTTCTGTCTTTCTTAGAAATAGAAATAATGGCCAGCTGATGGGAATGTGACATAACAAATATTAATAAAACAAAACAGAGATCCACCAAGGGATGTCCTTGAATACATGAGATGGAATGAAGCAGAGTGGACAATTGTGAAGAGTGGCTTATGGATGTAGATCAAAATATTTAATGTGTGTGTATTTGTGTGTTCTATCAACTCTGTTGAAACTCTATGGATGTCTATGGGCTTCTTATCATAAATAAATCTTAAATGTATAAAATGAATTCTAGGATTTTAAAAAGCCTAGGATTATAATGGCACCCCACTCCAGTACTCTTGCTTGGAAAATCCCATGCACAGAGGAGCCTGGTAGGCTGCAGTCCATGGGGTCTCTAGAGTTGGACACGACTGAGTGACTTCACTTTCACTTTTCACTTTCATGCATTGGAGAAGGAAATGGCAACCCAGTCCAGTGTTCTTGCCTGGAGAATCTCAGGGACAGGGAAGCCTGGTGGGCTGCCGTCTATGGGGTCGCACAGAGTCAGACAAGACTGAAGCGACTTAGCTGCAGCAGCAGCAGGATTATAAAGCAATTATAATTAAATGTTGTCATCAAAATATTTTGCAATGATAATATATGCTTATTATTTACATATTATATAATACAGATAAAGTAAACTTAAACTTATTATTTTAAAGGAATATAAATATGAAGATTACTTTTCCTTGGTTTAAATGATACCTGAACAACTGCACTGATAGCAATAGGTGTAAAAGACATAATTTTCTTCATCCCTTTGGACAACTATAGCAAAATACCATGGACTAGGTGGTTTATAAACACAAGAAATTTATTCCTTACAGTTCAGGAGACAGGAAAGTTCAGGATACTTGCACCACTTAAAATACAATTTGAAAACATTGGAGATAATGTTGTAGTATCTTATGGTATAAACCCTGAATGTTGTTGGTTTGGAGGGTTGGCTTTTCTGTTTTGTTTTTGTGTGTGTGTTACAATGCAAGTACATAACATAAGCTTTGATTACAAAGGCATGCACTTCAAGAAGGCTGTCCTGAATAAATAATTTTTGAGCTGCAGAATGAGCAAGCCGCCTCCCACTGAAGCTCTTTTGTTTTAGAGATCTTGGTTGGTTTCAATAACTGACCATTTGGCCCACTTGTTTTTCCCCTTCTCTTGGTTTGAATCCCCCCATGATGCTTTAAATTTACCAATAAACAGTAAGCCCCATAAATCCAAGATGCCCACCTCCAACCCCCCAAAAAGCCTATATACACTCTCTCCCCTCATTACTTTTCTGTGCAGCTCCAGGTGTGCTATGTAATTTCCAGGTCTTATAAGCAGTAAACTTTTATATTCCAAAGTTTCCTGATGGTTATTGCTAAACGATGTCTTGCAGTCATAATAACCACAGGGCAAGTCCAACCAGAACAGAGGCTGAGAACGTGTGTGCATGATAAATAATTTGCTTCAGTTATGTTAGGCTCTTTGTGAACTTATGGACAGTAGTCCACCAGGTTCCTCTGTCCATGGGATTCTTCAGGCAAGAATACTGGAATGGATAGACATTTCCTTCTCCAGAGAATCTTTCTGACCCAGGGATCCAACCCAGGTATCCTGAATTGTAGGCAGATTCTTTACCATCTGAGCTATCAGGGAAGCCTGAGAACAGCACAAAACAAATCTGCTAATATTGTATAACTATAATATTTTTGCCTATATTCATAATCTAAATTTATAATTTTTGTTAGTGAAAATAAAGACACAGGTTAATTTGCTCCCCCCAGCTTTATAAACTGTAGGAATTCTATCCACCGACATTAGGATCCCAGGCTAAAATTACTTTGGACAGAAGAATGGATTCATAGTTCATTCAGAGCCTAAGAAGGGAATCTGAATAGATTGTATAGATATCCATGTTTGTAGATGTACAAATGAAAGTCTTCATTCTATTTTTTAAGTTTTCTCAGTTGAAAAGAAAGCAAAGTCCTCAAGATTGAAGATGTGGAGTAGGTGTTAGAAATAGGAAGATAGAAGAAAAATCGTGGATAGATATTTCAGGTCTTCAAGAGTAAATAAACCAGGGAAACAGGATTAAGTACTCAATTCACATTAATTATCATGAATTCAAAGTGGATCCAGTCAGCATTTTTATATATTTATCCACATCTATGTTTAGGACATTGTGATATATACCAAAGGCAGGTGAGAATTCAGATGCAATCAGTGTTACGATTCTGCTAAGGGAATACAGTGAGTTTACAAATGAGTGATGTCTATCTGGAGTGATTATAATATAAATATAATTATTAGAAGAACATATAATAAATTTCATACTGATACATAATTGTGTGTGTGCTGTGTTCAATTGGTCTGACTCTTTGGGACCCCAAGGACTACAGCTCACCAGGCTCCTCTGTCCATGGGATTATCCAGGCAAGAACACTGGAGTGGGCTGTAATTTCCTACTTTAGGATATAATTATAGGATTATGTAGAACACACAATGTTACACAATATTGCCTTAGTTCATTCTGGTTGCTATAACAAAATATTATAGACAGTGTGGTTTTTAAACAACAGAAATTCGTTTCTCATGGATCTAGAGGCTGAAAAGTCCAACATCAAGGCATCGAGGAGCTGGCATATTTGGTGTTTTGTATTTGGAGAATCTGTTTCCTAGCTCACAGAGAGTCTTTTCTCTGTAGTGTTACATAGAGGAGGGGTGAGGAATCTTTGTGGGGTCTATTTTATAAAGGCAATAATCCCATTCAAGGGGGTTTTGTTCTTATGACCTCATCACTCCCCGAAGGCCCCATCTCCAAAAGTCATTACACTGGGTATTAGATTTGAATTTGGGGACCTAAACATTCAGTCTGTAGCAGATAGATAATAGGTATTATACAATTTAATGGAATATAATGTATTATATGGGCTTCCCAGGTAGCACTAGTAGTAAAGAACCTACCTGCCAATGCAAGAGATGTAAGTGACATGGGTTCAACCCCTGGGTCAGGAAGATCCCTTGCAGAAGGAAATGGCAACCCACTTCAGTATTCTTGCCTGGTGAATCCCACGAAAGGAGGATGCTGGTGGGCAATAGTTCATTGGGTCACAAAGAGGCGAATATGATTGAAGCAACAGCATGCATGCTATACATTATTCAATGCATAAAATGATAATATATAATCATGGTGTAGTGATCATATGGATGCTCTGGACATGATCAGCTAGTGTACTGTTGACCAGATGAATTTTTTCTTTGCTGCCTGCCCCTTTACAGTGATGAAGTAACATGATGGGCTGTGAGATTTTGTTGCTTTCCCACTTGAAAGAAGCAAAGATGCTGATAAACTTCTAAGTAGCATGGCTAAATATGTTACTAGGCTGCTTCTTTGTCATTTTACAGTCATTTTTACAGTCATTTTAATGAACTTTACTGATATATGGAACCATCAGTTCAGTTCAGTCGCTCAGTCATGTCCAACTCTTTGCAACCCCCATGGACTGCAGCACTCCAGGCTTCCCAGTCCATCACCAACTCCTGGCAATTGCTCAAACTCATGTCCATCGAGTTGGTGATACCATCCAATCATCTCATCTTCTGTCGTCCCCTTTTCCTCCTGCCTTCGATCTTTCAGGGTCTTTTCCAGTGAGTCAGTTCTTCACATGAGGTCCAAAGTATTGGAGCTTCAGCTTCAGCATCAGTCCTTCCAATGAATATTCAGGACTGATTTCCTTTAGGATGGACTGGTTGGATCTCCTTGCAGTCCAAGGGGCTCTCAAGAGTCTTCTCCAACACACAGTTCAAAAGCATCAATTCTGCGGCACTCAGCTTTCTTTATAGTCCAACTCTCACAACCATACACGACTACTGGAAAAACTGTAGCTTTGACTAGATGGACCTTTGTCAGCAAAGTAATGTCTCTGCTTTTCAATATGCTGTCTAGGTTGGCCATAGCTGTTCTTCCAAGGAGCAAGCATCTTTTAATTTAATGGCTGCAGTCACCATCTGCAGTGATTCTGGAGCCCAAGAAAATAGAGTCTGTCAATGTTTCCATTGTTTCTCCATCTATTTGCCATGAAATGATGGGACTGGTTGCCATGATCTTAGTTTTTTGAATGTTGAGCTTTAAGCCAGCTTTTTCACTCTCCCTTCCCACTTTCATCAAGAGGTTCTTTAGTTCTTCTTTGCTTTCTGCCATATGGAACCATAGACACACTGAATTTTATTTAAGAAATCATAGGGCTTCCCTGGTGGTTCCAATAGTAAAAAATTTTCCTGCAATTCAAAAGCCCTAGATTCAGTCCCTGGATTGGGAAGATACCCAGGGAAGGGAATGGCAATCCACTCCAGTATTCTTGCTTGGCGAATTCCAAGAACAGAGGAGTCTGGCAGACTACAGTCCATGGGGTCCCAAAGAGTTGGGCACAACTGCATGACTAACACTTTCACTTTCATCCCACAATGTAGAAAAAAAATATTTTCTTTATCTCTAGCTTTTCTTTCCCCATTGTATTTTATATTTGTCAAAATACAAAATTTAGAAAAAAATTCCCCCAATTTTTCTCTCTTTTTTCTCCCCATTTATGCAAAATTATTTAACTTCCAAATTCAAAATAGGAAGATGTATCTGAAGATTTTATAATTCCTGATTATCTACATGTATGTTACAGTTATTTTTTATTAAGCAAAATCATCATTTTTTTTCAACTTGCTGTTAGTCAAACTTTTAAAAGAAAATTTGAAGATTTAAAGTCTAATTAAAAATTTATGCTAACTGAATACACATGCAAATAATCATATGAATCTTAAATTGAACTATACATTTTATAGCATACTGAGACCTCTTAATAATCCTGTGCTTATTTAGTAAATATATGAAAACTGGTAGTTTTAGAAATATTTAAAAACAACTCTTAAAATATGTTACACTAATGTAAAAATGACATTTCTGGCACCATATAGTTACATTATAATTATCTTATATTTTCTCTAATATGAAGAGGCTTATGCTATCAAGCTAAATGTTATGAGTTGAAACAAAAGAAAAAGAACATGTACAGTTTTTGAAGAAGATCATAGTGGTTGAAACTACTATCTTCCAATTTTTTTTTTTTTTTTAAGTTTTTATTTTCATAGTGACAGTTTAAAAAGTGAGTATGTATGTGGGATAAATTTCAGAGTAACTAATTTAAATCCCACATGGATGAATTAATGGTATGCTTCTATTTATACAATTAGATTAAATATTGAATTTGTACACAGAGGCCATCAGCCATCATTTTAAGTCAGAGAAATTGCACTTCACTAAACAGAACAGGCCACTTTTATAGCAAAATCTATTATATTTAATTCTATTGGCTTTAGCATACTTTAAGGAAATTCACCAAATATAATAATATTTTAAACTAGAAAATCATATGTAAAATAACTTTATAAGTCTTAAATTATTCAGTATTGCACACATGTTCTAGGTAATTCCATTACCCTCCTAATTAACATCTAGTCTTAATTTAATTGGTGTGTTTGCTTCTTGTTAAAGTTCATTTGTTATTTTTAAAAAAATATATTTACTGGGAACACATAATATATCAGACTGTATTAAGCACTCATGGAAATTATAATTCAGTAAGGGAGTAAAAAATAATAAGGTAAGCAAAAAAGGAATACAGTATTGCCTATTGTGAACAGTTCTAAAAGACGGAAGCAGTAACTGAGTCTGAAAACACTGGAGAGCTTATCCTGATTACAAAACTTAGAGAATACAGGTTAAAGGTTGAAAAAGGTGGAAGACAGCGAGTTCTGGATCCCTTAGACCAAGTAGGTTTTTAAATTTTATTCTGAATAGTTTGAACTTATTAATATCTGAGAGTTGCAGCAGTAATACACTGGTGAAACTTAAAGCCACTGAATATGATAAAAGCAACAACCGGACCCAAATCCAGCTCAACTACTTAGGAGGTGGATTGAATCCACAGTAATATTGCACTGAGACAGGAAAGAAATGTGTTCATTTCAGGACAAGAAAACTATCTTGGTCTCTGATGTACAAAAATCATGAAAAAAAAAAAGTGAGGTATATAAAGAAGCAATAAAACCAATTGATTGATAAAATAGACACTTAAGGAAAGCCCAGATATGGAATTGTGTAATAACTGAGAAATGCGTTCAAATTTCTGGAGGAAAAGGTAGACAATTTGCAAAAATAAAATAAAGAAATTTAACTCAGAAGAAAGTAGTGGAGACAATCTGAAATTAAAGATATAGTCTAAATAGTTGGAAGGAAGAGAAATAAAGAAGAAAAATCAGAGTACACACTTGAAAAATAGAAAATAACAAGATGTTTATATACAACTGTATTCATCGTTACACTAACCCATTTTCATCCATGAACTAAAGTACTTAGTGGTCCAAATGCTCCAGTTAAAAAGTAGAAGTTGTTGAATTAAATTAAAATAAAACTTAATTGGATGCTATCTATAAGAAACTCACATTAAATGTGAAAGCACAGGGAAGTTAATGTGAAGAGACAAACACTTAAAAAAACTGGAGTGGATAAATTAATTTCAGAAAAAAGAGGCTTCAGAGGTAGGAGACAAATTCTGCAGAAAGACAATTCTAAATGAGTGTATATCTAAAAACAGAGTTTCAAGGCTTCCGAAGCAAAACCTGATTGAAATGAAATGAAAAATAAAACAAAAAATCTAAAACTATAGTTGGAACCTATACAACATTCTCTCAGTAACTGATGAACCAAGTGAAGAAAAAGTTAGCACAATTATAGAAGATTGAAATAACACTAGATGTTGTTTGAAAATCAATCAATGCAGTTTATTATATATAAACACAAGCTTATTTTAAAATGTATATGCTAAAAAGACCCAGAATGGCCAAATAATTCTGAAAAAGAACTAATTATACAAATAAAGTATACTTAATGTACTTAATTACATGCTTACAGTGAGTCTGTAATAATCAAAATAATGTGGTTTGAGGGAGAGGGTATCCACACAGGTAAATGAAACAGAATAAATAGTTCATATGTGGACCCCATATACATAGGCCATTCATTGTTACAAAGAGAAAGAGGAATCAATTGAATAAGTCTTTTCGGCAAATGGTGCTATACTAAATGGTGGTCCATAAGCCAATAAAAAGAAGAATAAAAATTAGTACTATTTTGACTATTAACACATACCAAGTAAATATTAACTTAAAATGAATAATAAACATAAATGTAGGAGTTAAAACTGTAATTCTTGTAGAAGAAAACATAGAAGAATATTTCTGTGATCATGCAATAAGCAAATATACTTATTTGCTTATAAATAAGACACACACACAAATCAAAAAAATGATAAATTTAGCTTCATCAAAATTAAAATCTCTGGTTTTGAAAGATGCTGTTAGGCAAATGGATAGCAAAGTGCTTACTGAGGGAATATATTTGCAAAATGTGTATTTTATAACATACTTGTATTGGAAATATTTAAAAACCCTTACTAATCAATATGAGATAAAGAACTCACTTTAAAAAATGAAAGAAAGAGTTGATCAAACATTTCATTAAAGCAGAAGTATAAATAGCCAATAAACATAGGAAAAGATTCTAAGCATATTAGTCAACAGAAAAATGCAAACTAGAACAATATTATGACAATAATCATCAGAACAACAAAAATTAAGACTAACAAGACCATGTCCTGGCAAAAATGTGGAGCAATGTGGTACATTATACATGGTTAGTGGGAGTGCAAAATTGTACAAACACTTTGTAAAATCTTCAGCAATTTCTTAGAAAGCAAGATATGCACTTACCACTCTGACAATCACATTCCTAGGCATAAAATGTGATACTACTTCAAATAAAAAATTAACTACTGATAAATGCAAAACCATGAATGATTCTCTAATGACTAATGCTAAATGAAAGAAGCCAGAAGCAAAACGATACATTATGTATGAGTCCATTTATATGACTTCCTGGAACAGGCAAAATCAAAGCTACAGAAAACAAACTAGTTGTTTTTGGAAGAGACGATTAATTGCCAAATGCCATGAGAGAATTTAAGGAGCTTAAGAAACAGTCTGTAGCTTATTTTGGCAGTAACATGGCTCTATCTATTTACCCAAATTCATAGAACTGTGTGCTTTAAAATAGGGAATTTCACTGTATTTAAATTGAACCTAAGTATAACTCAGTTTTTAAAAATCTACCCTTTCGGGCTTCCCTGGTGGTCCATTGGTTAAGAATCTGCTTGCCAATCCAGGGGATATGGGTTCAATCACTAGTTCGGGAAGATTTCAAATGCTGCAGAGCAACTAAGTCTACAAGCCACAACTACTGAGCCCATGTGCTGCAACTACTGAAGCCCATGTGCCTAGACCCCATGCTCTGCAACAAGAGAAGCCACCACAATCAGAAGCCCGTGCACTGCAACAAAGATTAGCCCGACTTGTAGCAACTAGAGAAAACCTGTGTGCAGCAATGAAGACCCAGTGCAGCCAAAAATAAATAAATAAATCTAAAAAAAAAAAAAAACCCCCTTTTATTCTACTGGTCTGTCTACTTGCAACCAACAGTAGCCAAAACCTGGAAGCAACTGTCATTACTGCTACCTTGAATTTATCTGGTGATGGCTTTGGGATACGAGGGTAGGGGATGAGGGTCAGTAGTGCAACTCAAAACAGTGTGATCTATGTTGAATAACTGTTGCTTTGAGAGCTTTAAAATTAAAGGCTTTGAGGGCTTTTAATTAAAATTACAGTCCAAGAATCTCTGTACTTAGATTGTAACTCTCTTTAAGAGAAGAACTTGTTTTTGTTTGCGTGTTTTATCCTTTTTTTTTTTTTTTTTGGTCTTTCTAAAAATATTCCTATGGATTCATAGAGTAGCATGTGCTTAACAAATGTTTAATTAAATGAATGGAGGAGCATTGTGAATGAATGCATTTAAGAATTATAATCAAGACTGTTAGAAATGAATGTTTCAACAGACGGGTATGGTCTACAAGAGAAAGTTGATTTGAATACTTTAGTGACTGCGTTTCAGTAGTTTTGCTGGGATAGAGAGAGATGCAATTCCACACTCTACTGCAGATTATTTGCAAATGTCTGAGGATGTTTTAGGTTGTAATAATGATTAAGGAGTACCACTGACATTCAATGACTGTGGGCCAGATATCATGTTTTCCTGCAGTGTTTGTGACAGTTCTGTGTAATTAAATATCACGCTGTGTCTTACTTGACTTCAGAATGTCATGTAGGTGAAGCATCTCTTTATAATTATTTTAGCTTAGAGATGATTTCATTTTATACACAAACAGAAAAGCTTTCTGCATAGTTTTAGCCACCATTAGCTTTCCAAGAATGCAAACACCATGTAAGTAGAGAGAAAGTGTAATTTGTTGCATTGGAATTTTACTGAAAAGTATTCACTACTTCAAAAAATATTTTAATGCCATGAATGTTGAGATGCAGTTAAAGTGTCTATGTAAGAATGCATTCATGGTTATTGCATTTACAGTGATATGTTCTGTAAGTGTGAGCATCTGTGATCTTCATCATAATTTCTTGTGGAGTCTTGTCCAACATGTACGTATCAAAATACAATCCTTTTATAAATTATTTTTTCTATTTTCCTTTATACTGTAATTTGGGCTTAAGATAACATATGTAGACAAGCTTAACTTTATACATTTTCTCTTGACCTAAATCTGATGTTGTAGTTGTTGTCGAAGTTGTGTCCAGCTCTTTGAGAACCCATGGACAATAGCTCATTAGGTTCCTCTGTCCATGGGATTTCCCAGGCAAGAATACTGGAGTGGGTTGCCAGTTCCTTCTCCAAGGGATCTTCCCGAACCATGGATCAAACCTGTGTCGGCTGCCGTAGCAGGTAAATCTGATGTAACTGAGAGCAAGCTGTGGGTAATCATTGAGTTATTTAATATTTCTCTTTCCTGTATACGTATAGCACAAGTCCAGTCATCCCACATTTATTATTTTAGTTTTAATATGCTTTAACATATTTTCCCACTTTTATGGTGATATAATTGACAAATACAACTGTGAGGTATGTAAACTATATACATGATGATTTGATATATGTATACATTGTGAAAAGGACCCCTCCCCATCAAGTTAATTAACAAATCCATGACCTTACATATTTCCTTTTTCTGTGTGAGAATATTTAAGTTCTATTCTCTTAACAAATTTCACTTATACAATATAATATTAGCAGCTATAGTCTCCAATTATACACTAGATTTCTGACCTTATCCATATTGTAACTGAAAGTTTGTGCTTTTATCTCTTACTTTAATTTTTAATTTGAAATAGTCTCCATCCATATCAAGCATGTTATTTGTGGTATTTAACTGTAAAAATGGTAAATAGCTTTTATTTCCAATATTCTGGGAGGTGGGTCATAGAGGATCCTGCTGTGAGGTATGTCAGAGAGTGTTTTGCCTATGTTCTCCTCTAGGAGTTTTATAGTTTCTGGTCTTACGTTGAGATCTTTAATCCATTTTGAGTTTATTTTTGTGTATGGTGTTAGAAAGTGTTCTAGTTTCATTCTTTTACAAGTGGTTGACCAGATTTCCCAGCACCACTTGTTAAAGAGATTGTTTTTAATCCATTGTATATTCTTGCCTCCTTTGTCAAAGATAAGGTGTCCATATGTGCTTGGACTTATCTCTGGGCTTTCTATTTTGTTCCATTGATCTATATTTCTGTCTTTGTGCCAGTACCATACTGTCTTGATAACTGTGGCTTTGTAGTAGAGCCTGAAGTCAGGTAGGTTGATTCCTCCAATTCCATTCTTCTTTCTCAAGATCACTTTGGCTATTCGAGGTTTTTTGTATTTCCATACAAATTGTGAAATTATTTGTTCTAGCTCTGTGAAGAATACTGTTGGTAGCTTGATAGGGATTGCATGAATCTATAAAAGCAAAAATAAACAAATGGGACCTAATTAACCTTAAAAGCTTCTGCACATCAAAGGAAACTATTAGCAAGGTGAAAAGACAGCCTTCAGAATGGGAGAAAATAATAGCAAATGAAGCAACTGACAAACAACTAATCCCAAAATATACAAGCAACTCCTACAGCTCAACTCCAGAAAAATAAACGACCCAATCAAAAAATGGGCCAAAGAACTAAATAGACATTTCTCCAAAGAAGACATACAGATGGCTAACAAACACATGAAAAGATGCTCAACATCACTCATTATCAGAAAAATGCACATCAAAACCACTATGAGGTACCATTTCACACCAGTCAGAATGGCTGCGATCCAAAAGTCTACAAATAATAAATGCTGGAGAGTGTGTGGAGAAAAGGGAACCCTCTTACACTGTTGGTGGGAATGCAGACTAGTACAGCCACTATGGAGAACAGTGTGGAGATT
>NW_011495024.1:5088420-5089308 GCF_000754665.1 Bison bison bison | reverse complement strand
TTTGATATTTGGCAAAACTAATACAATTATGTAAAGTTTAAAAATAAAATAAAATTTAAAAAAAATGGTAAATAGCAAGAAGAGCACTTTTCTAAAGAAATTAAGCCACACTCTTCAAGTAATTATGATTTATAATTTAGATGACATTAAATATATTATAATATTTAATGTCTATAATTCAACAGTAGGAAAGTCTTCTGAGTCAGGTAATATAAGAAGGAAAAATGATGATAAAGGAAAAATATGAAAAAAGATTAACGTAGAAGAAATCAAGCAGATTAGCTATTGATCTAGTATAGTGTTAATAGAACGTAATGAATAATAGAGGAATAAAGCAATATGTGAGTGCAAAGTTGCTTCAGTCATGTCTGACTCTTTGTGACCCTGTTTGTATAGCCTGCTAAGGGTCCTCAGTCTATGGGATTCCCGAGGCAAGGGCACTGGAGTGGGTTGCCATGTACTCCTCCAGAGGATCTTCCCCATCCTGGGATTAAACCTGCATCTCGGGAGGCGGTCCTAAGATGGCAGAGGAATAAGACAGGGAGACCACTTTCTCCCCCACAAATTCATCAAAAGAACATTTTAACGCTGAGTAAATTCCCCCAAAACAACTTCTGAATGCTGGCAGAAGACATCAGGCACCCAGAAAAGCAGCTCATTGTCTTTGAAAGGAGGTAGGAAAAAATATAAAAGACAAAAAAGAAAGACAAAAGAAGTAGGGATGGAGCTCTGTCCTGGGAAGGGAGTCTTAAAAAGAGAGAAGTTTACAAACACCAGGAAACACTCTCACTGCTGAGTCTGTGACGAGCCTTGGAAGCACAGAGGGCAACATAACAGGGAGGAAAAATAAATAAATAATTAAAACCCACATATTACAAGCCCAGTGGT
>NW_011495024.1:5085329-5088308 GCF_000754665.1 Bison bison bison | reverse complement strand
CCCACATATTACAAGCCCAACAGTAACTCCCCCAGTGGAGAAGCAGCACAGACGCCTGCAACCGCCATTAGCAAGCGGGGGCTGGGCAGGGAGGCGCGGGCTGCACTGCTTAGAGTAAGGATCTGGCCTGAATGCCCCGAGCGCAATCTGAGAGAACTAACTTGGGCTAGCAAACCAGACTGTGGGATAACTACCACGCGAAAAGCCAGCCCTAACCTAAGACAGAGGAGGTGATGGCACCCCACTCCAGTACTCTTGCCTGGAAAATCCCATGGGCGGAGGAGCCTGGTGGGCTGCAGTCCATGGGGTTGCTAAGAGTCGGAGACAACTGAGCGACTTCACTTTCACTTTTCATTTCCACGCATTGGAGAAGGAAATGGCAACCCACTCCAGTGTTCTTGCCTGGAGAATCCCAGGGACAGAGGAGCCTGGTGGGCTGCTGTCTATGGGGTTGCACAGAGTCAGACACGACTGAAGCGACTTAGCAGCAGCAACCTAAGACACCACCAGGCCCGCACACAGAACAAAGGACTGAACAGAGATAGCCGGCTGCAGACCATCCCCCTCCCGTGACAGGCAGCCAGAGCCAGAAGGGGGCAATCGCAGCCCCAGAGAGGCATTGTCTACCAAACTGCAAGCAGGCTTCAGGCTTCTTTGCTAACTAAGACTTCTTGGAGTTCTGGACGGTCAACATCCACCTGAGAAGGTGTGCTGGTTTTACACCCAGAAAACTGAGCAGCAGGGACGGGGAAGGCAATAAGTTGCAGCGACCGCACTCGTCAAACACCCCATCACCTGAGCTGCTGGGACCTGGGAAGGGCACCAAATGCAGGCCCAACGGAGTCTGTGCCTCTGAGGACTATCCGAGTGCCTGAACCTGAGCGTCTTAGACCTGGGAGGTGCATGCAGCCCAGGGCCAGCCTTGGATGGTTCCTGGTGGAGCAACCTAGAGCCTGAGCAGTGTGGGCAGGGAGAGTACATGAGCCGTGAGCGGGGGCAGGCCCAGTGTGGCTGAGGAACTGCGAGCACACGCCAGTGTTATTTGTTTGCAGTGTCCCTCCCTCCCCACAGCGCGACTGAACAAGTGAGCCTAAAATAAGTGTCCACCACTGCCCTCTTTGTATCAGGGCAGAAATCAGACACTGAAGAGACCAGCAAACAAAAGAAGCTAAAACAGAGGGAACCGCCTTGGAAGTGACAGGTACAATAGATTAAAACCCTGTCGTTAGTACCGACTGCATAGGAAGGGGTCTATAGATCTTGAGAAACATAAGCCGGACCAAGGAACTATCCAAAAATGAACTGACCCCACACTGCCTACAACACCACCAAAGAAAGTCCTAGATATATTTACTATTTTTACGATCATTTTTTTTTAAATTTTAAGTCCTCTATTACTCCTTTAATTTTCACTTTTATAACCTACTATTACTTTGCAAAAAAAAAAAAAAAAGACCCTATTTTTTTAAAAGCAAACTTCATATATATATATTTTTAATAAATTTTGTGACTTTGTGGGGTTTTTTTTTCCTCTTTTTTTCTTCTTTTCTTTAACAGTGTATTTTTGAAATTCCAAACTCTACTCTAGATTTTTAATCTTTGCTTTTTGGTATTTGTTATCAATTTTGTGTACATTTAAGAACCCAATCTTCAGTACCCATTTTTACTTGGGAGCAAGATTACTGGCTTGACTGCTCTCTCCCACTTTGGACTCTCCTTTTTCTCCACTAGGTCGCTTGTGTCTCCTCCCTACCCCCTCTCTTCTCTACCCAAATCTGTGAATTTCTGTGTGTTCCAGATGGTGGAGAACACTTAGGGAACTGATTACTGGCTGGATCTGTCTCCCTCCTTTTGATTCCCCCCTTTTATCCTCCTGGCCATCTCTGTCTACTTCCTCCCTCTTCTCTTCTCTGTATAACTCCATAAACATCTCTGAGTGGTCCAGTTGTGGAGTGCACATAAGGAAGTGATTACTGGCTAGCTTGCTCCCTACTCGTTTGATTCCACCTGATCTCATTCGGGTCACCTCTAACTCCCTCCTCCCTCTTCTCTTCTCCATGTAACTCTGTGAACCTCTCTGGGTGTCCCTTACTGTGGAGAAACTTTTCATCTTTAACCTAGATATTTTACCAACAGTGCTGTATAGAAGGAGAAGTCTTGAGACTACTGTAAAAATAAGACTGAAAACCAGAAGCAGGAGGCTTAAGTCCAAACCCTGAGAACACCAGAGAACTCCTGACTCCAGGGAAAGGAGCTCATCAAACGCCTCCATACCTACACTGAAACCAAACACCACCCAAGAGCCAACAAGTTCCAGAGCAAGACATACCACGCAAATTCTCTAGCAACACAGGAACACAGCCCTGAGCTCCAATATATAGGCTGCCCAAAGTTACTCCAAACCCATTGACATCTCATAACTCATTACTGGACACTTCATTGCACTCCAGAGAGAAGAAATCCAGCTCCACCCACCAGAACACCAACACAAGCTTCCCTAACCAAGAAACCTTGACAAGCCCACCCACAGTGAGGAAACTCCACAATAAAGAGAACTCCACAAACTGCCAGAATACAGAAAGGTCACCCCAAACTCAGCAATATAAACTAGATGAAGAGACAGAGGAATACCCAGCAGGTAAAGAAACAGGATAAATGCCCACCAAACCAAACAAAAGAGGAAGAGATAGGGATTCTACCCGATAAAGAATTCCTAATAATGATAGTGAAAATGATCCAAAATCTTGAAATCAAAATGGAATCACAGATAAATAGCCTGGACACAAAGATTGAGAAGATGCAGGAAAGGTTAACAAGTAACTAGAAAATTTAAAAAAGAGTCAATATATAATGAATAATGCAATAAATGAGATCAAAAACACTCTGGAGGCAACAAATAGTAGATTAACAGAGGCAGAAGATAGGATTAGTGAATTAGAAGATCAGATCAGATCAGATCAGATGTCTGACTCTTTGCCA
>NW_011495024.1:5082851-5082981 GCF_000754665.1 Bison bison bison | reverse complement strand
TATGGATAGATCAACTAAACAGAAAATTAACAAGGAAACACAAACTTTAAACGATACAATAGACCAGTTGGACCTAATTGATATCTATAGGACATTTCACCCCAAAACAATGAATTTCACCTTTTTCTCA
>NW_011495024.1:5049664-5082751 GCF_000754665.1 Bison bison bison | reverse complement strand
TTGACCATGATGGCCACTCCATTTCTTCTGAGGGATTCCTGCCTGCAGAGTAGATATAATGGTCATCTGAGTTAAATTCACCCATTCCAGTCCATTTTAGTTCACTGATTCCTAGAATGTCGACATTCATTCTTGCCATCTCTTGTTTGACCACTTCCAATTTGCCTTGAATCATGGACCTGACATTCCAGGTTCCTATGCAATATTGCTCTTTACAGCATCGGACCTTGCTTCTATCACCAGTCACATCCACAGCTGGATTCTTTTTGCTTTGGCTGCATCCCTTCATTCTTTCTGAAATTATTTCTCCACTGATCTCCAGTAGCATATTGGGCACCTACTGACCTGGGGAGTTTCTCTTTCAGTATCCTATCATTTTGCCTTTTCCTACTGTTCATGGGGTTCTCAAGGCAAGAAAACTGACGTGGTTTGCCATTCCCTTCTCCAGTGAACCACATTCTGTCAGGTCTCTCCACCATGACCCGCCTGTCTTGGGTTGCCCCACGGGCATGGCTTAGTTTCATTGTCGCTGCTGCCTGCGCTTTGGTGCTCCCGTCACAGCCGCCTGAGGTCAGGGGCAGTGATGAGAGGAGTTACCTCGGTCCGAGGTCAGGGGCGGTGGCCGGGAGGAGATACCCCATGCCCCAAGCCTGAGGCCGGGACAGCAGTCTGGAGGACCAACCCCAGGTCCAAGGAGCTGTGGCTGCGTGGGCGCAGGAGGGCTTAGAGGAGCTATCCCATGTTGAAGGTCAAGAAGGGCGGCGTTGAGGAGATACCCCTTGTCCAAGGTAAGGAGCAATGGCTGGGCTTTGCTGGAGCAGCCGTGAAGAGATACCCCAATCCCAAGGTAAGAGAAACCCAAGTAAGACAGTAGGTGTTGCAAGTGGGCATCAGAGGGCAAACACACTGCAACCATACTCACAGAAATCTAGTCAGTCTAATCACACTAGGACCACAGCCTTGTCTAACTCAATGAATTAGAAGATAGAATGGTAAAAATAATAAATGAATCAGAGAGGAAAAAAGAAAAACGAATTAAAAGAAATGAGGACAATCAGAGACCTCCAGGACAATACTGAACACTACAACATTCAAATCATAGGAGTCCCAGAAGAAGAAGACAAAAAGAAAGACCATGAGAAAATACTTGAGGAGATAATAGTTGAAAACTTCCCCAAAAAATGGGGAAGGAAATAATCACCCAAGTCCAAGAAACCCAGAGAGTCCCAAACAGGATAAACCCAAGGCAAAACACCCCAAGACACATATTAATCAAATTAACAAAGATCAAACACAAAGAACAAATATTAAAAGCAGCAAGGGAAAAATGACAAATATCACACAAGGGAATTCCCATAAGGGTAACAGCTGATCTTTCAATAGAAACTCTTCAAGCCAGGAGGGAATGGCAAAACATACTTAAAGTGATGAAAGAAAATAACCTACAGCCCAGATTATTGTACCCAGCAAGGATCTCATTCAAATATGAAGGAGAAATCAAAAGCTTTACAGACAAGCAAAAGCTGAAAGAATTCAGCACCACCAAACCAGCTCTCCAACAAATGCTAAAGGATCTTCTCTAGACAGGAAACACAAAAAGAGTGTATACACTCAAACCCAAAACAATAAAGCAAATGGCAACGGGATCATACTTATCAATAATTACCTTAAACGTAAATGGGTTGAATGCCCCAACCAAAAGACAAAGACAGGCTGAATGGATACAAAACAAGACCCCTATATATGTTGTCTACAAGAGACCCACCTCAAAACAGGGGACACATACAGACTGAAAGTGAAGGGCTGGAAAAAGATTTTCCATGCAAATAGAGACCAAAAGAAAGCAGGAGTAGCAATACTCATATCAGATAAAATAGACTTTAAATCAAAGGCTGTGAAAAGAGACCGAGAAGGACACTACATAATGATCAAAGGATCAATCCAAGAAGAAGATATAACAATTATAAATATATATGCACCCAACATAGGAGCACCGCAATATGTAAGACAAATGCTAACAAGTATGAAAGGGGAAATTAACAACACAATAATAGTGGGAGATTTTAATACCCACTCACACCTATGGATAGATCAACTAAACAGAAAATTAACAAGGAAACACAAACTTTAAACGATACAATAGACCAGTTGGACCTAATTGATATCTATAGGACATTTCACCCCAAAACAATGAATTTCACCTTTTTCTCAAGTGCACACGGAACCTTCTCCAGGATAGATCACATCCTGGTCCATAAATCTAGTCTTGGTAAATTCAAAAAAACTGAAAGCATTCCAAGCATCTTTTCTGACCACAATGCAGTAAGATTAGATCCTAATGACAGGAGAAAAACTATTAAAACTTCCAACATATGGAGGCTGAACAACACGCTGCTGAATAACCAACAAATCACAGAAGAAATAAAAAAAAAGAAATCAAAATATGCATAGAAACGAGTGAAAATGAAAACACAACAACCCAAAACCTGTGGGACACTGTAAAAGCAGTGCTAAGGGGAAAGTTCATAGCAACACAGGCATACCTCAAGAAACAAGAAAAAAGTCAAATAAATAACCTAACTCTACACCTAAAGCAACTAGAACAGGAAGAAATGAAGAACCCCAGGGTTAGTAGAAGGAAAGAAATCTTAAAAATCATGGCAGAAATAAATGCAAAAGAAACAAAAGAGACCATAGCAAAAATCAACAAAGCCAAAAGCTGGTTCTTTGAAAGGATAAATAAAATTGACAAACCATTAGCCAGACTCATCAAGAAACAAAGGGGGGAAAATCAAATCAATAAAATTAAAAATGAAAATGGAGAGATCACAACAGACAACACAGAAATACAAAGGATCATAAGAGACTACTATCAGGAATTACATGCCAATAAAATGGACAACGTGGAAGAAATGGACAAATACTTAGAAAAGTACAACTTTCCAAAACTGGGCCAGGAAGAAATAGAAAATCTTAACAGACCCATCACAAGCACGGAAATTGAAACTGTAATCAAAAATCTTCCAGCAACCAAAAGCCCAGGTACAGACGGCTTCACAGCTGAATTCTACCAAAAATTTAGAGAAGAGCTAACACCTATCCTACTCAAACTCTTCCATAAAATTGCAGAAGAAGGTAAACTTCCAAACTCATTCTATGAGGCCACCATCACCCTTATAACAAAACCTGACAAAGATGCCACACACACAAAAAAGAAAACTACAGGCCAATATCACTGATGAACATGGATGAAAAAATCCTTAACAAAATTCTAGCAATCAGAATCCAACAACACATTAAAAAGATCATACACCATGATCAAGTGGGCTTTATCCCAGGGATGCAAAGATTCTTCACTATCTGTGAATCAATCAATGTAATACACCACATTAACAAATTGAAAAATAAAAGCCATATGATTATCTCAATAGATGCAGAGAAAGCCTTTGAAAAAATTAACATCCATCTATGATAAAAACTCTCCAGAAAGCAGAAATAGAAGGAACATACCTCGACATAATAAAAGCTATATATGACAAACCCACAGCAAACATTATCCTCAATGGTGAAAAATTGAAAGCATTTCCCCTAAAGTCAGGAACAAGACAAGGGTGCCCACTCTCACCATTAATATTCAATATAGTTTTGGAAGTTTTGGCCACAGCAATAAGAGCAGAAAAAGAAATAAAAGGAATCCAAATTGGAAAAGAAGTAAAACTCTCACTGTTTGTAGATGACATGATCCTCTACATAGAAAACTCTAAAGACTCAACCAGAAAATTACTACAGCTAATCAACGAATATAGTAAAGTTGCAGGATATAATTCAAAACACAGAAATCCCTTGCATTCCTATACACTAATAATGAGAAAATAGAGAAATTAAGGAAACAATTCCATTCACCATTGCAATGAAAAGAATAAAATACTTAGGAATATATCTACCTAAAGAAACAAAAGACCTATATATAGAAAACTATAAAGCACTGGTGAAAGCAATCAAAGAGGACACTAATAGATGGAGAAATATACCATGTTCATGGATAAGAAGAATCAATATAGTGTAAATGAGTATACTACCCAAAGCAATTTATAGATTCAATGCAATCCCTATTAAGCTACCAACAGTATTCTTCACAGAGCTAGAACAAATAATTTCACAATTTGTATGGAAATACAAAAAACCTCGAAGCCAAAGCTATCTTGAGAAAGAAGAATGGAACTGGAGGAATCAACATGCCTGACTTCAGGCTCTACTACAAAGCCATAGATATCAGGACAGTATGGTACTGGCACAAAGACAGAAATATAGATCAATGGAACAAAATAGAAAGTCCAGAGATAAATCCACACACCTATGGACATCTTATCTTTGACAAAGGAGGCAAGAATATACAATGGATTAAAGACAATCTCTTTAACACGTGGTGCTGGGAAATCTGGTCAACCACTTGTAAAAGAATGAAACTAGAACACTTTCTAACACCATACACAAAAATAAACTCAAAATGGATTAAAGATCTCAACGTAAGACCAGAAACTATAAAACTCTTAGAGGAGAACATAGGCAAAACACTCTCCGACATACATCACAGCAGGATCCTCTATGACCCACCTCCCAGAATATTGGAAATAAAAGCAAAAATAAACAAATGGGACCTAATTAACCTTAAAAGCTTTACACCATAAAGGGAACTATCAGCAAGGTGAAAAGACAGCCTTCAGAATGGGAGAAAATAATAGCAAATGAAGCAACAGACAAACAACTAATCTCAAAAATATACAAGCAACTCCTACAGCTCAACTCCAGAAAAATAAATGACCCAATCAAAAAATGGGCCGAAGAACTAAATAGACATTTCTCCAAAGAAGACATGCAGATGGCTAACAAACACATGAAAAGATGCTTAGCATCACTCAGTATCAGAGAAATGCACATCAAAACCACAATGAGGTATCATTTCACGCCAGTCAGAATGGCTGCGATCCAAAAGTCTACAAGCAATAAATGCTGGAAAGGGTGTGGAGAAAAGGGAACCCTCTTACACTGTTGGTGGGAATGCAAACTAGTACAGCCACTATGGAGAACAGTGTGGAGATTCCTTAAAAAACTGGAACTAGAACTGCCTTATGATCCAGCAATCCCATTGCTGGGCATACACACCGAGGAAACCAGAATTGAAAGAGACACATGTACACCAATGTTCATCGCAGCACTGTTTATAATACCCAGGACATGGAAGCATCCTAGATGTCCATCAGCAGACGAATGGATAAGAAAGCTGTGGTATTTATACACAATGGAGTATTACGCAGCCATTAAAAAGAATACATTTGAATCAGTTCTAATGAGGTGGATGAAACTGGAGCCTATTATACAGAGTGAAGTAAGCCAGAAAGAAAAACACCAATACAGTATGCTGTTGCTGCTGCTAAGTCGCTTCAGTCGTGTCCGACTCTGTGCGACCCCATAGATGGCAGCCCACCAGGCTCCCCCGTCCCTGGGATTCTCCAGGCAAGAACACTGGAGTGGGTTGCCATTTCCTTCTCCAATGCATGAAAGTGAAAAGTGAAAGTGAAGTCGCTCAGTCTTGTCTGACTCCTAGCGACCCCATGGACTGCAGCCTACCAGGCTCCTCCTTCCATGGGATTTTCTAGGCAAGAGTACTGGAGTGGGGTGCCATCGCCTTCTAATGCATATATATGGAATTTAGAAAGATGGTAATGATAACCCTGTATGTGAGACAGCAAAAGAGACACAGATGTATAGAACAATCTTTTGGACTCTGTGGGAGAGGGAAAAAGTGGGATGATTTGGGAGAATGGCATTGAAACTTGTATAATATCATATATGAAACAAATCGCCAGTCCAGGTTCAATACATGATAGTGGATGCTTGGGGCTCGTCCACTGAGACAACCCAGAGGGATGGTACGGGGAAGGAGGAGGGAGGGGGGTTCAGGATGGGGAACACGTGTATGCCTGTGGTGGATTCATGTTGATGTATGGCAAAACCAATACAATATTGTAAAGTAGTTAACCTCCAATTAAAATAAATAAATGTATATTAAAAAAAAAAACAAAAAACAAACCCTGCATCTCTTATGTCTCCTATATTGGCAGGTGGGTTCCTTACCACTAGCACCACTTGGGAAGCCCTAGTAGAGAACCACCTAAGATAAATTTCAAACTTTCAACTAAATAAAAGTCCTTCTTTATATAATTTTTCCTTTGTTTTTTAAAATCATTTTGCTATCTGTTGTGGACTAAACTGTTTGTCTTCAGAATTATTTTTTGAAATCCTAACCTCAAATGTGATTGTATTTGAGGATAGGGCTTTTAGGAGATAATTAAGTTTAAATGAGCTTATAAGAATGATGTCCTTATCCCATTGGGCTGGTGTCCTTTTAAGAAGACTCAGAGACTCCAAGTCTCTCCCTGTCTGCCCACACAGAGAAAATGCCATGTGAGATAACAGCAGGAAGGCAACTGTCAGTAAGCGATAAAGAGTGTCCTCATTAGGAAACAAACTCTTTAGCATCTTGATCTTCGACTTCAAAAGTGCAGAAGTCTGAGAAAATAAATTTCTGTTGCTTACACCACCCTGTCAATGGTATTTTGCTAAGACATCCCTAGCAGACCAATATACTACCTATTGTTCCCACTAACCATTTTTAACTTACAGGACAGAGCTTACTGTCCCTTTTACTTAGTCATATATTCCCAGACATATTCTCTATATTAGATATTATTTAAGTTACTAGGGGTATAGCAGTGTACTATACCTGTAAAAATTTCAACCTCATAGAACCTACACTCTAGTAGGAAAGAGAAAAGAAAATAGATCAATAATTTCACAATTACAGAATCAATTAATTGCTAAGACAATCATGACAAACAGCAAGATGGAAGTAATGGTAGGGATTGGTACTCTGAAGAGTCAGAGAGTCCTTTCTGAGAAGACAACTGGATAGAAACATGAATGAAGGGAGCAAGATGACCATGTGACTGTGGAGTGGAAGAGGATACATAGCAAGTGCAAAAGCCTCAAGGCAGTAATAGGCTTGGCATAGCAGAAGAACCATCCAAAGGCTGGAGTCTTGACCTCTATGAGCAAGTGAGAGAGTAAGAAGGGCGAGTTTCAGGCTTTGGTAAGAACTTCGAGGAGAGTGTTGGAAGATGCATGAGTATGGTCTGTTAGAATTTTAAAGGGATATTTGGACAACGATTTGAATAATTGAATTTAAGGAGAATGAAGGAAAAAACAGGCTATTATTAATAAGAAACACTCACCTTTAAGTTTTCATTCTTAATTTTTCAACAGTACCCTGTGACAGCCAGCTTGTCAAAGGCTGCAGTTGAAGAATAAGAAGAAATAAGAAGAAAAACAGACAGCATGGATTAATTCTCAAGTTAATATAAACTCTTTTCCAGGAGTTGGATGAAATGAATTGTCCCATAGACAATTTTACTTCAATCCCTCGAAGATTTAGGGAGGCCAGCCTCAAAAGAATGATGAAATTATATCTGTATTCTGCTAAGGTACTGTGATTATAAAATCAGTAGTTGTATGTATCCATTTAAAAAATATAGCTGCATATTTCAATAGACTTTGGTTATTCATGGGAAAAAGTTATATGTTTATTAGCAATTTTTACAGTCATATGAAATGCAATCAACTGACTTAGGCTAATATCAAATAAATTTAATCTTGGAAAACAAATGAAATAGCATCCTGTTTTACAAACAACTAGGAAGAAATAGTATCTTTCATATGCCATATAGTAAACATTAAATTTTTATGTGCATGTGTTGTATGTGTGTATATGTGTGTGATTTTAAAGGAATTTCTTTCATATACTGAAAAGAAATATTTGCATTCGTGTGATCTGGAATATTGGAGAAGGAAATAGCAAACCACTCCAGTATTCTTGCGAGGAAAATCAGATGAACAGAGGAACCTGGCAGGCTATAGTCCATAGGGTTATACATGACTGAAAGACTAAACAAAAACAACAACCTAGAATATATACTACTGAAGTAACTGTTAGTCAATTAAATGTCATGAATCATAGTCATTTTTATGGCTGTATTGTATTCAACTGCTAGAAAATTGTGTCTAAATGACACAATAATGTCAATATTTCCAAAATCAAGTCCATTGCTATTCCTTAAAAAACTGCTCATTAATTGTCTTGATAGCTCATATTTTGACAGGCCAAAAATTATGAGAAATATAGTATTTTATTAATAATAATAGTCAATATTCTTTCTGGCTTGGCCTGAATCTACCAAATTTTCCTGAATTATATTCAACCTCTAAGCATTGTTCACATGTACTACAATATGTAAGTATGTTTCTTTCCTCTTTTCCTACCATCATTACTCACATGCACCACTCTTGTTTCTGATGTAAAACTCTTCATTATCCAATAGGTTTCAACAGTGTTTGCGTTAGAAACTTCTATCCATCAAAACCTTATGAGACTTTAACTCATGATCTCTCCATGTTGTCCCAGTTCCCAGTTGGAAACTTAAAAACACTGATGTTTGGACCCTTTTCTTCCAGAGGCTTTCTCTGTTTTGAGAAAACTGGGCTACTGGAGTCTCTAAATATTTAATATCCACTATGTTGTGTGTGGGTATGGGTGTGTGCTCAATAGTGTCCCACTCTTTGAGACCACAAGGACTAGCCTACCAGGCTCCTCTGTCTATGGAATTTTCCAGGCAAGAATACTATAGAGGGTTGCCATTTCCTACTCCAAGAGATTCCTGACCCAAAAGCTGCATCTCTGGTGTCTCCTGCGTTGGCAGGTGGATTCCTTACCACTAGCGCTACCTTGGAAGCCCTCTGTTGTATCCAAATGTAAACTATTCCCTCTTTATGTTTAAACATGATGGGCCGAGCTTCTGCACATCAATTCTGCTAGAATGAATTTCTTACTGGAAAAATATTCAGTCTTCATATCTCTGAATGAGTCAAAATGATTCAAATATAACTCAGAATCAGTCAAAATGGTTGAACCTCAAACATGCATATCATCCCAAATTATAAATCGAAGAATCAAGGGTACCTAGACTCTTTGTGATCCTATGAACTACAGCATTCCAGGCTTCTCTGTCCTTCACCAACTCCTGGAATTTGTTCAAACTCATGTCCATGGAGTTGATGATACCATCCAACCATCTCATCCTCTGTCTTCCCCTTCTCCTCCCACCTTCAATCCTTCCCAGTATCAGGATCTTTTCCAGTGAGTCAGTTCTTTGCATCAGGTGGCCAAATTATTGGAGCTTCAGCTTCAGCATCAGTCTACCAGTGAATATTCAGGACTGATTTCCTTTAAGACGGACTGGTTTGATCTCCTTGAAGTCCAAGGGACTCTCAAGAGTCTTCTCCAACACCACAGTTCAAAAGCATCAGTTCTTCAGCAATTAGCCTTCCTTATAGTCAACTGTCATATCTATACATGACTCCTGGAAAAACCATAGCTTTGACTAGAAAGACCTTTGTCAGCAATGTCTCTGTTTTTTAATATGCTGTCTAGATTGGTCCAGGCTTTTCTTCCAAGAAACAAGTGTCTTTTAATTTCATGGCTGCAGTCACCATCTGCAGTGATTTTGGAGCCCCCCAAAATAAAGTCTGACACTGTTTCCATTGTTTTCCCATCTATTTGCCATGAAGTGATGGGACCGGATCCATGATCTTCATTTTCTAAATGTTGAGCTTTAAGCCAGCTTTTTCCACTCTCCTCTTAAACTTTCATCAAAAGGTTCTTTAGCTCTTCTTTGCTTTCTGCCATAAGGGTGCAAGGTGCCAGTATACTGCCTTGATGTACTCCTTTCCTGATTTGGAACCAGTCTGTTGTTCCATGTCCAGTTCTAACTGTTGTTTCTTGACCTGCATACAGATTTATAATGAGGCTGGTAAGATGGTCTGGTATTCACATCTCTTTAAGAATTTTCCACAGTTTTTTGTGATCCACACAGTCAAAGGCTTTGGCATAGTCAATAAAGCAGAAGTAGATATTTTTCTGGAACTCCCTTGCTTTTTCAATGATCCAACAGATGTTGACAATTTGATCTCTGGTTCCTTTGTCTTTTCTAAATCCAACTTGAATATCTGGAATTTCACAGTTCATGTACTGTTGAAGCCTGGCTTGGAGAATTTTGAGCATTACTTTGCTAGTGTGTGAGATAAGTGCAACTGTGCAGTAGTCTGAACATTCTTTGGCATTGCCTTTCTTTGGGATTGGAATGAAAACTGACATTTTCCAGTCCTGTGGCCACTGCTGAGTTTTCCAAATTTTCTGGCATACTGAGTGCAGTACTCTCACAGGATCATCTTTTAGGATTTGAAATAACTCAACTGGAATTCCATGACCTCCACTAGCTTTGCTTCTAGTGATGCTTCCTAAGGCCCACGTGCCTTTACAAGGTAAAATGGTTTACCTAGGTAAACCCCATAAATGAGAGGATTATGGAGGCTGCTATGACAAAGTCCTGACGAATAAGACATGAAAGTCAGCCTAAGGAGGAGATTCTGGAAACATGTACTTTTTCTAAAGTGAAACAATATAACAATAGCTAACATTCTCTGGGTTTATCACATATGAGTATAATTTGTGGAACTGTTACAGCCATCTATTACCACAAGGGCACCCTCCCTCTCTTCCCTGAAAATGGCAGTGAAGAGAAATGGAAAGTACCTGTGACAGTAATGAGCAAGCTGGGTATTGAAGCTCAGAGCTATTATTGCTTTTAGTTCTCCCAATGCTACCACGAAATGGGAATATATATTATTAATAAGAGAAGCAGGTAACATACTAAAAAAGCTATTTTTATTCATTAATATTTGTTTAAAAAGTCATTAATTGAGCATAAGCTCTATGGTACAACAGCTAGTCTCAAAGAGCTTTGGGTATGGTGAAAGCAAAAAAGTGAAAATTAGTCACACAGTTGTGTCTGACTCTGCGATTCCATGGACTTCAGCCTGTCCCACTCCTCTGTCTATGGAATTCTTCAGGTGAGAGTACTGGAATAGGTTGCCATTTCCTTCTCCAGGGGATATTCCCAACCCGGGGATTGAATCCAGATCTCTGGCATTGCAGGCAGATTCTTTACCAACTGAGCCACCAGGAAAGCCTAAGTGAAAGACATTCAGTAGTATCCCACTCTTAACCCCAAGGACTATACAGTTCATGGAATTCTCCAAGCCAGAATACTGGAGTGGGTAGCCTTTCCCTTCTCCAGGAGATCTTCCCAACCCAGGGATCAAACCCAGGTCTCTGGCTTGCAGGCAGATTTTTTACCAGCTGAGCCACAAGGGAAGCCCAAGAATACTGGAGTGAGTAGCCTGTCCCTTCTCCATTGGATCTTTCTAACCCAGGAATCAAACTGGATTCTCCTGCATTGTAGGTGTATTCTTTACCAACAGAGCTATCAGGGAAGCCTTGGGTATGGTAGAATGTGTTAATATGTATCTTAAAGAAACTGAGTGGCTAAGAAATCAAGGATTTAAACAATTATAGTTGCGATTGCCTGCTTACAGACAAATCGAATCAGAATTGAAGAAAATTTTAATATAAATATATTTTCTATCCCAGATGGAAAGAATCTAATATTTGCATGTAATTTATTTAGCTTTCTGTCTTCCATATTGGTTTCTACAAATTCCAACTTTTCGAATCTATTTTGTTATTTTTTACATTTCCAGTAGTTCCCCAATAACTTATCAATAGTAGACATTAATAAACATTTGATGAATGAGGAGTGTATAAAATTCTGGAATGTGAATTAGTAAAAAGAAAATAAAACATAACTACTAAAACTTAATTCAATACTTGAATTGGAGAAAAATAGATTATTTCTATTTACTTATTATCAAGGAGTTTATGTGATCAGGATGAAATATACATTATACTCTTTTGAGCTTCTTTTTTAAAGCCATATTTTAATTTCATTACCAAAACTTTTTAAAGATACTTTATCTATAAATGAAGTAGGAGCTTTCCTATTTGCAACAAAACCAGTATTTCATATCTATTCTTACATTGTCCTAATGATATGCTTTTTAAAACCCACATTTGACTGGTAAAATTTGTCATCCTATGATTTTATTTCATAAAATGAGCTTACTAAAAATTTAATGGTACATAATTTATATCAAAATTCTTTTGCAAATATATATATAGTTGAAATATTTTTTAATTTTGCAGATGATGGTGATTTGCAAATTTCAATTAGTAAGCTCAGAGTAAGATATCCCTTGATAGTTAAATCAAATTTCAGTGGTAATATTCTACCTGGCATCTATGCAGAGATTCTTGGCATTGATGTAAAATCTGCCATTGCAATCTAGACATTCTTCCTTTGTTTTCTCTGAGAATTGGCTCTGTTCTTATTTTCTGCCATCATTCCAATGAGACATTTGGAGAAATTGCCAGATGGCTCATCCTGTGAAGAACTCTATGTAATCAGGAAGAATTTTGAAATAAAGCAAGCCTTGGCAGAAACCAGTTAGCAGAACTTATTATTATTGCTGTTGTTTGACGATCTGTTGTCCTTTTCTGAAGGTGAAAATGCAATAGCTGAAAATCCAGAGTTCCACAGAATTAGATGCCATAACTTTTATTTTATTTTATGGGAAACTTTACTAATTAACTTATATAAACAAGTTAGCACATAGATAACAGAAATAGCATAGATAGCAAAGAAGAAGTCTTTCAAATTATCTCTAAGTTCAGTACTTTATTTATGAAGGAAATAGATCATCAGAAAATCTGATAATTGAATAGTCACCACAATTTTTGTGTCATTTTATATCATTGCATCATTTTGTATGTAAGGACCTAATTTCACCTAATTATTTACCATATCAAATACAAACTCTGAAACTTGAGCTGTTTCTTTTTTATATTCATTCTGTTTCAACTCATAACACACCCTTATCTCTTCTCTCAATTCAATATATCTTCTTTTCCCCCATCACCATGCTATTTTGCTTACCTGAAACATACTTTCTACTTAATGCCTGAATCCTATGTGTATTTCATAATTAACTTTTCCATTAAGTCTTTAAAACACACAGCCACCAAAAATGACTATGTTTTACCTCAGAATTCCTTACATAGTTGTGTATATACTGTACAACATTTGCTAGTATTCTAACTTAAAACCACCCTCAACAATTTTTACAATCTAAATTGGAAAAGAATTTCATAAACAATAGATATATGTATATGTATAACTAATTACTTTGCTGTACACCTGAAACTAACACAATATTGTTAATCAACTATACTCCAATGTAAAATAAAAGTTAAAATTAAACAACTTTTACGTGGAGAAGAGTTTTCATACCTGCCTCCACAAAGGGAAGGGAGATTGGATATTTATGGAATAAGCAAGATATTCTTAAGTGGAAAAGATGATTGGGGGGATGGATTAGTCTTCTACACAGATGTATCTCAGTTCCATGCCTCTGCATTTTCAGAATGAATTCTCTTAGCATTATCTGAGGGTGGAGTTTTCAAGCTCTTGAAGTCAAAAGGCTATTAGATCAGTTGGTAAAGAATCTTCCTGCAATGCAGGAGACCTGGGTTTGATTCCTGGGTCGGGAAGATCCCCTGGAGAAGGAAATGGCAATCCACTCCAGTATTCTTGCCTAGAGAATCCCATGGACAGAGGAGCCTGCTGGGCTAAAGTCCATGGGGTCACAAGAGTTGGACATGACTTAGCAACTAAACCACCACCACCACCATACAAGTTCCCACATCCAAAGGCAAAGGAGAATCCCACAAGACAGTAAGAGGGGCAAAATCACATTTAGAATCAAGCCCCTTACCCACCAGAGACGCTCAGAGTGCTCCAACAAACCTTGTGTGCACCAGGACCCAGAGACCGCACAGAGACTGAGCCAGAACTGTGTTTGAGTGTCTCCCGTGAAGGTACGGGTCAGCAGTGGCCTGCCGCAGGGGAACAGACACTGAGTGCATCAGACCTGTGTATGCCATAATTCCTCTTGGAAGATGTTGCCATTAACTCCACCAGACAGCTGCCAGAACTGACACAGGACTGGGGAAACAGACTCTTGGAGGGCACGATCAGAACCTTGTGTACTCCAGGACCCAGGAGAAAGGAGCAGTGACCACAAAAGTGACTGACCCAGACTTGCCCATGAGTGTCCAGGAGTCTCTGGAAGAGGAGTGGGTTGATGGTGGCCTGCTGCAGGGCTGGGGGCACTGAGTGCAGAAGTGCACGCATGGAACCTTTTGAAGGAGGTCACAATTATCTTCATTACCTTCACCATAGTTAGGCCTCGGGTCAACCAACAGAGAGGGACAAAGCCCCACCCATCAACAGAACATTGGATTAAAGATTTACTGAGCATGGCCACGCCCATCAGAACAAGACCCAGTTTCTTCTATCAGGAAGATTCCATAAGCCTCTTATCCTTCTCCATCAGAGGACAGGCAGAATGAAAGCCACAATCACAGAAAACTAACCAAACTGATCACATGGAACACAGCCTTGTCTAACTCAATGAAACTGTGAGTCATGCTGTGTAGGGACACCCAAAACAGATGGGTTATGGTGAAGCGTTCTAACAAAACATGATCCACTGGAGAAGGGAATGGCATACCACTTCAGAATTCTTGCCTTGAGAACCCCATGAACAGCATGGAAAGGCAAAACGTTAGAACACTGAAAGATGAACTCCCCTGGTCAGTAGGTGCCCAATATGCCACTGGAGATCAGTGGAGAGAAAACTCCAGAAAGAATGAAGAGACGGAGCTAAAGCAAAAACCCAGTTGTGGATGTGACTGGTGATGGAAGTAAAGTCCAATGCTGTTAAGAGCAATACACCATAGGAACCTGGAATGTTAGGTCCATGAATCAAGGTAAATTAGAAGTGGTCAAACAGGAGATGGCAAGAGTGAATGTGACATTTTAGGATCAGTGAAATAAATGGACTGGAATGGGTGAATTTAACTCAGATGACCATTATATCAACACTGTGGGAAAGAATCCCTTAGAAGAAATGGAGTAGCATTCACAGTAAACAAAATAGTCTGACATGCAGTACTTGGATGCAATCTGAAAAACAACAGAATGATTGATCTCTGTTCATTTCCAAGGCAAGCCATACAAAATCACAGTAATCCAAGTCTATGCCCCGACCAGTAATCCTGAAGAAGTTGAAGTTGAACGACTCTGTGAAGACCTACAAGACCTTCCAGAACTAACACTCAAGAAAGATGTCCTTTTCATTATAGGGGACTGGAATGCAAAAGTAGGAAGTGAAGAGATACCTGTTGCTGCTGCTGCTGCTAAGCCACTTCAGTTGTGTCTGACTCTGTGCGACCCCATAGACAGCAGCCCACCAGGCTCCCCCATCCCTGGGATTCTCCAGGCAAGAACACTGGAGTGGGTTGCCATTTCCTTCTTCAATGCATGAAAGTGAAAAGTGAAAGTGAAGTCGCTCAGTCGTGTCTGACTCTTCGCGAGCCCATAGACTGCAGCCTACCAGGCTCCTCCGTCCACGGGATTTTCCAGGCAAGAGTACTGGAGTGAGTTGCCATTGCCTTCTCCCAGAGATACCTGTAGTCACAGGCAAATTTGCCCTTATATTACAAAATTAAGCAGGGAAAAGGCTGATAAGAGTATTGCCAAGAGAATGCACTAGTCATAGCAAGTACCCTCTTCCAACAACACAAGAGAAGATGCTGCACATGGATGTCACCATATGGTCAATACCAAAATGAGATTGATTATGTTCTTTGCAGCCAAAGACGGAGAAGCACTATAGAGACAGCAAAAACAAGACTAGGAGCTGACTGTGGTTTAGATCATGAACTCCTCATTGCCAAATTCAGACTTAAGTTGAAGCAAGTATGGAAAGCTACTAGGTCACTCAGATAAGACCTAAATCAAACCCCTTATGATTATACAGCAGAATTGACAAATAGATTCAAGGGATTAGATCTGATAGACAGAGTGCCTGAGGAACTATGGACAGAGGTTTGTGACATTGTACAGGAGGAAGTGATCAAAACCATCCCCAAGAAAAAGTAATACAAAAAAGCGAAATGGTTGTCTGAGGAGGCCTTACAAATAGCCATGAAAAGAAAAGAAGCTAAAGGCAAAGGAGAAAAGGAAAGATAAACCCATTTGAATGCAGAGTTCCAAAGAACAGTAAGGAGAGATAAGAAAGCCTTCCTCAGTGATCAATGCAAAGAAATAGAGGAAAACAATAAAATGGGAAGGACTAGAGATCTCTTCAAGAAAATCAGAGATACCAAGGGAACATTTCATGCAAAGATGGGCATAATAAAGGATAGAAATGGTATGGACCTTACAGAAGCAGAAGATATTAAGAAGAGGTGGCAAGAGTACACAGAAGAACTGTACAAAAAAGATCTTAATGACCCAGATAACCATAATGGTGTGGTCACTCACCTAGAGCCAGACATCCTGGTATGTGAAGTCAAGGGGGCCTTAAGAAGGATCACTGTGAGCAAGGCTAGTGGAGGAGATGGAATTCCAGTTGAGCTATTTCAAATCCTAAAATATGTTACTGTGAAAGTACTGCACTCAATATCCCAGCAAATTTGGAAGACTCAGAAGGGGCCACAGGACTGGAAAAGGTCAGTTTTCATTCCAATCCCAAAGAAAGGCAATGCCAATTAATGTCCAAACTACCACACAATTGCACTCATTCTCACCTTAGCAAAGTAACGCTCAAAATTCTTCAAGCCAGGCTTCAACAGTATGTGAACCATGAACTTCCAGATGTTTAAGCTAGATTTAGAAAAGGCAGAGGAACCAGAGATCACACTGCCGGCATATGTTGGATCATAAAAAAAGCAAGAAAGTTCCAGAAAAACATCTACTTCTGCTTTATTGACTATGCCAAAGCCTTTCACTGTGTGGATCACAAGAAAACCATGGAAAAATATTCAAGAGATGGAAATATCTGACCAACTGACCAGCCTCCTAAGAAATCTGTATGCAGGTCAAGAAACAACAGTTAGAACTGGACATGAAACTACAGACTGGTTCCAAATTGGGAACGGAGCATGTCAAGGCTGTATATTGTTGCCCTGCTTATTTAACTTATATGAGGAGTGTATCAAGAGAAATGCCAGACTGAATGAAGCACAAGCTGAAATCAAGATTGCCCGGAGAAATAGCAATAACCTCAGATGTGCAGATTTCACCCTTATGGTAGTAACCAAAGAACTAAAGAGTATCTTGGTGAAAGTGAAAGAGGAAAGTGAAAAAATTGGCTTAAAACTCAACATTCAGAAAATGAAGATCATGGCATCCAATCTCATCACTTCATGGCAAATAGATGGGGAAACAGTGACAGACTTTTTCTTTTTGTTCTCCAAAATCACTGCAGATGGTAACTACAGCCATGAAATTAAAAGACTCTTGCTCCTTGGAAGAAAAGCTGTGACCAACCAGTCAGCATATTAAAAAGTGGAGACATTACTTTGCCAACAAGGTACTTCTAGTCAAAGCTATGGTTTTTTCAATAGTCATGTATGGATGTGAGAGTTGGACTTTAAAGAAATCTGAGTGCCAAAAAATTGATGCTCTTGAACTGTGGTATTGGAAAAGACTCTTGAGAATCCCTTGGGCTGCAAGGAGATCCAACTAGTCAACTCTAAAGGAAATCAGTCCTGAATATTCATTGGAAGGACTGATCCTGAAGCTGAAGCTCCAATACTTTGGCCACCTGATGCGAAGAACTGACTCATTGGAGAAGACCCTGATAATGGTGAAGATTGAAGGCGGGAGGGGAAGGGGACAACAGAGGATATGATGGTTGGATGGCATCTCTGGCTGGATGGTCATGAGTTTGAGTAAGGTCTGGGAGTTGATGATGGACAGGGAAAATCAGCATGCTGCAGTCCATGGGGTCCCAAAGAGTCAGATAAGCCTGAGAAAATGAAGTGAACTGAACTGACACAGGTCCAGTTTTAGCACTGGAGGTCCAGACCAGACCACGGGCAGTTTTCAGTGAGTAAGAGCTGACTCCAAGTTTCTGGCAGTGTGAAACTAAGTTATACAATTAAAGAGGGGGATAAAAAGAAAGGGAAAATATACTAATGTGAAATTAATCAATGAAGGCTACTAAGAAGCAAATGGATTTTAACAAGCTTATCCCTTGTCTCTTTTTCTATAAGACAAGTTCAAGAATTTCTATTAGTTATCACCTTATGCTAACTCCATGGGTCAAAGTTTAGCTGGAAGAGGAGAGGAAAATTACTTCCTTCCTTATGATACCTACTAAAAAGATGTCTTTGAAGAAAATAAAACATTTTGCTTTTTGTTACTTTGTTTTCATTTTTTGTTCTTGAAAAACCTTTAAATCCTTGAACTGATTAATTTTAATATTAGAGATTAGACCATTACAAGAAAAAAAAATTTTTTAATGTCATAAAATTATATGAAAAAATAATTAAAAATATAAAGATTTCTTTGGCATATCATTTCTTTAGAAATTATACCAGTTTTTTGTCTTTTTTTTTTTTTTACCAAAAATGTATACAGTTTTGGCAAGTATGGAGTATATATTTATACTTTGGCAAGTATAAAGTACATATTATACAAATATAAAGTATATATTAGCAATGTTCACTATGTCTTGATTTTCAACTATGTGAACCACTTATTTAATGCATTAAATTGCTGTCATTCTTTTGAAATACACTCCTTGACAGATCAGAGATCTTGAGTAAGCTCATCTACAAAACCACTATTAACAGAAATAACTGCATGCTTAATCTTTGAAGTGAAATTCAGAAAAATGTACTGAGCATTATAAGCTGTAGTTTTATTTTTAATATTTTATTTTATTCATCTAGACTTCTTAAATTCAGTTTTTTCCTGTGATAATTTATTTTTATCAAAGATTTAGCAAATATTTTGTTTATATGAAGGTAAGTATTTTGTATGTTTTTATCTATTTTGCATAAAACAGGATACAGTAAATATAATCTATCAAAATGATATTTGTACTTTCTTTCCTATAAATATGCATTTCTTTGAATGATGCATTCTGATGAAAAAACAAATCAGGCATATTTTTATTTCTAATTGTTGAGTTTTACTTTATCATATAGCAGAAAGAAAAGAGAATTCTTTATAGCACAAATCACATAAATGTATAAGCATCATGTTAAAATAGAATTCAACATATTTTTACATATTCAATACAATACATATCTGTATTGTATTGAATCATTTGAAAATATCTACAGTTGGCAAATCTAGAATTTGCATCATATCTGAGTTTTGAACAAAATTAATACCAACTTGTTTAATTTATTGTCTTTAGATGAAATGTCCCTTATAGTTATTTTGAGAAAAATTATTTTCCAAAATGGGTACACATTTGCTGAGTTGCCTTAATTTGCTAGGTACAAGTTGCATTTTGCTGGACTATATTATAGCAGATTATTAGGTATTATTATCATTGCATTAGAGGTCTAAAATATAGAGTATGTCTTCAAATTATTATCTGCCATTTATACATTTATTTCTTGCTTACTTATTCACTCAGTCATGTCCGACTGTTTGCAACTCTTTGGACTGTAGCTCCACCAGGCTCTGATACATTTATTAACTAAGTGAATATGTGTCAACAACTTTATATGGACATAAGATTCCTCATACTATGCTTTCAAGAAATTTGCACCATATTGAAGTCAGTAAAACTTGTGTCAATAACATGATGCTATCTAATTTTGAAAATTCTTATTTGATATATATAAACCCAAATGAAACTGTGACCAAATCCAAGCCATGGTTGCTAAGTATCAGCAATATACTGAGGATTATAAATGTTCTAAGAATCCAAATAATAGATTTTTCAATGAAACCTGTAGTTAGTGAATCCATTTTAATGCAAGTAAGAATGAGCTGAACTTTAAAAATCTTTCTGGAAAACATATTCTCCTTTCTTTCTTCAGTGATCCCTGCCTGTCATTTCCCTTCCTTTTCTTAATCTCCCTTACCCAAAAAATTCAACCTATCCATATTCATCTGAAAACAGCCCTTCAGCTCAATTAGAAACTTTAGTAGTATTTTATTCATTGTATTCTATCATCAGTAATCATGAATATTTAATTGTATAAGTTGTCATTCAGTCTTTAATAGTTTCCACCCATAATTAATTCTAGCTGAAGACATTGCCCATCTTAAGTCTCATTCTTTGTTGGGCTCATCCACAAATCCATCCATTGTTGTTGTTATTATAGGATTAGTAGTGAAGTTGTGTCTAATTCTGCCAACCCATAGACTGTATCCTGCCAGGCTCCTCTGTCCATGGGATTTCCCAGGCAAGAATACTGGAGTGAGTTGCCATTTCCTTCTCCATGGGATCTTCCTGACCCAGGGATCAAACCTGCTTCTCCTGCATTGGCAGGTGGATTCTTTACCACTGAGCCACCAGGGAAGCCTGGCAAAGTGTTACTGAATGCAAGTTCATGTGCCTCATCCACAATGAGGCCAAAGAAGCTGAAATGCTGGCATTTGGAGAAGGGAAAGGTTTATTGCTGGGTCATGCAAGGAGAATGGGTGACTCCTGATCAAAAAAAAACACACAAAAAACCAAAAAACCAGAACTCTCCGAAGGGTTTTAAAAAATCATTCTTAAAGGCCAGGTGAGGGAGGTACATCCCAGGGTAAGTGATAGCTCAGGCATAATTCTGTGATTGGTTGATGTTGAGGTAACAGGGCAGGATCAGGAATATAGCTTTATCAACACTTAGGCACCAGAAAATCTGGAGATTAGGTGCTTGTGATCATCAAGCAGTTAATTTCTTCCATTCGTTAGTGGATTTTAGCATCTGAAAAACTCAGGAAATATGCATGAGAATTTGTGATCTGAGTACTTCAGAGAGGAGTTACAGGGTAGGATATGGGAGAGACATCTGTCACTAGAAGGGCCCTATACTTCTCAGTTACACAACCAAAAAGTCCTCTTTTATATTTTGGCAAATATTGGTAGTTTTTCATCAAAACTAATTTCCATGTCTTTCTGCACACATATCTAAACCACATTTCCCAATCTCCCTATAGTTAGGTATGGCCGTATCAATAATTTCTAAACAATACATTTTGAGTGAACTGAATTCTGCTACTCCCAAGTTTGTTCCATAACCTTTACAACACACAATTCTTCATGGTTTTCTTTTCTCAATCACATTGAAGTGTAAACAACACATGAGTGACCACACCACACACATGTGGAAAACAGAGTTCCTGTCAATCTGAAACTATACTGATCTGTTATATAATAAAGAAAAGAATCTGATATTATATGGAGCTATTGTTTGTAGACTACCATGGTTAGATTATAGAGGATCAGAATTTGCCACCCAAAAATATGTCTCTTTGGGGTATAATTCTTTTAAGCTGATTATTTTCTAAGAAACAGCAGACAGGCAAAAAACTCTGAAAACCAAGTCAGAGTTGCTCTTTCATAGTAAACATTTACATCTGTAAGGGAACCATCCATTAGGGTGTCTTCCTTTTGTACCAAGAAGAGGAAGACCCATTATCAGTGAAGAAATCCATGACTGAAATCTATGTGAAACATTACTGTTGTTTATTGTGCTTTTCTTGGTAATTTTCTATAACTGACTCTCCCCACCTCTAACACTCTTCTGTCTTTTGCTGAGGATGATATTTAAGGTGAAAATTCTACCATTTTAGTGAGTTACTCAGTTTTCCTTGATTTTTCCTATGTATTTGTCATTGTTGTTTAGTCACTAAGTTGTGTTCAACTTTTGGGGACTGTAGCCCTCAAGGCTCCTCTGTCTATGAGATTTTCCCAGGCAAGAATAATAGAGTGGGTTGCCATTTCTTCCTCCAAATGATCTTCCTGGCCCAGAACCTGTGTCCCTTGCATTGACAGGTGGATTATTTATTGCTGAGCCATCAGGGAAGCCCCTCTCCTATGTATAAATGTTATTCAAATTTTGTTTAGTTTTCTCCTGTTAACTTGCTTCATATCAGTTTTATTCTTTGTCCAGCCAGAAGACCCCAGAAGGGCAGAGGAAAGTGTCTTCCAAAATAAAAAGATTTATACCATAACTTTCCATTCTATTACATAATCTAAACTCCCATTGTTTGCTTCTACTACATATCGTAGTTTATGTGTTAATGCAGTCTGACCTAACCTAGCAAATATACTAATGGCCCCTAAAATTGGTGTAATCTTAACTATTATTGTTGATATCTTTGGTGATACCCTTAGGATCTTTGAATTACTTCTCTAGGCATTGAGTTAAAGCATTTTCTAGGTTTTGTTATTGAATTCCAAATTCTAAAAGCTGAAGGCTACAGTTAGGATTTCAGATGATGCTCTTGTGACCAGGGTCCCTGATTTTTTGGAGATGCATAAAGCCCAGTCTGTCATTTGAAACGGAACTACATAAAGGAGGACACAGCATGGAGCCTCCATTTTCTTTTGTCATGAATCATGGCCAGGGCAGAATTGTTTTAGTTTTGGCAGGTGGTTTCCTAAGTCAGTGTTTTCCTGATCATAGCAGAGTCACTGCAAATGTGCAGATACAGCTTTTCATCTACAGCCTCTTCAGTTAGGTAGGAAAATCAGCTTCTTTGAAATCCCTGCTGTATGGTATATTTTAACAATGAGATTTAGCTTAGAATCTGTTTTCAGTCCTCTCTATCCCTTCATGTTCTAATTGATCTCTTTCTGCCCAGTACAGCAGATTCCCTATCTACAAATAAGAGCTCTCACCAATTAAGTGACTGCTATTCAACTCTGTCTCTTCCATAATCTCCAACACCATCTATATCTTCTCTGCTGACTCTATTCCCAAGGTACTGTCATTAAAAATCACAATAGACAGTGTTGGAAATGAATCAGAATTGGCTGAGAGGGGAATTACCAGTGTAGATTTTGATAATGAAGCCAATCTTTATTGAATCCATGTTTTGCTCTATTTTGTCCAAAATGTAATTTTACTTCAACACTTCATATCTATTTCCTATTCACTAGTTTATCTTTATGAAGGTCATAGCCTTTTAGAACCAGTTAATTATGCTCTGACTCTTAATTTATTTTAGTCCAACAGAGCCATTTGTTTTCATAAGACAGATGTAGTTCAAAGAGCAATTATTACCAAAAAAAAAAAAAAAAAAGGAAAAGAAAATAATTTAACCTGGATATTTTAATTTATGATTTTATTTTAAAAATTAACAAATGTTATGAGATAATTGACAATTAAAAATCAACCAGTTAAATGTCTATTTTGATGAGTATTTGTAATGAATTTTCCCACATAACTACCATCACAATCAAGATTTAGAACATTTTCATCACCTAAGAGTGAATTCTACTCACCCACTGGCCAAGACAAAAATAGATCAGCTTTCTGCCACCAGTTAGTTAAGTCCATTGTAAAGTTTCATACAAATTTAATCATTCATTTTACTTATTATTTTTCTATTTTTTGAGTTCTTCTCTGGTCTCTATTTTTTCTCTCCTTTGCCTATTTTCATTTAATTTCTCTCCTATTTCTAATTTCCTACAGTGAAAACTTAGATTATTGAGACCTTTATTCTTTGAAACCTTTAATCTTTTCTAGCATAAGAATATGATGCCACAAATTTCCATATAAGCACTTATTTGGTTGCATCACACAAATTTTAATGTGCTTTGTTTTCATTATCTTTCCATTCTTATATTTTCCAATATCTTGTGATTTATTCTTTGACACATAGGCTATTTAATAGAAATGAGTTTTTTGCTCCCCTGGTGGCTCAGTGGTAAACAGTCCACTTGCCAATGCATGAAATATGAGTTTGATCCCTGATCCAGGAGGATCCCACATGCCATGGAGCAACTCAGCCTGTGCATCACAGCGATTGAGTCTGTGCTCCAGAGCTCAGGAACCACAACTACTAAGCCCATGTGCTGCAGCTACTGAAGTCCCTGCACCCTAGAGCCAGTGCTCTGCCACAAAAAAAGCCACTGCAAAGAGATGCCTGTGCACTACAACTAAAGAGTAGCCCCTTCTTGCTGCAACTTAGAAGAAAGCCTGTGCAGCAACAAAGACCCAGCATAGTGAAAAATAATAAATAAATAAAGTTATAAAAATAGATAAAATGTGAGCAAGATGAGACTTAAGAAGAAATGAGTTTTTAAATTCCTAATTATCTGTGGAATTTTTCTAGAAACCTTTCTGCTATGGTTTACAACTTAATTCTCTTGGGATGAGAGAGCTACTCCAAATGATTTTCATATTTTTAAGTTTACTCAGTGTATTTCATGGCATAGTATATAAACTTCCCATATAAATATGAAAAGAACAGGATACATTCTGTACATTTTGTGGTTATTGGGTCAAGTGCTCTAATAGGTGGGTTAGAAAAGTTGGTTTATAGAATTTTTTGAGTTTTCTATATACTTTATTGATTTTTCAATCTAATTGTTCGACCAATTACTGCAAAATAAGTGGTGGTATATCCAAACATATTTATCAGTTGACCTATTTCCCCTAGTAGGTTGGTCAGGTTTTCCTCTATATTTTTTGAAGTCCAATTGATAGGGGTGTTCATATTTAGAATTTTTGTCTCTGATGAATTTATCCTATATTATTAGGAAATATCCTTCTTTATTCTAGTAATATTGCTTCCTTTGACATTTACATTAACTGATATGTGTATAGCCATTCCAACTTTCTTCTGATCATCATTTACTTATTATGTCTTCTTTCAACTTATGTATTTTAATTTATACATAAAATGGGAAAGTAAATTGGTTGTAAATAGTATAGAGTTGGATCTTTCTTGCTCATCCAGTCTCACTATATCTTCCTTTTACTTCACTTACTAGAGAATTTTCACTAATGTAATTATTAATTTTATTTAAATCTACTATCTTGCTAATTTCTTTCTTTTTTCCTGTATTTGTTCTTTGCTATTTATTTCCTTTTGTTTTGCATTTATTTGAATTAAATAACATTTTTATGATTTGCTTTTTCTTTTCTATTGTCTTATATGCCATAATTTTTGCTTTATTATTCTTAGCACTTTCTTTAGGGTTTAGAATACACTTTTAGTGTATTATACTAAACTTTTAGTTTATCACACTGTCTCTTTAGATTGCACTATACCAGTTCACACCATATATGAAAATCCTAAACTCTATGTTTTATTTTCTTCTTCCTGCCCCTTTTTCTATTATCATTAAATATTATGGTCCAATATGTGGTTCAGATGGTAAAGAATCTCTCTGCGATGCAATAGACCTGGGTTCGATCACTGGGTTGAGAAGATCCTTGGAGGAGGGCATGGCAACCCACTCCAGTATTCTTGCCTGGAGAATCCCCATGGCAGAGGAGCCTGGCAGGCTACAGTCCATGGGTGCAAAGAATCAGACATGACTGAGCAACTAAGTACAGCACAGCCCTCATGTTATAAAATCCACTGCACTATTATTTTTCAGTTTGTCAATTCTCTTTTAAATAAATGTTTGAAATGCAGAAATTACATTTGCCCACATATTTATGTAGATCCACATGAAGAACTACTTTTAACATTTCTTACAGTGCAAGTTTACTGGTAACAGATATCTTACTTTGCTTGCCTGAAAAAAATTATTATTTTTATTTCATTTTTGAATGACTTTTTTTTTATCGGATATAGAATTCAGAGGATTTTTTCCAGGAAATTTGTTGTAATGTATTTTGGTCTTGTCAACTGAAACCAAATACACAATATGAGAGTTGTGAGTTAATTTTTACTGGGGACGAAGTGAAGACTGTACCCCAGGAGAAGCATTTTACATAGTCTGAGAAGCTTCTCCAGAGAGGTAGTGGGGAAAGGTCTGTACATATGTGGTTTTGGTGAAGGTGGAGTTCACACAGTTAAGCAAACATTTTCGAGAAGGTTGTTGCTAGTCTTGTGACGGTTACTGCTAGTCACAAGGAGCAGATGCCACCTTGAAGGATTTTAGTGCTTTTCTAGATAACAGAAGATGCAAAATTGAGCTCATAAGATCTCCTGAAAATATTGAACTGTCTGAAGACCTATTCTGCCAGTTTTTCCCACAGCACAGTGCCTCATTCCTCATCTCCAGCCTGAACTCCTTCAGGCAGAGTTGAAGGACAACAGGTGCAGCAGTTCATGATTTAATCCTTGCAGAGGTATACGGGCAAGTGCCCTTGCAAGTGCCAGTTTTTAGTTGGGCAGTCTTATTTATTTTTGCCGCTGTTTTTATCTTGTTTTGAGTTTGTTGAGCTTCTTAAATATGTTTGTTAATAGTTTACATAAAATTTTGGAAAATTACTAGCCATTATTTCTTTAAGTATATTACACCACACTTTTTTTCTCTTAATATTAGAATTACTTGCATATTTTGCCACTTAATATTGTCTCAAATGTTGCTGAAGTGCTGTGTCTCTTTGCAGATTTTTTTCTCTATTTTAGTTCAGAAAAGTATTATTTCTATGACTTCAAGTCATTTTTTCCTGCATTGTCTAATATGTTATTAATTTAATTTTTAAAATGTATATTGTGTTATTCTACTATAGTTATTTAATTTACAATATTTTTAATTTCTCTTCTCCATTATCTTTGGTATTCCTAAATCTATTTCTATTGGCTCAGTTTTCTTTTGATTTACATCACATTTTAATGTTTCTCTTTCTCCTACATGTTTAATAATGTCTCCTTTCTGGCTGATACAAACTTAAATATGCTCCAATACTATTTTACAGAAACTTGATATTTAATTTTTCCCTCCTGGTCTTGTGGCAGTTTATTCTATGCTTGTGGGTACAGTATGCAGGGAAACATAAAATGGGATTCCTGCAAAGATTCCAATATACCTTTCTGTCAATGGATTTTTTTTTCCCCTGTACTTTATCCTGCCTTGTATAGCTACCTTAAACTTCCTGAAAGGTAACTCTGCCTCTTCAAAACATTATCATCAGGATTTGTTGTGCCTATGCACATCCTCACCCTAACCTCCCAAACTCCATTACATTCAAGGATTTGCTTCTATATAGAAAAACATACATTATCTTGTTGTATATATATAAACAACAAGGTTATCATTGTTGTTTAGTCCCTAAGTCATATTCGACTCTTTTTGTGACTCTATGGACTGCAGCCCAATAGACTCCTCTGTCCATGGGATTTTCCCAGGAAAGAATACTGGAGTGGGTTGCCATTTCCTTCTCTGGGGGATCTTCCTGACCCAGGTACTGAAGCCACCTCTCCTGCATTGGCAGGTGGATTCTTTACCACTGAGCAACTAGGTAAGCCCACAGTGATAATAGGCTCATGTGATTTACTTACCTTCTCTCTGGGGTACAGTAGTCTACTTGCTGTTGTGCAATACATATTCTATGTATTTATTAGTTTTCTAGTTGTTTATCATGGAAAGGAAATTCTGAAATCTGAAACTTCTTCATAGTTGACAATTTTGTCAAATTTTAGCTTACCTTAGTAAACTAAAGACATTTAATTTACCTTGATTTTTCCATTAGAAAAATTATGAGGAGAAAAATAATAATTTATGAAAAATATGGGATTACATAAAAGCCATTTTATATTAGTAATATAGAGTTTAGTAGGATCAAAAAATAACTAGAAATATTCTGTGTTGTATCTTAGCTTTTTTTGCTGTTCAGTCACTAAGTCATGGTAGACTCATTTTGTGACCCATGGACTACAATACGCCAGGCTCCTCCATCCTCCACTGTCTCCTGGAATTTGCTCAAATTCATGTCTATTGAGTCAGTGATGCTATCTAACCATCTGATCCTCTGCTGCTTATTTATTTACTGTCAGTCTTTCTCAGGATCAGAGTCTTTTACAATGAGTCAGCTATTCACACCAGGTGGCCAAGGTATTGGAGCTTCAACTGCAACATCAGTCCTTTCAACGGATATTCAGGGTTGATTTCCTTTAAGATTGACTGCATTGATCTCCCTGCAGTTCAAGACACACTCTAGAGTCTTCTCCAGCATCACAATTCAAAAGCATCAATTCTTCAGTGCTCAGCCTTCTTTATGGTCTGTCTCACATCTGTACATGACTACTGGAAAAACCATAGCTTTGACTATGTGAACCTTTGTCCACAAAGTGATGTCTCTGTTTTTTAATATACTCTCTAGGTTTCTAGGTTTCTTTTATTTTCATGGCTGTAATCACTGTCCTCAGTGATTTTGTAGACCAAGAAAAGAAAATATGTCACTGATTCCACTTTTGTCCCTTCTATTTGCCAGGAAGTGATGGGAGCAGATGTCATGATCTTAGACATTTTATGCAGAGATTCCAGCCAGCTTTTCCACTCTTTCTTTCACCCTCATCAGGGTTTTAATTTCTCTTCACTTTCTGCCTTTACAGTGGTATCATCTGCATATCTGAGGTTGTTGATATTTCTCCTGACAACCTTGATTGCAACTTGGAATTCCTCCAGCCTTGCATTTTGCATAATGTTAACTGCATAGAAGTTAAATAAGCAGGGTAACATCATACAGCCTTTTCATTCTCTTTTCCCAATTTTGAACCAATCCATTGTTCCCTGTCCAGTTCTAACTGTTGCTTACTGACTTGCACACAGGTTTTTCAGGAGACAGGTATGGTGGTCTGTTACTCCTATCTCTTTAAGAATTTTCTACAGTTTGTTATGGTTCACATAGTCAAAGGTTTTCACATTGTCAATTAAGTAGAAGTTGATGCTTTTCTGGAATTCCCTTGCTTTCTCCATGATCCAGCAAATGTTGGCAATTCAATTTCCGGTCCCTCTGCCTTTTCTAAACCCAGCTTGTACATCTAAAAGTTCTCAGTTCACATACTGCTGAAGCCTAGCTTGAAGGATTTTTAGCATTACCTTACTGGCATGTGAAATGAGTGCATTTGCACAGTAGTTTGAACATGGTTAGCATTGTCCTTCTTTGGAACTGGAATGAAAACTGACCTTTTCCAGTCCTGTGACCACTGCTGAGTTTTCCAAATTTGCTGACATATTGAGTGCAGCACTTTTATAGCATCATCTTTTAGGATTTGAAATGGCTCAGCTGGAATTCCATCACCTCCACTAGCTCTATTTATAGTAATGTTTCCTAAGGCCCACTTGAGTTCACATTCCAATATGTCTGCTCTAGGTGAGTTATCACACCATCATGCTTATCCAGGTCATTAAGATCTTTTTTTGGTATAGTTCTGTGTATTTGTGTCACCTGTTCTTAATCTCTTCTGCTTCTGTTAAGTCCTTACTATTTCTGTCCTTTATCATGCCCATCCTTACATGAAATTTTCCATTGATACCTCCAATTTTTGTGAAGAGATCTCTAGTCTTTCCCATTCTATTGTTGTCCTCTATTTTTTCACATTATTCATTTTAAAAGGGCTTCTACTCTCTCCTTGCTATTATCTGGAACTCTGCATTTAGTTGGATATATCTGTCCTTTCTCCTTTGCTTTTACTTCTCTTCTTTCCTCAGCTCTCTGTAAAGTCTCCTCAGACAACCACTTTGACTTCTTGTATTTCTTTTTCTTTGGGATGGTTTTGGTCCCTGCCACCTGCACAATATTACGAACCTCCATCCATAGTTCTTTGGGCACTCTGTCTACCATATCTAATCCCTTGAATCTATTTGTTACCTCCACTGTATAATAGTAAGGGTTTTGCTTTAGGTCATACCTAAATGGCCTAGTAGTTTTCCCTGCTTTCTTCAATTTAAGCCTGATTTTGCTATAGGTCACTGATGATCTGAATCTCAGTCAGCTCCTGGTCTTGTTTTTGCTGACTGTATAAAGCTTCTGTCTCTTTAGCTGCAAATAATATAAGCAATCTGATTTTGGTATTAACGATCTGGTGATGTTCATGTGTGTAGTATTTCCCTGGGTTTTGGAAACAGGTTTACTGTGATCAACATGTTCTCTTGACAAACTCTGTTAGCCTTTGCCTTGCTTCATTTTGTACTCCAAGGCCAAACTTGCCTGTTATTAATGTTATCCCTTGACTTCCTAGTTTTGCACTCCTATGATGAAAAGGATTTTCTTTTTTTTTTCTTTTCTTTTCTTTTTTTAGTGTTAGTTCTAGAAGATCTTGTAGATCTTCATAGAACCATTCATCTTCTTCAGATGAGTGATTGGGGCATAGACTTGGATTACTATGATGTGAATGGTTTGCCTTGGAAACAAACTGAGATCATTCTGTCATTTTTGAAGTTGCACCCAAGTATTGCATTTCAAACTCTTTTGTTGACTACAAGGGCTACTCCATTTCTTCTTAAGTATTCTTGCTCACAGTGGTAGGTATAATGATCATCTGAACTAAATTCACCCATTCCCATTCATTTTAGTTCACTAATCCCCAAGATGTTGATATTCAATCTTGCCATCTCCTGCTTGACCATGTCTAATTTACCTTGATTCATGGGCCTAACATCCCAGGTTCCTATGCAATATTGTTCTTTATAGCATCGAACTTTACCACCAGACACATCTGTACCTGAGTGTTGATTCCTCTTTGGCCCAACTACTTCAATCTTTCTGGAGCTATTAGTAATTACGCTCTGTTTTTCCCCAGTAGCATATTGGACACCTTCTTCCCTGGGGGGATCATCTTCCAGTGTCATATCTTTTTGCCTTTTCATACTGTTAATTGGGTTCTTGCAGCAAGAATGAAAACAGAATGGGTTGCCATTTCCTCTTCCAGTGGACCATGTTGTGTCATAACTCCTCACTATAACTCATACATTTTGGGTGGCTCTGCATGGCATGGCCCATAGCTTCACAGAGTTATGCAGGCTCCTTTACTCCAACAACACTGTGATTCATGAAGGGGTGTTACATCTTCTGTGCATCTAATTAGGCTCCTTGAGCTAGTCAACTTTTGTGGCAGAATACCATGACTGTCATTATTTACTAATTTTAAAAAGCCTCTGGGGACTTCCTTGGAAGTCCATTGGTTAAAACTTTGCCTTCCAGTGCAAGGGATATGGATTCAATTCCTGGTTGGGGAACAAAAATCCATCAGGCCTTGTGGCAAAAAAAGCAAAACATAAAACAGAAATAATATATTACCAAATTCAATAGATTTTTAAAACAATAGTCCACATCAAAAAGTCTTTTAAAAAATAAATAAAAATTTAAAATAAACTAACTTTAAAATAAATACAAGATGGATGATACATGAAGTTATTAATTTTATGTAAATGAATTTTTATATAATATGCTTATTGATGTTATTCTGCATGTAATTTATACTTACAAGTTATCCTTCTAAGACTTCATTGAGTACTTGTATAATCCTTATACAGTAAAACAGCAAAGTTATATTACCACCTAAACTTTCCTCAAATATTTGTTATTAGATTTGGAAAATATCAATTTGAGACTTCTTTATTCTTATGACATTAATGCCTACTTCTCAAGAATTTTAGAGGATGCCTAGAATTAAAAGACTAGAATAAGTTTTGGTATCATCTACTCAGAACTTCCCAAATGCACAGTAAAGAACCCGCCTGCCAATGTAGGAGACATAAGAGATGCAGATTCAATCCCTAAGTTGGAACATCCCATGGAGGAGGGCATGGAAATTGATTCCAATATACTTGCCTGAAGAATCTCAAGGACAGAGTATCCTGGTGGGCTATAGTCCATAGGTTCACAGAGAGTCGGACATGACTATAGTGACTCAACACACAGGCATGCCCACATCATCGACCCAAAGTCTCTCCTATTACAGAATACACACACACACATATATACATACACTGATATTAAAGTAGCTGCTCGTTATGACTTAAACACCAGTACTCAGCTACAAAACTTAAGGCACATTAAATTGCCTTTAAGTGAATAAGTGAGTAGTTATCAGAGAATTTAAGGGAGAATTAATTTTGATGATTTCCTTATTAGAGAATTGGTCCTGAAAAATCAGTTTGCCGCTGAGCAGTCTGATTATGTAGATAGGCCTTGTGGAGTACCTCATGTGATTTTAAGTGAAGTGTGGCTCAACTGTGTTAAACAGCCAGTGAACATTTAAAAATAATTTTGGGAGCAATTTTTCAGAAATTTAAAATGTGCTTTTCAGATACACTATTTAATACAATAACTGTGTCATCTTAGTTCATTAGGGATATGAATCACCCCTATCGCCCATATGTTCATTTGCTGTGTACTAAATTATCCCAAACTTTATGGCTTAAAGTAAATAAATCTACAGTTTGGTTAATTTCATCAAGGAATACATAGGTAAAGATGTTTTATTTACCTATGGACAAACTGTGGGTTAGAACAACATGACAGCTGAGGGCAGGAATCAGTTGAAAAATTCTCGCATCGTATATCTGGTGGCAATGTCTGGCTATCAGAGGGGATCTCTCTGGAGCTGTCTGAGAAAACACCTTTAAAATGTCTTTCTATCTGGCTATTTGGCTTTCTCACATGTTGGCTGAGTTATAAGAGTGAAGTTTCCAAGAAAAGTACAGTGTGTGTCATTTTTTTAAAAATTTTATTTTATTTTTAAACTTTACAATATTGTATTAGTTTTGCCAAATATCGAAATGAATCCGCCACAGGTATACCCGCGTTCCCCATCCTGAACCCTCCACCCTCCTCCCTCCCCTACCCTCCCTCTGGGTCGTCCCAGTGCACCAGCCCCAAGCATCCAGTACCGTGCATTCGAACCTGGACTGGCCGACTCGTTTCATACATGATATTATACATGTTTCAATGCTATTCTCCCAAATCTCCCCGCCCTCTCCCTCTCCCACAGAGTCCATAAGACTGTTCTATACATCAGTGTCTCTTTTGCTGTCTCGTACACAGGGTTATTGTTGCCATCTTTCTAAATTCCATATATATGCGTTAGTATACTGTATTGGTGTTTTTCCTTCTGGCTTACTTCACTCTGTATAATAGGTTCCAGTTTCTTCCATCTCATTAGAACTGATTCAAATGTATTCGTTTTAATGGCTGAGTAATACTCCATTGTGTATATGTACCACAGCTTGCTTATCCATTCATCTGCTGATGGACATCTAGGTTGCTTCCATGTCCTGGCTATTATAAACCTTTCT
>NW_011495024.1:5047216-5049564 GCF_000754665.1 Bison bison bison | reverse complement strand
CTGGCAACTCGTTTCATACATGATATTATACATGTTTCAATGCTATTCTCCCAAATCTCCCCGCCCTCTCCCTCTCCCACAGAGTCCATAAGACTGTTCTATACATCAGTGTCTCTTTTGCTGTCTCGTACACAGGGTTATTGTTGCCATCTTTCTAAATTCCATATATATGCGTTAGTATACTGTATTGGTGTTTTTCCTTCTGGCTTACTTCACTCTGTATAATAGGTTCCAGTTTCTTCCATCTCATTAGAACTGATTCAAATGTATTCGTTTTAATGGCTGAGTAATACTCCATTGTGTATATGTACCACAGCTTGCTTATCCATTCATCTGCTGATGGACATCTAGGTTGCTTCCATGTCCTGGCTATTATAAACAGTGCTGTGATGAACATTGGGGTACACGTGTCTCTTTCCCTTCTGGTTTCCTCAGTGTGTATGCCCAGCAGTGGGATTGCTGGATCATAAGGCAGTTCTATTTCCAGTTTTTTAAGGAATCTCCACACTGTTCTCCATAGTGGCTGTACTAGTTTGCATTCCCACCAACAGTGTAAGAGGGTTCCCTTTTCTCCACACCCTCTCCAGCATTTATTGCTTGTAGACTTTTGTATTGCAGCCATTCTGACTGGCGTGAAATGGTACCTCATAGTGGTTTTGATTTACATTTCTCTGATAATGAGTGATGTTGAGCATCTTTTCATGTGTTTGTTAGCCATCTGTATGTCTTCTTTGGAGAAATGTCTGTTTAGTTCTTTGGCCCATTTTTTGATTGGGTCATTTATTTTTCTGGAGTTGAGCTGTAGTTTTATGACCAATTTAAATGTTTACACTCATATAACATCACATCTACTGTACTCTACTGATCAAATAGTCATGAAAGTGAACTCTGTTTCAAGATGAAGTAACTTACATATTCTTACTTAAAGAGTAATATCAATTTCACATTTCAAGAAGTATGTGTGTGTATGTATAATATAATGAACGTTTTTGGAAAATAATTTGCTCTCTAGACACAATTCACATCCCTGTCACATGCAAAACAAACAAACAAAACAAAACAAAAGCAATCAAAATAAGTGAAAAGTATTCAAATTCCTTAGTTTCTTCGTATCATTTATGGCATTATGTAAAAGTTCAGGTTCTTGTCATCTACATCAAATTCATGTGCAAATGAGGTTCATTGGGCATGGTTGATTAGACAGACTTTTGAAGACAAATTCTCTTTATTTAATAATTGTGAATTAAATGTAGATGTTATCCAACATGAAATAGTGGAATAGGCATAGAGAAACTACTAGAGACAGTTATCTTTAATAATACTGTAGGAAACTGAGTGGAGAACAAACAGCAATTATTGGTCCCTAGCAATTCTGAAATCCAGCCAAGCACTCATTGCCCTTTTCTTGATTAGGGTTCATGCCTAGAAGTGGTTCTTCATGACCTTCAACTGACATCTGGGTTCTTGGTCTAACCTTCCGAGTCATTCTTTCTTTCCCATACCACATATTTGCAGGGGAGTACTTTGAGGTTCCAAAGTCATTTTTTCATTCTGCACTGACACTCTTTCTTTCAGCCCAAGCTGGCATAATTAATTTAAAAAAATAAGAGCATTATGGAAATCAATGGACATTTGCTTCAGTTAAAAAAAAAAAAAAACATGAAGGATTATATACACACACACACATATATATATATATATATATATAATTTTTAAATTATATAAAGCCCCATTACTTAGCAAAGAAGATCTAGAGAGCTCACCTTTCAGGTTTTTAGAAGGCCTTTGTCTATCTCAAAATGCATAGTTCTTGTAAATATTTTATTAAATTTGTCAGTTTTTTTTAATGTAATTATGTGTTCTTATTTTATTAATGTAATCTTTCAGTTCATTTCTAGCAGAGAGAAATATAACTGATTCTTGTCTAATCATCTTATACTTGCAATCCTGCTCAATTCACTTACAGGAGCTGTTTTTAGACTTTAGGACATAATCATGTCTTCTGCAACTAGAAGCTGTATGTGTAGTTATACATGTTTTGTAAGTATTCTTAGAGGTAGTTTCAATATTTCATCATAAAATATGGTTTTAGTTGTAGTGTTTTATAAGGCTAAATAAATTTTCTCCTAGTCCTAATTTTCTCATAGTTTTCATCTGAAATGGACTTTGAATTTGCTAAAGCTTTTTCCTCCACATATTTGTTGATTTTTATTTTAACCCTTATTCTTTCAGTACGATGAATGCCAATGATTCTGAATGTCCAATGTTAAACTTTCATTTATGGGAATAAGCAAACTTGATCTTAACATAATATCATCACTGTGGGTATGTGCACACTCAGTTGCTCA
>NW_011495024.1:5044011-5047116 GCF_000754665.1 Bison bison bison | reverse complement strand
TCAGTTGCTCATTTGTGACTGACTCTTTGCAACCCCATGGACTGTAGCCAGCCAGGCTCCTTTGTTCATGGGATTTCCCAGGCAAGAATACTGAAATGGGTTGTCATTTCCTTCTCTGTGGGATCTTCCCAAACCAGGGATTGAACCCGTGTCTCTTGCAAACCATTTGCTCTTCCTCTATTTTCTAAAATAATTTGTTTATATTTGGTATTATGTCTTATATAAATAGTTGAGTGAATTCATCATTGAAGCCATCTGGTCCTCTTGTTTACTTTTGGGAAGGATTTAATTATTAATTAAGTGTTTCTAATTTATATAAATCTATTTATATTCTTCATTTCTATTTCACCTTAAATCAGCTTTTGTAGTTTCTGTCTTCCAATAAATTAGTTCATTCTACTTAACTTGTCAAAATTAATTTCATTAAGATTTTTATAATATTTTCTTATTTTACATTTAATATCTGTATTATCTACAGACATATCCCTTCTTTCATTCCTAATATTGGGAGGTATGTAACTTCCTACTTTGTTCAGGATCAGGAGTTTATTAATTTTACTAATCTTTAGGAAATATAAAGCTTTTGGCTTCATTGATATTCTCTATGTCAATTTCTGTTTCATTAATTCACTCATTTCTATCATTTTCTTTCTTCTATTATTTTTCATTTGATATACACTATTTTTTTTACTTTCTCATGGTGGAAACACAAATTATTGATTTGTAGACTTTTTTACTCTAGTCAAATATAAATATTTAAAGTTGCAAAATTTCTTCTAAGCTCTGATTTAACTGTATCTCATGTCTTTGATATGTTGTGTTATTGTTTCCAAATTCAGTTCAAATTATTTTCTAAGTATGCTTGTGTTTTGTTCTCTGACAATAAACTATTTAGATTGCATTCTTTTTTCTTCCAGTTTTACTGAATTATGATTGACATGGAGCACTGTACAAGTTTAAGGTGTTCAGCATAATGATTTCACTTACCTACATCATAAAATGATTACCATAATGAATTTAGTTAATATGGATCATTTCATATAGATAAAAAGGAAAATAAAATGAAATATTTGTTCTTGTGATGAGAACTCAGGATTTATTGTTTTAACAGTTTTATATATAACATACTTTTACTGCAGAGTCATGTTTGACTGCAACCCCATGAACTATACAGTCCATGGAATTCTCCAGGCCAGAATACTGGACTGGGTAGCCATTTCCTTCTCCAGGGGATCTTCCCAACCCAGAGATCAAACCCAGGTCTCCCGCATTGCAGGCAGATTCTTCACCTTTACCAGCTGAGCTACCAGGAAGTCCAAGAATACAGTATTGAGTAGCCTATCCCTTCTGCAGCAGATCTTCCCAACCCAGGAATTGAACCAGGGTCTCCTGCATTGCAGGCAGATTCTTTACCAGCTGACCCTACCAGGGAAGCCCATAGATAACACAAAGCAGTGTTAATTATATTAATCATGATGTGCATTTATCTTTATTATTTATCTTACAATTGGAAGATTCTGCATTCTTGAATCTCCACGTATGTCAGGAATTTTTAGATTCTTTTATCTTACTGATTTTTTTAAAACTATGACTTGGAAAACATACTCTTTGCATTTTAAATCTTGTATTTATTTATTCATGTGTTATTGCCCAGAGTGTGGTCTCTTTTGTGTGTGAATGTTTTACACGCATCTGAAAAGAATGTGTATTCTGATGTCATTGGGCAGAGTGTCCTATTAATATCAATTTTTAGTAGTATTGTTAAAATTTTCTATTAGCTTTAAATTTCACTTTAGTTATACAATCAAATACTAATAGAAGAGTATTAGAATATTCACATGTAATTTTGGGCTTGTACATTTTTTTTTCTTCAGTTCTTGTTGTAATAAGTGTTTTACATTTTAATTATTATGATCATGCATACATATTTAGAATAAATTTGTGTTCAGGATGAATCAAACTTTTATTATTAGGAAACATCCATTTATATATCTGGCAATACTACTTGATTAAAGACCATTTTGTCTGACGTTAATATTGTCCTAGGATTTTTTTAATGTTATTGCTTATTCCCTCATTTTAGTTTTCACCTCTCTTTATATTAAAGTAAGTAACTTGGAGACAACATATGACTGTTTCTTGGATTGTATCTTGTGTCTTTATCCAGTCTAATTTCTCAACATTTTTTTTGGTGTTAAGACATTTACATATAATAGAATTATCAATGTTATAGGCTTTAATTTTGCATTTGTTTTGCCTAAAAATTAAACAAAAGTCTTTCAGTTCAGTTCAGTCACTCAGTCATGTACGACATTTTGCAACCCCATGGACTGCAGCATTCTAGACTTCCCTGTCCATCATTAACACCCAGAGCTTACTGAAACTCATGTCCATAGAGTGGGTGCACCCATCCAACCATGTCATCCTCTGTTGTCCCTGTCTTCTCCTGCTTCAATCTTCCCAGGCCTCAGGGTCTTATCAAATGAGTCAGTTCTTTGCATCACATGGTCAAAGTTTTGGAGTTTCAGCTTCAGCATCAGTCCTTTCAATGAATATTCAGGACTGATTTCCTTTAGGATTGACTGACTGGATCTCTTTGCAGTCCAAGAGATTCTCAAGAGTCTTCTCCAACACCACAGTTCAAAAGCATCAATTCTTAGGCACTCAGCTTTCTTTATAGTCCAAATCTCACATCCATACATGACTACTGGAAAAACCATAGCTTTGACTAGATGGACATTTGCTGGCAAACTAATGTCTCTGCTTTTAACATGCTGTCTAGGTTGGGCATATCTTTTCTTCCAAGGAGCAAGTGCCTTTAATTTCATTGCTGCGGTCACAATCTGTAGTGACTTTGGAGACCAAAAAAAAAAATAATCTCTCATTGTTTCCCCATCTGTTTGCCATGAAACAATAGGACCAGATGCCATGTTCCTAGTTTTCTGAATGTTGAGTTTTATGCCAACTTTTTCACTCTCCTCTTTCACTTTCATCAAGAGGCTCTTTAGTTCTTCTTCACGTGCTGCCATAAGGGTGGTGTCATCTGCATATCTGAGGTTATTGATATTTCTCCCAGCAATCTTGATTCCAGCTTGTGCTTCATCC
>NW_011495024.1:5038838-5043911 GCF_000754665.1 Bison bison bison | reverse complement strand
ACAGGTGACAATATACAGCCTTGATGTACTCCTTTTCCTATATGGAACCAGTCTGTTGTTCCATGTCCGGTTCTAACTGTTGCTTCCTGACCTGCATATAGGTTTCTCAAGAGGCAAGTCAGGTGGTCTGCTATTCCCATCTCTTTCAGAATCTTCTACAGTTTATTGTGATGCACAAAGTCAAAGGCTTTGGTGTAGTCAATAAAACAGAAATAGATATTTTTATGGAACTCTCTTCCTGTTTTGCAGAGAAGGCAATGGCACCCCACTCCAGTACTCTTGCCTGGAAAATCCCATGGGCGGAGGAGCCTGGTAGGCTGCAGTCCATGGGGTCGCGAAGAGTTGGACACGACTGAGCGACTTCACTTTCACTTTTCACTTTCACGCATTGGAGAAGGAAATGGCAACCCACTCCAGTGTTCTTGCCTGGAGAATCCCAGGGATGGGGGAGCCAGGTGAGCTGCCGTCTCTGGGGTCGCACAGAGTCGGACACGACTGAAGTGACTTAGCAGTCTTGCTATTTTGATGATCCATTGGATGTTGGCACTTTATCTCTGGTTCCTCTGTCTTTTCTAAATCCAGCTTGAACATCTGGGAGTTCACAGTTCAAGCCTGTTGAAGCCTGGCTTGAAAAATTTTGAGCATTACTTTGCTAGCATGTGAGATGATTGCAATTGTGCGGTAGTTTGAGCATTCTTTTGTATTGCTTTTCTTTGGGATTGGAATGAAAACTGACTTTTCCAGTCCTGTGACCACTGCTGAGTTATCCAAACTTGCTAGCATATTAAGTGCAGCACTCTCACAGCAGCATCTTTTAGGATTTGAAATAGCTCAGCTGGAATTCCATCACCTCCACTAGCTTTTTCTTAGTGATGCTTCCTAAGGCCCACTTGACATTGCATTCCAGAATGTCTGGCCCTAGGTGTGTGATCACACCACCATGGTTATCTAGGTCATGAAGATCTTTTTTGTATAGTTCTTCTGCATATTCTTGCCACCTCTTCTTAATATCTCTGCTTCTGTTAGGTCCATACCATTTCTGTCCTTTATTGTGCCCATCTTTGCATGAAATAATCCCTTGGTATCTCACATTTTCTTGAAGAGATTTCTAGTCTTTCTCATTCTACTATTTTTCTCTGTTGCTTTGCATTGTTCACTGGGAAGGCTTTCTTATCTCTCCTTGCTATTATTTGGAAATTTGCATTCAATTGGGTATATTATTCCTTTTCTCCTTTGCCTTTAGCTTCTCTTCTTTTCTCAGCTATTGTAATGTCTCCTCAGACAACCATTTGCATATTTGTATTTCTTTTTCTTGTGGAAGGTATTGATCACTGCCTCTTGTACGATGTCAGGAACCTCTGTCCATAGTTATTCAGGCACTGTGTCTATCAGATCTAATTCCTTGAATCTATTTGTAACTTCCACTGTATAATCCTAAGGTATTTGTTTTAGGTCATACCTGAATCATCTACTTCGTTCAATTTAATTCTGAATTCTGTATTAAGGAGTTCATGATAAGCCACAATCAGATCCCTGTCTTGTTGTTGATGATGGTACAGAGCTTCTCTATATTTGGCTGCAAATAATATAATCAATTTGATTTCAGTATTGACCATCCTGTTATGTTCATGTGTAGAGTCTTCTCTTGTGTTGTTGGAAGAGTGTGTTTGCTATGACTAGTGCATTCTTTTAGCAATACTCTGTTAGCCTTTGACCTGCTTTATTTTGTACTCAAAGGCCAAATTTGTCTGTTACTCCAGAAATCTCTTCACTTCCTACTTTTGCATTCCAGTCTCCTATATTGAAGATGACATCTTTTTTGAGTGTTAGTTTTAAAAGGTCTTGTAGGTCTTCATAAACTGTTCATCTTCAGCTTCTGCTACATGACTTGTTGGGCATAGACTTGGAATACTGATAGAATGTGGTTCACTGGAGAAGAGAGTGGCAAAGCACTTCAGTATTCTTGCCTTGAGAACCCCATGAACAGAATGAACAGGCAAAATAATAGGATACTGAAAGAGGAACTCCCCGGTTTGGTAGGTGCCCAATATGCTACTGGAGATCAGTGGAGAAATAATTTCAGAAAGAATGAAGGGATGAAGCCAAAGAGAAAACAATACCCAGCTGTGGATGTGACTGGTAATAGAAGCAACGTCCAATGCAGTAAAAGCAATATTGCCTGGAACCTGGAATGTCAGGTCCATGAATCAAGGCAAATTGGAAGTGGTCAAACAGGAGATGGCAAGAGTGAACGTCGACATTCTAGGAATCAGTGAACTAAAATGGACTGGAATGGGTGAATTTAACTCAGATGACCATTATATTTACTACTGTGGGCAAGAATCTCTTAGAAGAAATGGAGTAGCCATCATGGTCAACAAAAAGAGTCCGAAATGCAGTACTTTGATGCAATCTCAAAAACAAAAGAATGAACCCTGTTCGTTGTCAAGGCAAACCATTCAACATCACAGTAATCCAAGCCTATGCCCCAACCAGTAACACTGAAGAAGCTGAAGTTGAATGGTTCTATGAAGACCTAAAAGACCTTTTAGAACTAACACCCCAAAAAGATGTCCTTTTCATTATAGGGGACTGGAATGCAAAAGTAGGAAGTCAAAAAAACCCTCAAGTAACAGGAAAATTTGGCCTTGGAGTACAGAATGAAGGAAGGCAAAGGCTAATAGAGTTTTGCCAAGAGAATGCACTGGTCATAGCAAACACCCTCTTCCAACAACACAAAAGAAGACTATACACATGGACATCACCAGATGGTCAACACCGAAATCAGATTGATTATATTCTTAACAGCCAAAGATGGAGAACCTCTATACAGTCAGGAAAAAAACAAGACTGGTAGCTGACTGTGGCTCAGATCATGAACTCCTTATTGCCAAATTCAGACTTAAACCACTAGACCACTCAGGTATGACCTAATTCAAATCTTTTATGATTACACAGTGGAAGTGAGAAATAGATTTAAGGGACTAGATCCAATACACAGGGTGCCTGATGAACTATGGACAGAGGTTTGTGACATTGTATAATAGACAGTGTCGAAAAGACTCTTCAGAGTCCCTTGGACTGTAAGGAGATCCAACCAGTCCATTCTGAAGGAGATCAGCCCTGGGATTTCTTTGGAGGAAATGATGCTAAAGCTGAAACTCCAGTACTTTGGCCACCTTATGTGAAGACTTGACTCATTGGAAAAGACTCTGATGCTGGGAGGGGCAGGAGGAGAAGGGGACGACAGAGGATGAGATGGCTGGATGGCATCATTGACTCGATGGACGAGAGTATTGGTGAACTCCGGGAGTTGGTGATGGATAGGGAGGCCTGGTATGCTGCGATTCATGGGGTCGGAAAGAGTCAGACACGACTGAGTGATTGAACTGAACTGAATTGAACTGATCAAGACATTACCAACGGAAAAGAAATGCAGAGTGCCTGATGAACTATGGACGGAGGTTTGTGACATTGTACAGGAGACAGGGATCAAGACCACCCTCATGGAAAAGAAATGAAAATGGTAAATGGCTATCTGAGGAGGTCTTACAAATAGCTGTGAAAAGAAGAGAATTGAAAAGCAAAGGAGAAAAGGAAAGATAAGCATCTGAATGCAGAGTTCCAAAGAACAGCAAGGAGAGAAAAGAAAGCCTTCCTCAGTGATCAATGCAAAGAAATAGAGGAAAACAACAGAATGGGAAAGACTAGGGATCTCTTCAAGAAAATCAGAGATACCGAGGGAACATTTTATGCAAGGATGGGCTCGATAAAGGACAGAAATGGTATGGACCTAACAGAAGCAGAAGATATTAAGAAGAGATGGCAAGAATAAACAGGAGAACTTTGCAAAAAAGAGCTTCACGACCCAGATAATCATGATGGTGTGATCACTCACCTAGAGCCAGACATCCTGGAATGTGAAGTCAAGTGGGCCTTAGAAAGCATCACTACGAACAAAGCTAGTGGAGGTGATGGAATTCCAGGTGAGCTATTTCAAATCCTGAAAGATGATGCTGGGAAAGTGCTGCACTCAATATGCCAGCAAATTTGGAAAACTCAGCAGTGGCCACAGGACTGGAAAAGGTCAGTTTTCATTCCAACCCCAAAGAAAGGCAATGCTAAAGAATGCTCAAACTACCACACAATTGCACTCATCTCACAGACTAGTAAAGTAATGCTCAAAGTTCTCCAAGCCAGGCTTCAACAATACTTGAATAGTGAACTTCCAGATTTCAAGCTGGTTTTATAAAAAGCAAAGCAACCAGAGATCAAATTGCCAACATCAGTTGGATCATTGAAAAACCAAGAGAGTTCCAGAAAAACATCTATTTCTGCTTTATTGACTATGCCAAATCCTTTGACTATGTGGATCACAATAAGCCGTGGAAGATTCTGAAAGAGATGGGAATACCAGACCACCTGACCTGCCTCATGAGAAATCTCTATGCAGGTCAGGAAGCAACAGTTAGAACTGGGCACGGAACAACAGACTGTTTCCATATAGGAAAAGGAGTACGTCTAGGTTGTATATTGTCACCCTGCTTATTTGCAGAGTACATTATGAGAAACGCTGGGCTGGAAGAAGCACAAGCTGGAATCAAGATTGTCGGGAGAAATATCAATAACCTCAGAAATGCATTATGGCAGAAAGTGAAGAGGAACTAAAAAGCCTCTTGATGAAAGTGAAACAGGAGAGTGAAAAGTTGGCTTAAAGCTCAACATTCAGAAAACGAAGATCATGGCATCTGGTCCCATCACTTCCTGGGAAATAGATGGGGAAACAGTGGAAACAGTGGAAACAGTGTCAGACTTTATTTTTTGGGACTCCAAAGTCACTGCAAATGGTAACTGCAGCCATGAAATTAAAAGACGCTTACTCCTTGGAAAGACAGTTATGACCAACCTAGATAGCATATTCAAAAGCAGAGACAATACTTTGCCAGCAAAGGTCCGTATAGTCAAGGCTACGGTTTTTCCAGTGGTCATGTATGGATGTGAGATTTGGACTGTGAAGAAAGCTGAGTGCCAAGGAATTGATGCTTTTGAACTGTGGTGTTGGAGAAGACTCTT
>NW_011495024.1:5030869-5038738 GCF_000754665.1 Bison bison bison | reverse complement strand
ACATGAGTCTGAGTGAACTCTGGGAGTTGGTAATGGACAGGGAGGCGTGGCGTGCTGTGATTCATGGGATTGCAAAGAGTTGGACACGACTGAGCGAGTGAACTGAACTGAACTGTGATATTGAATGGTTTGCCTTGGAAACAAACATAGATTGTTCTGTCATTTTTGAAATTGCATCCAAGTACTGCTTTTGGACTGTTTTGTTGACTATGATGGCTACCCCATTTCTTCTAAGGAATTCCTGCCCACAGTAGTAGATATAATGGTCATCTGTGTTGAATTCACCCATTCCAGTCCATTTATTTCACTGAATCCTAAAATGTCAATGTTCGCTCTTGCCATCTCCTGTTTGACCACTTCTAATTTGCCCTGATTCATGGTCCTAACATTCCAGGTTCCTATGCAATATTGCTTTTTACAGCATTGGACTTTACATCCATCAACAGTCACATCCACAACTTGTAACTGCTTTTCCTCTGCTTCATCTCTTCATTCTTTCTGGAGTTATTTCTCTACTGATCTCCAGTAGCATATTGGACACCTACAGACCTGGGGAGTTCATCTTTCAGTGTCCTATTGTTTTGTCTTTTCATGCTGTTCATGGGGTTCTCAAGGCAAGAATACTGAAGTGGTTTTCCATTCCCTTCTCCAGTGGATCACGTTTCATCAGAACTCTTCACCCTAAACAGTGACCCATCTGTTTAAGGTGACCCTACAGGGCATGGCTCATAGTTTCATTGAGTTAGACAAGGCTTTGTTCCATGTGATCAGAGTACTTAGTTTTCTGTGATTGTGATTTTAATTCTGTCTGCCTTCTGATGAAGAAGGATAAGAGGCTTATGGAAGCTTCCTGATGGGAGAGACTAACTGAGGGGGAAACTGGGTCTTGTTCTGATGGATGGGCCAATGATCAGTAAATCTTTAATCCAATTTTCTGTTGATGGACAGGGCTGTGTTCCTTCCCTGTTGTTTGACCTAAGGCCAATCTATGGTGGAGGTAATGAAGATAATTGTGACCTCCTTCAAAAGGTCCCATGCAGGCACTCCTGCACTCAGTGCCCCTGACCCTGCAGCACGCCACCGTTGACCCACGCTTCTGCCAGAGATTCCTGGGCCCTCATGGTCAAGTTTGGTCAGTCTCTTGTGGGGTCACTGCTCCTTTCTCCTGGGTCCTGGAGTAGACAAAGTTCTGTTTGTGCCCTCCAAGAGTCTATTTCCCCAGTCCTGTGTCAGTTCTGGCGGCTCTCTGGTGGGGTTATTGGTGACCTCCTACAAGAGGGCATGTGCCATACCCAGGTCGGCTGCACCCAGAGCCCGTGCCCCTGTGGCAGGCCACTGCTGATCCATACCTTCACGAGAGACACTCAAACACAGTTCTTGCTCAGTCTCTGTGAAGTCTCTGGGTCCTGGTGCACACAAGTTTTGTTGGAGCACTCTGAGTGTCTCTGATGGATAAGAGGTTTGAATTTAAATGTGATTTTGCCCCTCCTACTGTCTTGCTGGGGCCTTTTCTTGGCCCGTGGTCCTGGAGTATCTTTTTTTGGTGGGATCCAGCATTCGCCAGTCGATGGTTGTTCAACAGTGAGTTGTAGACCTTTAGTGAAGTGAAAAAAAACCTTTAAAATGTTCTAATTGTGTAGTTTTTCATTCTCCTCTAATATCTTTTTATATTTTGTTGAAGTTTTAGTTTAATTGAATTTATAATCAATTATTATTTATCTCTCCTACTGGCTTATTGTTTATGGCATTTGTTTGAAATTTTCAGTCATTACTCTACAGCAGTGGTTGGCAACTCTGGCCTTGAAAAGGCAGTGTTATTTGTAGATTAAGTTTAAATGGAACAGAGCCAAATATATAAATTTACATACTGTCTCTGTAGTTGCCTAAGGACGCTTTTGTATTACTCTGCCAGATTTGAGTAGATAAGACAGAAAATGATTGGCCTGCAAGCCTAAAATATTTAATATTTAACTTCTAAGGTAAACTTTGCAGACTTCTTCATAAAGAAGTCTACTTCCCTGTAACATCATGGCAATTCAAATATAACATAACAAGGTTTCACCTGTACACACTCCACCTCATCCTTTGTGCTGTTTTGTCAAATATCTTCTTTCCACATGTGTTAAAATTTTAGAGTGCATTTTCATTGAAATTATTTTTCTTGAAACAGTAAATACTTCATTAAGGAATTTTAGAAAATGAGAAAAAAGTCATTTTCATTTATCCAAACGTTTTTATTTCCAGCATTTTTTTATTTATTTATGTAGATCCAAATTTCTGCTTGTCATTAGTTTCTATTTCCCTAAAGAAATTCCTGTTTACTTTCCTGTTTTTCAGATCTACTACAGACTCTTTCTCTAAACGTTTGCTGATTACAAATGTCTTTATTTGCCTTTATTTTTGAAGCATATGTCAATATACAGTATTCAGGTAACAAGGCTTTTTCTTCCAGCACTTTAAAAATATTGCCCTATAATATTCTAACTTGCATTGCTTTTTGTAAGAAGATTGTGATATTCTTATACTTTATTCTCTATGTATTGTTTCTTTATTCTCTATTTTTCAGTTGTTTTTACACAATTTGATTATGATATACCTTGGTCTGTTTTTATTTATTTTAATCTGTTTTGTGGTCAATGAATTGTGGTTTTCTGGTTTTCATCAAATTTGGTAAAAATTGTTAATATTTCTTTGAATATATTTTTCTTTTACTTCACTCTGATTCAAATTGCACAAACATTTAAATGCCTGATATGGGATTTTTGATAACAATCAATTTTTTCAGTTGTTTTACTCTTCATAATTCAATATGGATATTTTCCACTCAAATATTGTCAAGAACAGTTATTTTCTTTTCTTATGCAATTGTCTAATTTGCCATTAACTTCATTAAGAACAGTTTTCATTTGAGAGATTGTATTTGTAATTAGTCATAGGATTTTAAAAAATGTTCTATTTGCCTTTTCAATACAGTTGACCCTTGAACAACACAGTTTTGAACTGCACAAGTCCACTTATACTCGGAGTTTTTTAAGTTATCAATATTACACAATCGGTGGTTGGTTGAATGTACAGATGTAGAGACATAAATACAGAGGAACTGCATATACTGATGGTTGAGTATAAGTTATACGTGCCTTTTCAAATGCTCTGTAGGTTGGTGCTCCTAATCCCTAAATTGTTCAAAGATCAACTGTATATTAATTTTTTCTCTAAGTCCCAGTGCATCGTTATACTAGTTCTTTTAGAGTTGTTGTTTGCCAATCCATCAACTCTATCCTCTCTGCATCTGTTTCTATTTGCTGATTTGTCTTGGTCCAGCTTACATGTTCCTGCTTCCTTTCATGCCTAGTAATTTTGATTAAATACTGAACAATGTGATTGTAACTTTGAGTGCTTGAATCTTGCTGTGTTCTTTTAAGGAATATTGGATATGTTTTTTCAGGAAGCTAATAAACTTATGAATCAACTCAGTAACTTTAATGAGTTTTTTTTAAGCTTTGTTAAAGTAGGTTTAAAGTAACCTTTTCTACTCTATGACTAGTCTAGCCCTCTTGCTTAGGAATGAGCTATCTAGATCCCCTGTTGTAAAGCCTGGATATTTCATGATGTTTCTCCTGTCTAGTTTATTGAAACTCTATAAACCAATCTCTCTGGCCTGGAAAGCTCTTGGAATTTTTCATTTTACAGGTCCTCAGAAATATTTTTCTTGGTGTTGCATTTCACCCAACATATGTGCAGATAGTTCTTTAGTAACAGATTCAAAGGGACAATTATGCAGATATATGGAGATATTTCTCGGAGTAACTCCCTCCTCATCCATATTCTTACTGATAAATTCCAACTGACTCATCCTCTGTAAACTCGAATCTGTTTTATTCACTCATGCAATACCAAATGGTCTCTTCTCCCCATTCTACTGTCTAGAATGTACTTCCAGTAAAGAAAAGCCAAGTGTATCATACGTATCACCTCATTTGATTCCATTTTATCCTGGAATCATAGCCCTATGCTGCATGAAGTCTAATACCTGAAAATGGCTGTTTCATATACAGTGCACAGTTTTCTAGTTTTCTACAATGAAAAGACAGTAACATGGCCAGCAGTAGAAATTATACTTCACTGATTTCTATTCATATAATTACTGTTTTCTTCTTTCTAGACTAAAAAAAAAAAGCTGTTATTTTTACAAACTGTTGAGTAAATCTAGTTTGATTTTAAACTTCCTTTTTATAAAAATTATTATATTTATGGGAAATTTCCCTTAATTCTTTTTGTTTAATTTGCAAATTATATTATTTCACATTTTCATTATCATATTAATTCAAACTATTTGAAAATTTATCCTCTCAAGCTCAAATTATTTTACATTTGTTATTTAATTTCCATATATTAGGGCATATTTCTAGTTACTTTTTCATTATTGATTTCTACTTTAAATCCTGTGAAGTCAGAGGAAATACTTGAAATTAATTCAATCTCTACTAATTATTTATCCTTGCTTTGGAGTCCAAGCTGTGGTCTATTTTTATGAATGCACCACATGCCCTTGAAAAAATATGTATTCTTTACAGTGTTTGATGGATGTACATTCTAAAAATGTCAATTATATCAAATTTGTTGACTCATTATAAATCTCCCATATTCTGATGATTTTTTATCTTCTTGTGATCTCAGTAACTAAGAGATTGGTTTAGAAAGCTTTAAGCATGATTGGAGATTTGTCTATTTCTCCTTTCATTCTGTTGAATATTGCTTCAAGTAGTTTTAAAGTACACCACTGTGTTAATAATTTAAGATTGTTATTTTAACTATATTGATTTGTCTTTAAAATTTTTACTATAGCATTTTAATAGAAGTATAGTTGATTTACAATGTTGCATTAATTACTATTCTACAGCAAAGTGATCCATATATATATTTATTTTTTAATGTCTTTTCCCATTGTGATTTATTATAGGCTATTGAATATAGCTCTCTCTGCTATACAGTAGGACTTTTTTTTTTAAATCAGTTCTATATATATAATCTGCATCTGCTAATCCCAAAGTCTCAATGCCCTCCCCCTTGGCAACCACCTGTTGGCAACCAGTCTGTTCTCTATGTCCATGACTGACTCTGTCTCATAAATATGCAACCACCTGTTGGCAACCAGTCTGTTCTCTATGTCCATGACTGACTCTGTCTCATAAATATGCTCATTTGAATCACAGTTTAGATTCCACATACAGATGATATAGTAGAGCTTTTTTCTTTCTCTTTCTGACTTACTTCAGTTAGTATGATAATCTCTGTGTGTGCTTAGTTGCTCAGTTGAATCTGAGTCTTTGTGACCCTTTGAACTGTAGCACACCAGGCTCCTCTGTCCGTGAGATTTTTTCAGACAAGAATATTGGAGTGGGTTGCCATTTCCTCCTCCAGGGGATCTTCCTAACCCAGGAATCAAACCCACATTTCCTGTGTCTCCTACATTGAAGGCAGGTTCTTTGCCTGCTGAGCCATTGGGGAAGCCCATTAGGTCCATTCCATTCTGTTATATGGCTGAGTGATATTCCATTGTACAAATGTACCACATCTTCCTTATCCATCATCTGCCAATGGGCATTTAGGCTGTCTCCATGTCTTGGCTACTGTGAATAGTGCTGCTGTGAACATAAGGATACTTGTATCTTTTTGAATTAAGAGTCTTGTCTGGATATATGCCCAGGAGTGGGATTGCTGGATCATATGGCAACTCTAGTTTTAGTTTTCTGAGGAACCTCCATACTATTTTCTATAGTGGCTGCACCAACTCACATCCCCAACAACACTGCAAGTTTCCCTTTTCTCCACATCCTCTCCAAAATTTGTTATTTGTAGACTTTTTAATATTGACCATTCTGACCAGTGCAAGCTGGTACCTCACTATAGTTTTGATTTGTATTTCTCTGATAATTAATGATGTTCAGCATATTTTTATGTGTCTATTGGCTATCTCTAGTGTGGTATCTTTTTATATAGACAAAATTATAGTGAGTGAAAGAAGCCAGTGGCAAATATTATTCATTTATATACTTGACAAAATTTTAGAAATGGAGGACAGACTAGTGATTGCTAAGGAAAGTATAGGGAGGAGTGGAAGTTGATATAACTATAAAAATATAAAAAATGAAGGATATTGTGCTATAATTTTGTAAGATGTTACCCTTGGGGGAACTGAGTAAAGCATGTCTAAGATCTCTCTTTATTATTTCTTGCAATTGTATGTAAACTTAGTACAATTTGGAGAAGGCAATGGCATCCCACTCCAGTACTCCTGCTTGGAAAATCCCATGGATGGAGGAGCGTGGTAGGCTGCAGTCCATGGGGTCGCTGAGGGTCAGACACGACTGAGCGACTTCACTTTCACTTTTCACTTTCATGCATTGGAGAAGGAAATGGCAACCCACTCCAGTGTTCTTGCCTGGAGAATCCCAGGGACAGGGGAGCCTGGTGGGCTGCCGTCTATGGGGTCACACAGAGTCGGACACGACTGAAGCAACTTAGCAGTAGCAGTAGCAGTAGCAGTTAGTACAGTTATCTCAAAATAATAACTTTAACTAAAAGATTACTCTTAACATTTAAAATAATAACATTTCTTAATATTTAAAAAATTCTATCAGTTCAGTTCCTTTCAGTTGCTCATTCGTGTTTGACTCCTTGCAATCCCATGGACTGCAGTACACCAGGCTTCTATATTTATATATTTTTGCCTTTTATTTTATCAGGCAGAATTTTTTTTAATTGCATCATAGTTTTTATACTTACATTGATTTTTTTTTTGAGGTAACAATTCATAGTTCTTCCTTTTGTGACTTTTTAATATTTAAGAGTAGGAATTATTCCAAAAAATGATATGAATTATTCTTCTATTCCCTGTTTTTTAATTCTATCTGTTGTGAACTAAAAGTAATGTATATGATTACTAGAGATGTGGAGTTGGTCATAAGGAACACAGAAATTTGACATTTGTCATTTAAAACATATTTTTATGTTATTTCCTACAGACTCTCTAATACAAAAAACAAATTAGATGTTATTTAGGCACTAGGGGATGAAAAGCAAACAATTGATTTTTCACATTTTATAGGAGTAGTTCACACTGCCTAGAGTTCATAAAAATCCTTTTCCTCATATCCTGGGCACATGATTAGATTACATTTTCAGCATCCTTTATAGTTAGTTAGGCCTTGTCATTTGGTCAAGTCAGCTGAATGGAATGAGGGCCAACAAAAGTCAAATTTATCATTTCAATGTGTACCTCCCTCCCCCCTCCCCCAATATCTGGCATGATACAGAAGATCAGTGAAGGATACAAAAGCTCTAATCATTGACAGGGTCCCAGAATGGAAAGAGGCCAAGTAGCTGAGCAACCAGAAGAAAGGGAAATTACAAATATCAGCTGAAAATTATTGTTTTATGCTGCTCATATGTTTAAAGCTTTTTTTCAGCAGTCAGTTTTACACTACTACTATTACATCATAATTTTCTTTAACTTTATAAGAAACAAATTTTTTTCTCCCAAAGTGGCCAAGTCACCTTGCTTTTGTACCAACAACATATGCTATTTTGAGTTGTTCCATATTCTTGTCAACACTTAGCATTATTATTCTTTTCAATTTTTGCATTTCTAATGGGTGTGTGGTTATATGTCATTATTCCTTTTAAATTTATACTACTTTAATATGTAATTATTTTATATTTAATTATATATTTTTTCATGTGCCTCTTTGACATTCACATACCATTTTTTTGAAGCATCTATTCATGTTTTTTCTCTGATTTTATTAGGGTGCTTCAGGTACAATTGAGATGTAAGAATATTTTTAGTATATTTAAAATATAAATACA
>NW_011495024.1:5024780-5030769 GCF_000754665.1 Bison bison bison | reverse complement strand
ATATATAAATTTTCAGGTCTGTGACCTGTATCTTCATTTCTTTATTTTTCAAAATTTTTAAATTTTAAAACATTTTCAGCTGCACTGGGGCATATGGGATCTTAGTTCCCTGACCAGGGAGTGAACCCACACCCCCTGCATTAGAAGCATAGAGTCTTAACCACCGTACCATCAGGGAAATCCCTGTAACTTCATTTTTTTTTTAAAGTGTTTATTTTAACCAAATTTCCAATTTTAAATGAGATCCTTATGAATATTTCTTTTATAATTCTAGAATTTGTTTCTATCAAAGATATCTTTGTCTAATTCAAAATCATTGAGACTTTTCTCCTATGTCACCTTTAAAGGTTTTATAGTTTTAATGCTTAAATTTGGTTATATGTTCTATATTAATTAGTTTCTCTATTTGATAGGAGTTTGTTTCTTTGCATAGGGAAATCCAAGTGTCTTACCCCCACTATTGAAAGGTTCCTTTGTTTCTTACTGAAATGACATTGGTATCTATTTTCTGGACTTTCTGTTTGGTTCCATTTATTTATGTATTCCTTGCTTATCCTTTTGCCAATATTGCACTATACTGATTATCATTGTTTCATAATATGTTTGAAATTGGTACTTTAAAAGTACTCAGCTTTATCTTCCTTTTTAAAATTGCTTTGGTCACTCTAATCTATGACAATTAAGTTATTTTCCACTTTAAGAGCATAACTGAATTGGAATTTCATTGAATCTATAGAACATTTGGGGGATAAATTACACTTTAAACATCTCAAAAAATCTTCCGAGTAATGAGCATGAGATATGTCTTCATTAATTTAAATCTTTTAAATTTCTCTGAACATTGTTTTATGTTTTTCAATGCATTCATCTTTGATGTTGATTTAAAAGGTAGTGTAAATGGTATTTACTTTAAATTGAATTTTATTTCTAATTTTTAATATGATGGTTATATTAAAAAATGGCTTTGTATATTAAAACTGTATCTTGAGCAGCCCATATTATTCCTAGTACCTCTTTTGAGGATTCCTTATTTTCTACAGAGATGATAATTTCTTCTATAAGTAAACATTAATCTCTCTCTTCTTTTCTGTCTATATAATTTCATTCTTTTTCTTCTTGTATTCAAATAGTTAGAAATCTTTGCCCATTGTTAAATGGAAGCAGTAAGAGAGAATATTCTTACCTTTTCCTAAATCTGAGGGAAATGTATTTAGCTTTTTTTTCCCCCCCATTTTAGAGTGTTCATTCTAAATCCAGTAGAATATTAGCTGCATGTTCTCCATAAATTCCCTTTACCAGTTTGAAAAAGCTCTGTTTCTCTTATTTTCTATGAGAATTTTATAATGAATTCCTGTTGAATTTGTTTCTTTTCCATCTGTTAATAAGATGAATTAAATTATTATGTTTCTGGGCAAGGGTGGAAACTCACTGGTCATAATATATTTATCCCTTATATAAAATGTAACAATAAAATTTAATTCAAATAATTTTATGTTTTTGGTATTTTTATGAACATATTTAAAAATTTTAAAATAATAGTTAATTTCTGCATGCCTAAAGCATTTCAATAATTTACAGAATCAGTAGGGAGACAAAAACATGGGCAAGTCAGTCAGTCAGTTCAGTCACTAAGTCATGTCCGGCTCTTTGCGATCCCATGAACTGCGGCAAGCCAGGACTCCCTGTCCATCACCAACTCCCGGAGTCTACCCAAACATCAGGTGGCCGAAGTATGGAGTTTCAGCTTTAGCATCAGTCCTTCCAATGAACACCCAGCACTGATCTCCTTTAGGATGGAATGGTTGGACCTCCTCGCAGTCCAAGGGATGCTCAAGAGTCTTTTCCAACACCACCATTTAAAAGCAGCAATTCTTCTGTGCTCAGCTTTCTTTATAGTCCAACTCTAACATCCATACATGACTACTGGAAAAAATATAGCCTTGACTAGACATCTTTGTTGACAAAGTAATGTCTCTGCTTTTTAATATGCTGTCTAAGTTGGTCATAACTTTCCTCCCAAGAAGTAAGCGTCTTTTAATTTTAGGGCTGCAGTCACCATCTGCCGTGTTTTTGGAGCCCAGAAAAATAAAGTCAGCCACTGTTTTCAGTGTTTCCCCATCTATTTGCCATTAAGTGATAGGACCAGATGCCATGATCTTCATTTTCTGAATGTTGAGCTTTAAGCCAACTTTTTCACTCTCCTCTTTCACTTTCATCAAGAGGCTCTTTAGTTCTTCTTCACTTTCTGCCATAAGGGTAGTGTCATCTGCATATCTGAGGTTATTGATGTTTCTCCCGGCAATCTTGATTCCAGCTTGTGCTTCATCCAGCCCAGCATTTCTCATGATATACTCTGCATGCAAGTTAAATAAGCAGGGTGACAATATACAGCCTTGATGTACTCCTTTTCCTCTTTGGAACCAGTCTGTTGTTCCATGCACAGTTCTAACTGTTGATTCCTGACCTGCATAAAGGTTTCTCAAGAGGCAGGTCAGGAGATCTGTTATTCCCATCTCTTTCAGAATTTTCCACAGTTTATTGTGATCCATACAGTGAAAGGCTTTGGCATAGTCAATAAAGTAGAAATAGATTTTTTTCTGGAACTCTTGCTTTTTTGATGATCCAGTGAATGTTGGCAATTTGATCTCTGGTTCCTCTGCCTTGTCTAAAACCAATTTGAACATCTGGAAGTTCATGGTTCACATATTGCTGAAGTCTGGCTTTGAGAATTTTGAGCATTACTTTACTAGTGTGTGAGATGAGTGCAATTGTGCAGTAGTTTGAGCATTCCTTGGCATTGCTTTTCTTTGGGATTGGAATGAAAACTGACCTTTTCCAATCCTGTGGCCACTGCTGAGTTTTCCACATTTGCTGACATATTGAGTGCTGCACTTTCACAGCATCATCTTTCAGGATTTGAAATAGCTCACCTGGAATTCCATCACCTCCACTAGCTTTGTTCATAGTGATGCTTTCTAAGATCCTCTTGACTTCACATTCCAGGATGTCTGGCTTTAGGTGAGTTATCACACCATCGTGATTATCTGGGTTGTGAAGATCTTTTTTGTATAGTTTTTCTGTGGTCATGTATGGATGTGAGAGTTGGACTGTGAAGAAGGCTGAGCACCGAAGAATTGATGCTTTTGAACTGTGGTGTTGGAGAAGACTCTTGAGAGTCCTTTGGACTGCAAGGAGATCCAACCAGTCGATTCTGAAGGAGATCAGCCCTGGGATTTCTTTGGAAGGCATGATGCTAAAGCTGAAACTCCAGTACTTTGGCCACCTCATGCGAAGAGTTGACTCATTGGAAAAGACTCTGATGCTGGGAGGGATTGGGGGCAGGAGGAGAAGGGGATGACAGAGGATGAGATGGCTGGATGGCATCACTGACTCGATGGACGTGAGTCTGGGTGAACTCCAGGCGTTGGTGATGGACAGGGAGGCCTGGCGTGCTGCTAATCATGGTGTCACAAAGAGTCGGACACGACTGAGCAACTGATCTGATCTGATCTGTGTTCTTGCCACCTCTTCTTAATATCTTCTGCTGAATTAGAATTCAAATTTTAAAGCATTAACAATAATTTCAACCGCAATAACAATAATAAGGATAACACTTTGTCCTTCCCTGTAAAAGACACCATGAGAATGAGAGGCATCTCTAGTTCTTCTGAAAGACAGTTTTATGTACTTTTTATAACTGCAATTTTTCATTTCTGTTGCCAGTGCCAGAGAAGTTTGATTTGTAATCCATGAGGCAAAACAATGGTCATAAAGTTTGGTCCAAGCTATGTGATTACAGGATATGTTTAAAGAATTTGTCTAATATAGATTTACAGAGGTGGCTTTATATTAACTAAAGGAAAGTGTCTTTAGTTTCTCTTAGAAGATATCTTCCTACATGTAATATCCATCATCTTCTGCAATACCCTCTGCTATGAAGAATATTTTTGTTTTTTTAATAAGGTAATGAAAGCATGAAATTAAAAGTTACAGCACATTACCCTTTGGCATATCTTTAAAATTGCATTTACAACATTGTACTTACAAATCGCTAAATTTATATAACATTCTTATGTGATTGTCATCTGTTGAGGATAGGGAACATATTCTTTTGTCTTTGTATTTCTAGTACCAGGCACAGGGATTGAAAAATATTTTATATTAACAAAGCATGTGAAGTGAATTACCTTATTCAAGCTGACTGCTTAAGGCCAACAGTAGAATTCTTATGCAGGGAGATTATTTCTAAATATTTAAGTGCTGCTGCTGCTGCTGCTAAGTCACTTCAGTGGTGTCCAACTCTGTGTGACCCCATAAATGGCAGCCCACCCGGCTCCCCCATCCCTGGGATTCTCCAGGCAAGAACACTGGACTGGGTTGCCATTTCCTTCTCCAGTGCATGAAAGTGAAAAGTGAAAGTGAAGTTGCTCAGTTGTGTCTGACTCCTAGCGACCCCATGGACTGCAGCCTACCAGGCTCCTCCGCCCATGGGATTTTCCAGGCAAGAGTACTGGAGTGGGGAGCCATTGCCTTCTCCATTTTAGTGCTACTATAAGTCAACTACAGGGCTTCCCAGGTGTTGCTAGTTGTAAAGAACCTGTCTGCCAATGCTGGAAGCACAAGAGACAGAGGTTTGATTTCTGGGTCCGGAAGATCCCCAAGAGGAGGCATGTCAACTCACTCCAGTATTCTTGCCTGGAGAATACCATGGACAGAAGAGCCTGGTGGGATACAGTCCATCAGATCTCAAAGAGTTGAACATGACTGAAGTAACTTAGTGGTAAGTTAACTAACTTTTTGCTTGAAAGAAAAACCCTCTTGTTATGCTCTCCAGATATTAAATTATGCTTTAAGAAAACTAGATGAATTTTTAGAAGAGGATATTTTAAGTTCATGTTGTGATGTATCTCTGCTTAAATTTATTTTGTAAACAAGGTGTAGGTATTTAAATGATTGGAAAAGTGTATTTGAAATACTTTGCTTGACTATTTTAATCTCCTGAAATTAAAAGGAAATGCAAATGATCTTCTCAAAGATCCTGTCGCCGCCAGGCCGGGTGACCTGAGCCTTGGTGATCTCATCTGCCATCTCTGCCAGCCAGGGCGATCATTTATGAAGATGACTAGTGTCTTGCTTTCCATGACATTTTCCCTCAAGCACCAACACATTTTCTGGTGATACCTAAGAAACATATATCCCAGATTTCTGCAGCAGAAGATGATGATGAAAGTCTTCTTGGGCATTTGATGATTGTTGGCAAGAAATGTGCTGCTGATATGGGCCTGAAGAAGGGATATCGAATGGTGGTGAATGAAGGTTCATACGGAGGCCAGTCTGTCTATCATGTTCATCTTCATGTTCTTGGAGGTCGGCAGATGAACTGGCCCCCTGGTCAAGTGTGCTATAGGGATAATTTTGCCTTCTGTATGCAGTGATCAGGTTTGCAAGTTCCAATATGCTAAACAATTATTATTTTTTGCCTGTGTATGGAGGTATTGCAAAAATAATTTTAAAAACCCATACATAATAAAAGACATTGTTACATGGCCTGAAAAAAAAAAAAAAAGGAAATGCAGTGCTATGTACACACACACACGTGTACACACAAATGTATATTTTTCAAGAATATTCAGAATGTCCAAACTACAAGAAAAGAGCTCTCTAGCAATTAGACAAGGCTTTGAAGCTGTGAAAAAAATTTTGAGCATTTAATAAAGTATGTAAGCCCTATAACATTTGTTCAGTTCAGTTCAGTCCAGTCATTCAGTCGTGTCTGACTCTTTGTGACCCCATAAATCGCAACACACCAGGCCTCCCTGTCCATTACCAACTCCCGGAGTTCACTCAGACTCACATCCATTGAGTCAGTGATGCCATCCAGCCATCTCATCCTCTGTCGTCCCCTTTTCCTCTTGCCCCCAATCCCTCCCAGCATCAGAGTTTTTTCCAATGAGTCAAGTCTTCACATCAGGTGGCCAAAGTACTGGAG
>NW_011495024.1:5012838-5024680 GCF_000754665.1 Bison bison bison | reverse complement strand
CAGAATGGACTGGTTGGATCTCCTTGCAGTCCAAAGGACTCTCAAGAGTCTTCTCCAACACCACAGTTCAAAAGCATCAATTTTTTGGTGCTCAGCTTTCTTCACAGTCCAACTCTCACATCCATACATGACCACTGGAAAAACCATAGCCTTGACTAGACGGACCTTTGTTGGCAACGTAATGTCTCTGCTTTTGAATATGCTATCTAGGTTGGTCATAACTGTCCTTCCAAGGAGTAAGCGTCTTTTAATTTCATGGCTGCAGTCCCATCTGCAGTGATTTTGGAGCCCCAAAAAATAAAGTCTGACACTATTTCCACTGTTTTCCCATCTATTTCCCATGAGTAGAAATCAATGTAATTAATGTTTCTCTCTTTGTACAGATGAGAATTTAATGTAAGATAGCTTCTCATCTCATCATAGGAAAAGATTTTCATCATTTAAAGAACATATCAGTTCAATCGCTCAATCTTGATTGACTCTTTGCGACCACATGGACTGAAGCTCGCCAGGCTTCCCTGTCCATCACCAACTTCTGAGCTTTCTCAAACTCATGTCCATTGAGTTGGTGATGCCATCCAACCATCTTATCCTCTGTTGTCCCCTTCTCCTCCCACCTTCAATCTTTCCCAGCATCAGAGCCTTTTCCAATGAGTCAGTTCTTCACATCATGTGGCCAAAGTATTGGAGCTTCAGCATCAGTCCTTCTAATGAATATTCAGGACTGATCTCCTTTAGAATGGACTGGTTGGATATCCATGCAGTCCAAGGGACTCTCAAGAGTCTACTCCAACACCACAGCTCAAAAGCATCAATTCTTCAATGTTCAGCTTTCTTTATAGTCCAACTCTCACATCCATACATATCTACTGGAAAAAACAAAGCTTTAATTAGATGGATCTTTGTTGGCAAAGTAATGTCTCTGCTTTGTAATATGCTGTCTAGCTTGGTCATAACTTTTCTTCCAAGGAACAAGAGTCTTTTAATTTCATGGCTGCAGTCATGATCTGTAGTGATTTTGGAGGGCAAGAAAGTAAAGTTTGTCACTGTTTCCATTATTTCCCCATCTATTTGCCATGAAGTGATGGGACTGGATGCCATAATCTTAGTTTCCTGAATGTTGAGTTTTAAGCCAACTTTTTCACTCGCCTCTTTCACTTTCATCAAGAGGCTCTTTAATTCTTCACTTTCTGCCATAAGTGTGGTGTCATCATCTGTATATCTGAGGTTATTGATATTTCTCCTGACAGTCTTACTTCCAGCTTGTGCTTCATTCAGTCCAGCATTTCTCATGATATATTCTGCACATAAGTTAAATAAGCAGGGTGACAATATACAACCTTAGTGTACTCTTTTCCAGACTTGGAACCCATCTGTTGTTCCATGTCCAGTTCTGTTGCTTCTTGACCTGCATACAAATTTCGCAGGAGGTAGGTCAGGTAGTCTGGTATTCCCATCTCTTGAAGAATTTTCCACAGTTTGTTGTGATCCACAAAGTAAAAGGCTTTGGCCTAGTCAATAAAGCAGAAGTAGATGTTTTTCCGGAACTCTCACTTTTTCAATGATCCAATGGATGCTGGCAATTTGATCTCTGGTTCCTCTGCCTTTTCTAAATCCAGCTTGAACATCCGGAAGTTCACAGTTCACATACTGTTGAAGCCTGATTTGGAGGATTTTGAGCATTACTTTGCTAGCATGTGAGATGACTACAATTGTGCACATATTTTGAGCATTTGAGCATTCTTTGGCATTGCCTTTCTTCTGGGATTGTAATAAAAACTGACCTTTTTCAGTCCTGTGGCCACTTCTGCGTTTTCCGAATTTGCTGGCATATTGAGTGCAGCACTTTCACAGCATTATCTTTTAGGATTTGAAATAGCTGGACTGTCATTGGGGAGTGTGCAGTAAATACCATCTCCTTTCATGCTCAGTTTTAATTTTGAATGTTATGTTTTCTATTTTAATCTTAGAAATCAGGGGAAATATCCCATATTTTAGAGCCTAGGAATCTGCAAATATGAAATGTTCTTTTATAGCAATGGAAATCCATGGGAAGTGTTTCATTGACTGCTCATTTTTTTGTTGTTAAAGATTATCAATCTGAAAGACTCAGATTGCTTCTTAAGAATACAGAAGTACGATTTCTTACAGGTTAGACTATCCAAAACTGGGTGGAAGTATCTTTCACTTTAGGAAAGATAGCTTTTCCTAACTTGGAGACCATCAATGGGAGTGAGGTAAATTAGAAAGTGAAGTAGCACTGGCTTAAACATCACATCAATTTGCTAGTAAACCTGGAAGCCTTTGCTCATTTTTATATGTGGCCATTGGATTCACAGCTTGACTGGTTGTACAACATCACTAAACATAGCATTCCACAACAATCCAACTGAGGAAGATAATGTCAGGAAAGGAAGAATGAAGGCTGAGAACCTATAGGAATCAGCGAGAATTATGCAATTTTAAACTATATTCTGGGTTGTTTTCTTGGGAAAAAAATATTTATTTATTTGATTTGATTGCCTAGACCTTGGTGGCAGATGTGGGGTTTTTGATTGTGTCTTGCAGACTTCTCTCTAGTTGTGGCCTGCAGGCTTAGTTGCCTGAGATATGTGGGCAACTAAGTTCCCTCATCAGGGATTGATTCCGCATCCCCTCCATCGGAAGATGGATTTTTAATCACTGGACCATCAGGGAAGTCCCTCTGGATTATTTTCTGACTGGTATTCATTGCAGGTTAAAAATTAAAACCTTAAAGTAATGAAGGAGCCAACTAGAGGCATATAAGTTAGTTTGAAGTTTATATAAGGTAGTTGTCACTATGTACAGCCCAGAAATTTATAGTAGTCTACGTTCTGTCTTCCAGTGTCCTTAGTTCCTATTTCATGAGGTTCTTTTTGTTAAAACTCATTTATTTCATCTACAAAAGCAAAAATCTGCACAAAGTCCTGTAGAAAATCTAAACGTTTTCATATTATGTATTTTGGACTCATTATCACTTCATAGAGTCACATGTAATGTAAACAACATTTATTTTATACTCAGCTTTTGTTTCAAATGTTTCACTTTTCTATTTTGATCTCAGACACCATAGAAAACGTCTCACAGCAATTTAAAGTCTAGAGATCAACAAATAAGAAATTTCTATCTTTTGTAGAAATGGAAATCCATGAAAAGTGTTTTATTGAGTTAATTTCACAACATAATAAATATCTTCTGTCACAAACTATTTTACAAATGAGAAAAAAAAAAAAAGACACAAATGTGTGTAGGTTTTTTTCCCTCTAGTTGAGCATTTTCCTCGCTTCTAATTTTTCTCCTTTTCTCTTTACTCAATATTTATTTTGCAGGCAGGTTTTGTCTATTATTTATCATGATATGCTAATCATATTTTCTTTAATAATGTCTTAGAGTATTGATTTTTCTCTCTGCTTTTTGTGTATGTGTACTCAGGAAATAACTATTCCTTAGTTTTCCTAAGAATACCTTCTGGGGAAAGCAGCCCAGGAGAAGATTACTATGGCATGTCAAACAATGGAAGTTATTATGGTTTATCAATGCAAAACTGCTTTTTATAATTTCATTCAGATTGAAATGTTCTTATTTATATTGGCATAATTCTCTAATTTTCCACATAGACCTAATTGCAACCCCAGATACACTTTGTTCAAATATCAATTTTTATTTAGCCTGAGGAAATAAAATATTCAAACTCTATAAATCACAGGAGTGCTAGTATGCCATGTTTTAGGAAGGGTATTGGTAAATGGCAATTATAAATTCAAATCCCCATTAGAAAACTTCAATATCAGTTTATGCATGATGCAAAATCATACTTCCATCCTAAATAATGTTCTTTCCTTCTAGAACATCCATTTATTAAAAGATTCTATTATATCCCAATTTTAGATTTTTTTTCCCTAAGAGAGTCATACCATAAATTTTTAAAACTTCAATGGAATAGACAGTTTTCTAGAAAAAAAATATAGAGAAAGAGAATTGTAACATCACCTACTCATTAAACAAATGAATCAATAATTAAAACTATTCAATAAAGTAATCCAAAATATTACCTTGTCCCCATATATTTTATGGGCTAATTTTGCCAAAACTTAAAGTGATAGGAAAAGATGGAAGAAGATCAAAAATACTTATTTCATGAAATTATTATCTTGACACCAAAATTATGTAATAAAGCTACTAAAATATATATTTAAAGGGTACTCTTCCTCATGAATGTAGGTGTAGATACCCTAAACAAAATGTCAGTTAACAAACACTACAAAATTATAAGAAAACACACTTAGAACACATACACACTGACTCTCTAATAGACTGGTAGTAGGGTGTGTGATAAAACCACTTTAGAAAAATATGTCTAAGAAAATTTATAGCAGCAATATTAAAAATTAACAAAATTTTAAACAAAATATGAATTAACAGTAATGTGAATAGTAGTGGTAGTATATTCAAACAATAAAGACTATATGACAATGGAAAAATAATGAAATTACTATGTGAGGAAACATGTGAATCTCAGAGAAAGAGTGAAACAAATGGCATAAAAGAGTACATACATGCTATATAACTCACTTTATAAAATGGTCAAAACAGGTGAAACTAAGCTATGCTTCAAAAGAATACTGGTTACTTTGTGAAGGTGATGACTGGGATGGACCACTTAAGAAGCATCTGGAGTGTTACCCAGTTTCTGTATTTTTATCTATGAGTTGGTTACACAGATGGGCAAAGCTTCATGGAGCAGTACACTTAAGATAGACACACTTTATAATTTGAATATGATATTTTGCACTTCAATAAAACTTTTAAAGAGAAGGTAAAGAAAATGAAGGAAGAATATACAAATAAATATATTAAACAAATGACAGACTGATAGAAAATGTAGTATATTCATGTATCCAGATTACATGATTAAAAAAAGAAATATGGAAAACAGCACACAATACAAGCCCTTTCATATCAAATAGAAAATAGTTTATATAAAAAAAGGTTTCATGGACAAACGAAACAATGATTTAGGATAAAACTTGCTCAATCCACTAGAAATCAGAAAACTGCACATTAAAAGGAACACAACCATTAGATTATTAAAATTAAGCCCAAATTAAGTCTGGCAGTAGTACATGACTAGAGTGTAAATTGGTATTGCTTTGAAGAAAACTTTAACAATATCTTATGAAATTGCAAATGTACATGCCCTGTGGTCCTGCAATTCCATTTCTATATCTAGAGACATACTAAGAATAATATTCAAGAGTATATTTATAAGCACATTTGTTGCAGTATTATTCAAATCAGAAGAAAAGAGACATAGTATCAATTTTTAATGTATAAATAGATATATTTTCCCACATTTTATTTTACACAACAATAAAGAATTTTAGTATATTTTTGGTATATGCATAGTTTTAGGTACATTTTCAAGATTGTGAATGAATAGCATAAAAGATAAATGAGATTCATGACAAATTTCTGTAACTTTTACATATTAATGTAAATTTAAAAGCACATTATTTAAATAATAATTTTAAAATAATTAAAATATAAAGACATTCATAGATGTCTATCAATATGAATATATATTTACAAAATATTTGAAAAACATATATTTAAAGTATGCCAAGCAATATGTTGATGCATGTGCATGTCAATGGGAGGCTAGAGAATAGGATTGGGGGGTATCAGATGCAGAGAGAAAATTGAAAGCAATGTAGAATTAGACAATAAACAACAGAATTGGAAACTTCCAGTCTGTCAAGGTGAAGTAGCCCCATTCCTCCTATATCTTTCCTTTTATAACTAAAAAAAAAAAAAAAATTAGTTTTTGCATTGTAAACAGCAAAACAAGCATAAGGACACTCTGACAGGTAGAAAGAAGAAAATAGACCTTCTGAGACTTTTCTTGCTGAATTTCTAATGGCAATGGATTTTCTCAAGGGCGCCCATGTATCCCAGACAGGGTTTTGCGATAGTCTATAATGTAAAAACCACCAAAAAGGCATAGGCATAGAAAATCCCAAGAAAAACCTGTTTTTCCCTACTAACCCCCCACTCAAACAACATAAAAACTTTTTGGCAACAGTCCCCTAATTTCAGCCAAAGTAATGGCGAAACTGCATCACCTCCCCTGAGCTTTCAGTGAGCCAGTTGGAAAGTTGAGCTTCCAACCAATCCTCCTGCCTGCTTGAAGCAAGTGATGTTTCAATTCCCCCGACTGGTGGTTTCTGTAGGACCCAGTGAGCTGCAGATATTCTATCCCTTACTTGTCAGAATCAGGTGGCTCTATGATCCTCCACTCCTACTCAGTAATGATGAGACATAACAAGGCAGTCTCTGTGAAGTTTCACCTTCCCCCCCACCCCCCAGCCACACACACATACATGCACGCACACACACACAGTCAGTGGAGCTTGTATGGAACTGAGACTTTTTACCCACTCAGTGTCAAAGAAACTGAACAAGGTTATACAGATCAGAGATATCAAGCACATCACTTTCCCCTCTCCATTGTGTCAACAAGGCTTATTATGAGGCTGAACCTCCACACCCACCTGGCAGGAACAAGACTGAACAGGCATTGTGATGTACAGTTCTACCCTCCCCTGGTATCAGTGAGAACTTTTCACCCACACTGGTCATCAGTGAGGTAGGGCAAGATGGCACTTCACTTCTCCCTTCCCCTGGTGTCATTGGATAGGGGAGGGAAAACAGCAAGGAGGCAGTGAGCTGATTCCTATCCCACCCTGCAGCACCAAAGCAGTTTATCAGCCTTCCATATTCCCATCCCCTTTTTTTTGCAGGACAGGCCCATAGGGAGAAAAAAGGCAGCTACAAATGGTATCCACATTAACCAGGAAAGTGTCACGTGGGGTAAGGGGCAGCTAAACTTCCGTGCCACCTGTCTGTAATGGGGCAGCATGAGTCAGTGCTCTACTTTTGCTGGGGTGGTGTTGCCAGGTCCAGCAGGAGGCTCAACATACACACCTGCAAGATCTTCACCTATATAAAATAGATGGATTACCCACTAAAAACAAGATTAAATAGGATCATGAGTCTCCTAATAAAATGTCCAAAAGTTCCAGAATAGAATACAAAATTTACTCTTAATATCTTGAACCAAAAAATAAATAAATAAATAAAAATAAGAAAAGCTAATTAATGTCAAAATCCACATTAAACCATTAAACAGATGTTATAATTATCTGACAAGGATTTTAAACTAGTCATCACAAAAATGCTTCAGCAAACATTTATGGACTCATCTGAAAAAATGGAAACTTTTAGGAATGAAATCAAAGTTAATAAAAGAACCAATGAGAATTATAAAATTGAAAACTATAAAATGAAAATAAAATCTCAGTTTGCTCAAGAGCTCAGTGGAAATGGCAGAAGATAAGAACAGTAAAATTGACAATAATTCAATATAACTTGGCCAATTCGAAAAGAGAAAAATTTGAAATTAAAAATAAACAATTTTATGAGCCTTTGGAATAATAATAAGAGTTAATATTTGTGTCATCAGAGTCTCAGAAGGAGGGGAAGGGAAAGTGAGATTGAAACATATTTGAAGAAATAATGATTAAAAATTTCTCAAACTTGGTCAAAACCAACTTTAATCTAAACTCATATTTTACACAAAAATTAACTTAAAATGAATCACAGATTTATGCAGAAACTGCAAAATTGACCATTTTATGGAAAATTATAAAAGGAAAGAGTCAGGATATAGGTTTAAGCAAAAAGGTCTTATATTTGGTGCCAAAAACTATCCATAAAGAGAAAAATGTTGTTTGACTGTACTAAAAAACTAGACTTTGAAAACCCTTCTGAGAAGAAGAAAAAGGCAAGTAACACCCTGAGAGAAAGTATTTGCAAACCAAATATCCAACACAGCACTTATATCTGGAATATATAAAGAACTTTTCAAACCCCATGTAACTAACTAACAAACAAAATAAGTTAGAATATAGTCAAAAGACATGAGAAGGCACTTTACACACACATGTGCATGTGTGCCAAGTTGCTTCAGTTGTGTCTGATTCTTTGCAACCCCGTGGACTGTAGCCCACCAGGCTTCTCTGTCCATGAGGTTCTCCAGACAAGAATATTGGAATGGGTTGCCATTTCCTTTTCCAGTTTTTTATATATAGTAGAGTGTATATGAAGACGAAATGGCAATCCCCTCCAATAGTCTTGCCTGTAAAATCCCAAGGACAGAGGAGCCTGGTAGCCTACAGTACATGGGATTGCAGAGTCACACAACACTGAGTGACTGAACAGCAGCAGCAGCATGTATATGTTAATTCCAAACTCCTAATTTCATCATGGACCCAAACCAGAAACAACATTCAATGGATTGGATGGTTTCAATGGATTAAATAAACGTGGTTAAATAAGTGTGGTGCATCTATTCCATGCAACACTACTAATATGTTCCATGATGGTGGGTGTGGCTGTAAAAGATCAAGATGAGAGATGCTTTTGGGGATGGAGTTGTTCTGTACCTTGACTGTATCAATGAAAATGTACAACCTATGGTGTTGTACTATAGTTTTATAAGATATTACCATTCAGGAGACTGTATAAAAAGTGCATGTGCTCTATCAGTATCATTTCTTAAAAGTCCATATGAATTTATAATTTTCTAAAAAATATTAATTAAAATATATATTTTTGTGTTCACAATTATGATAACTTTCAATGAACTGATGATTAAGGTCAATTAAATTCCATGCATTTAAGTTTTATAAGAGAAGTAATGGATAGAGACAGACCTTTTGTATTTAAACTAGCTCCAGTTCAAATATATATGTTTATACTGGAAACATAAAATAATCATCCAGGTTTTTTCCATTTCAGAACCTAAGGTCAACATCTTTTTTCCCATTGGAAACCAAACCAAGTCAAAAAAAAAAAAAAAAAAAAAAAAAAAAAAAAACAACCAAGAAAGCAAACAAGGACACAAAACAAATAGTAACAACAGCAACAACAATGACAAAAATACAAGGGCTACATGAATCTGCATCTAAAAATCAGTTTTTCCTGTAAACTGTTAGAATTTGTTTCCCAGACTTGGAAACAATCTTTTTCATACTAAGGCTTATCACAACCTCACCTAGCACCAGGCTCACCTGATGACCCCAGTTGCCTAGTCTGTTGGCAGATTGATTGTATGGACCTCCACTTGGGCAAGACTCAATTGCTCAGGTGATACCACCTGACTCAGTGCAAAAGGTTCTCTTCCTGTTTGGACTCACATAACCAACAACAAAATCAATACTGAGACTGAAATAGCACAAGCTTCATTCACTGGCCAGACAATGTAAAGGCAGGAACTTAGTTTGCAAACCAACTTCTCCTCACTGGGGACAATCAAAACAAGATTTTAAAGGCAAGGTTAATGAAGGGGAGGTGTGTGTGTGTACATATATATATATATATATATATATTTTTTTTTTCTGTGAAAAGACTATGTTCTTCTTGGAACTGGGAGGTCATTACTTTTTCTGCCCTCTCGTGGCCCCTTGATGTCCAGGTCCAAAGCCTGTTCAACCATCATGGCACAAATGAACAGAGATGGTAATGATCTGTGGGCAACCTCAGTCCTACATTTGGAGCTAAATAGGCTTGTGGTTAGTCGGTCTTGTTCCTGTGATACAAACACAACTAGACGTCTTTTATCCAATATGGCAGAGTAGAAGGACATGCACTCATCTTCTCCTATGAGAATTCCAAAATTACAACTCATTGCTGAGCAACCATCAACAGGAAAATGTTGGATCCCACTAAAAAATGATACTTCATGCCCAAGGGCAAAGGAGAAGCCCCAGCAAGATGGTAGGAGGGGCAAAATCACATTTAGAATCAAACCCCTTCCCCACCAGAGATTCTCAGATGGCTAAACAAACCTTGTGCACACTAGGACCCAGAGACCCCACAGAAACTGAGCCAACTGTGTGTGGGTGTCTCCTGTGGAGGTACCAGTGAGCAGTGGACGGCTGCAGGGGCAGGGTCTCTGGGTGCAGTAGACATGGATATGGCATAAGCCCTCTTGGAGGAGGTCACAATTAACCCCACCAGAGAGTAGCCAGAACTTACAAGGACTGGGGAAACAGACTCTTGGAGGGCACAAACAGAAACTTGTGTGTACCAGAACCTGGGAGAAAGGAGCAGTGACCCCACAAGAGACTGATACAGACTTGCCCATGAGTGTCCTGGTGTTTCTGGCAGAGGCATGAGTACAGAGTGGACTGTTGCAGGGTTCCAGGCAATGAGTGCAGGAGTGCTGCATGGGAACTTTTGAAGGAGGTTTTTATCTTCATTACCACAACCAAAGTAGACCATTCAAGGATGACCTAAATCAAATCCCTTATGATTATACAGTGGAAGTGAGAAATAGATTTAAGGGACTAGATCTGATAGATAGAGTGCCTGATGAACTATGGACTGAGATTCATGACAATGTACAGGAGACAGGGATCAAGACCACCCCCAAGGAAAAGAAATGCAAAAAAGAAAAATGGCTGTCTGGGGAGGACTTACAAATAGCTGTGAAAAGAAGAGAAGTGAAAAGCAAAGGAGAAAAGGAAAGATATAAGCATCTGAATGCAGTTCCAAAGAATAGGAAGAAGAAATAAGAAAGCCTTCTTCAGCGATCAATGCAAAGAAATAGAGGAAAACGACAGAATGGGAAAGACAAGAGATCTCTTCAAGAAAATCAGAGATATCAAGGGAACATTTCATGCAAAGATGGGCTCGATAAAGGACAGAAATGATATGGACCTAACAGAAGCAGAAGATATTAAGAAGAGGTAGCAAGAATACACAGAACTGTACAAAAAAGATCTTCATGACCCAGATAATCACGATGGTGTGATCACTGACCTAGAGCCAGACATCCTGGAATGTGAAGTCAAGTGGGCCTTAGAAAGCATCACTACAAACAAAGCTAGTGGAGGTGAAGGAATTCCAGTGGAGCTCTTTCAAATCTTGAAAGATGATACTGTGAAAGTGCTGTACTCAAAATGCCAGCAAACTTGGAAAACTCAGTAGTGGCCACAGGACTGGAAAAGGTCAGTTTTCATTCCAATCCCAAAGAAAGGCAATGCCTAAGAGTGCTCAAACTACCACACAAATTTTGAAGTTCACACACTAGTAAAGTAATGCTCAAAATTCTCCAAGCCAGGCTTCAGCAATATGTGAACCGCGAACTTCCAGATGTTCAAGCTGGTTTTAGAAAAGGCAGAGGAACCAGACATCAAATTACCAACATCTGCTAGATCATCGGAAAAGCAAGAGAGTTCCAGAAAAACAGCTGTTTCTGCTTTATTGACTATGCCAAAGCCTTTGACTGTGTGGATTACAATAAACTGTGGAAAATTCTGAAAGAGATAGGAATACCAGACTACCTAACCTGCCTCTTGAGAAACCTATATGCAAGTCAGGAAGCAACAGTTAGAACTGGACATGGAACAACAGACTGGTTCCAAATAGGAAAAGGAGTACATCAAGGCTGTATATTGTCACCCTGCTTATTTAACTTCTATGCAGAGTATCTCAAGAGAAACGCTGTGCTGGAAGAAGCACAAGCTGGAATCAAGATTGCTGGGAGAAATCTCAATAACCTCAGATATGCAGATGACACCACCCTTATGGCAGAAAGTGAAGAAGAACTAAAAAGCCTCTTGGTGAAGGTGAAAGAGGAGAGTGAAAAAGTTGGCTTAAAGCTCAACATTCAGAAAACGAAGATCATGGCATGTGGTCCCATCACTTCATGGGAAATAGATGGGGAAATGGTGGAAACAGTGTCAGACTTTATTTT
>NW_011495024.1:4987350-5012738 GCF_000754665.1 Bison bison bison | reverse complement strand
AAACAGTGTCAGACTTTATTTTTCTGGGCTCCAAAATCACTGCAGATGGTGATTCCAGCCATGAAATTAAAAGATTCTTACTCCTTGGAAGGAAAGTTATGACCAATCTAGATAGCATATTCAAAAGCAGAGATATTACTTTGCCAACAAAGGTCCGTCTGGTCAAGGCTATGGTTTTTCCTGTGGTCATGTATGGATGTGAGAGTTGGACTGTGAAGAAAGCTGAACACCAAAGAATTGATGCTTTTGAACTGTGGTGTTTGAGAAGACTCTTGAGAGTCCCTTGAACTGCAAGGAGATCCAACCAGTCCATTCTGAAGGAGATCAGCCCTGGGATTTCTTTGGAAGGAATGATTCTAAAGCTGAAACTCCAGTACTTTGGCCACCTCATGCAAAGAGTTGACTCATTGGAAAAGACTCTGATGCTGGGAGGGATTGGGGGCAGGAGGAAAATGGGACATCAGAGGATGAGATGGCTGGATGGCATCACCGACTTGGTGGACGTGAGTCTGAGTGAACTCCAGGAGTTGGTGATGGACAGGGAGGCCTGGAGTGCTACAATTCATGGAGTCGCAAAGAGTTGGACAGGACTGAGCCACTGAACTGAACTGAAATAAGAGGGAGGGAACATGGCCCCACCCATCAAAAGAAAATTGGATTAAAGTTTTACTGAGCATGGCCCGCCCATCAGAACATGATCCAGTTCCCCCCTCAGTTAGTCTCTCCCTTCAGGAAGCTTCTATAAGCCTCTTATCCTTCTCCATCAGAGGGCAGAAGGACTGAAAACCACCATCACAGAAAACTAACCACTCTGGTTACATGGAACAAAGCCTTGTCTAACTCAATGAAACTATGAGCCACATGGTGTAGGGCCACCCAAAACAGATGGGTCATGGTGAAGAGTTCTGACAAAATGTGATTCACTGAAGAAGGGAATAGAAAACCACTCAGTATTCTTGCCTTGAGAACCCCATGAACAGCATGAAAAAGCAAAATGATAGGACACTGAAAGATGAACTCCCCAGGTGTGTAGGTGCCCAATATGCTACTGGAGATCAGTGGAGAAATAACACCAGAAAGAAGTGACAGAACCAAAGAAAAAACAACATTTACTTGTGGATGTGACTGGTGATGGAAGTAAAGTCTGATACTGTAAAGAGCAATATTGCATAGGAACCTGGAATGTTAGGTCCATGAATCAAGGCAAATTAGAAGTGGTCAAACAGGAGATGGCAAGAGTGAACATTGACATTTTAGGAATCAGTGAAATAAATGGACTGGAATGGGTGAAATTAACTCAGATGGCCATTATATCTACTACTGTGGGAAAGAATCCCTTAGAAGAAATGGAGTAGCCATCGCAGTTAAAAAAAAAAAAAAAAGAGTTTGAAATGCACCACTTGGATGCAATTTCAAAAATGACAGGATGATCTCTGTTTGTTTCCAAGGCAAACCATTCAATATTATAGTAATCCAAGTCTATGTGCTGACCAGTAATGCTGCCAGAAGCTGAAGATGAACATTTCTATGAAGACCTACAGGACTTTCGAGAACTAACACCCAAAATAGATGTTGTTTTCATTAGAGAGGACTGGAATGCAAAAGTAGAAGGTGAAGAGATTCCTGGAGTAACAGGCAAATTTGTCTTTGGAGTACAAAATGAAGTAGATCAAAGGCTAAGAGAGTTTTGCAAAGAGAATTCACTAGTTATAGCAAACATCCTCTTCCAACAACAAAAGAGAAGACTCTACACATGAACAATACACATGGTCAATACCAAAGTCAGATTGATTATATTCTTTGCAACCAAAAATGAAGAAGCTTTATAGAGTCAGTTAAAAAAAAAGACTGGGAGCTGACTGTGGCTAAGATCATGAACTCCTTATTGCCAAATTCAGACTTAAATTGAAGAAAGTAGGGGAAAGCACCAGACCATTCATGTACAAGCTAAATCAAATCCCTTATGATTATACAGTGGAAGTGACAAATAGACTCAAGGGATTAGATCTGGTAGAGTGTCTGAAGAACTGTGGACAGCAGTTTGTGGCATTGTACAGGAGGCAGTGAGCAAGACCATCCCCAAGGAAAAGGGAAAAAAAAAAAAGGCAAAATCATCCAGTGAGGCCTTACAAGTAGCTGAGAAAAGAAGAGACACTAAAGGCAAAGGAGAAAAGGAAAGATATACCCATTTGAATGAAGAGTTCCAAAGAATGGCAAGGAGAGATAAGAAAGCCTTCCTCTGTGATCAATGCAAAGAAATAGAGGAAAGCAATAGAATGGGAAAAACTAGAGATCTCTTCAAGAAAATTTCAGATACCAAGGCAATATTTCATGCAAAGATGGGCACAATAAAGGACAGAAATGGTATGGACATAACAGAAGCAGAAGGCATTGAGAAGAGGTGGCAATAATACACAGAAGACCTATAGAAAAAAGATCTTCATGACCCAAACAACCACGATGGTGTGTGATCACTGACCTAGAGCCAGACATCGTGGAATGCAAAGTCACATGGGCCTTAGGAAGCATCAGTACGAACAAAGCCAGTGGAGATGATGGAATTCCAGTTGAACTCTTTTAAATTCTAAAAGATGATGTGGTGGGAGGGGGGTTCAGGATGGGGAACACGTGTACACCAGTGGTGGATTCATGTTGATGTATGGCAAAATCAACACAATATTGTAAAGTAATTAGCCTCCAATTAAAATAAATAAATTTATATTAAAAAAAGAAAGTGCTGCACACAACATACCAGCAAATTTGGAAAACTCAGTAGGGGCCATAGGACTGGAAAAGATTAGTTTTCATTCCAATCCCAAAGAAAGACAATGCCAAAGAATGCTCAAACTACCGCACAATAGCACTCATCTCACATGCTAGCAAAGTAATGCTCAAAATTCTCCAAACCAGGCTTCAACAGTACATGACCCATGAACTTCCAGATATTCAAACTGGATTTAGAAAAGGCAGAGGAACAAGAGATCAAATTCCCAACATCCCCTGGATCATCAAAAAAAAAAAAAAAAAGGAGCGTCCAAAAAAAATCTACTTCTGCTTTATTGACCATGCTAAAGATTTTGACTGTGTGGGTCACAACAAAACTGTGGAAAATTATAAGAGATGGGAATACCAGACCACCTGACCTGCCTCCTGAGAAATCTGTATGCAAGTCAAAAAGCAGCAGTTAGAACCAGACGTGGAAAAACAGACTGGTTCCAAATCGGGAAAGGAATATGTCAAGGCTGTTTATTGTCATCCTGCTTATTTTACTTTTACGCAGAATATATCATGAGAAATGCCGGGCTGTATGAAGCACAAGTTGGAATCATGATTGCCAGGAGAAATACCAGTAAGCTCAGATATGCAGATGGCACCATACTTACGGCAGAAAGCAAAGACCTAAATAGCCTGTTGATGAAAGTGAAAGAGGAGAATGAAAAAGTTGGCTTAAATCTCAGCGTAGAGAAAACTTAAGATCATGTCATCTAGTCCCATCGCTTCACGGCAAATAGATGGCGAAACAATGGAAACAGGAAAGACTATTTCTTGTCCTCCAAAATCACTACAGATTGTGATTGCAGCCATGAAATTAAAAGACGCTTGCTCCTTGGGAGAAAAGTTATGACCAAGCTAGACAGCATATTAAAAAGCAGAGACATTACTTTGCCAACAAAGGTCTGTCTAGTCAAAGCTATGTTTTTTCCAGTAGACATGTATGGATGTGAAAGTTGGACTATAAAGAAAGCTGAGTGCTGAAGAATTGATGCTTTTGAACTGTGTGGAGAATACTCTTGAGAGTCCCCTGGAGTGCAAGGAGATCAAACCAGTCCATCCTAAAGGAAATCAGTCCTGAATGTTCATTGGAAGGACTGATGCTGAAGCTGAAACTCCAATAATTTGGCCACCTTATGTAAAATACTGACTCATTGGAAAAGACCCTCATGCTGGGAAAGATTGAATGTGGGAGGAGTAAGGGATGTCATCCATTGAAAGCTCCAGGTTTGGTGATGGACAGGGAATCCTGTCGTGCTACAGGCAAATGGTTCTGGGGCAATAGCCTTGGTAACACTTATTTAGGGCAAGGATGCTGGTTCAGTCATTTCTGTTTTTCCACTTAAACTCAAACTCCAGCTAAAATTCAAATTCCAATTGAAACTCAGAAAAATATAAAAATTAAATAAAACTATACAAATTAATTTACTGCAAATTATTATTATAACAGCCACAAAATCCATAAAATGCAATAGCCATTAGATTTCTTTTTGCATAAAAATATACATAGAACCTACATCAGAATGATAATAAGAATGTGTTAAGGTGAAAAATCATTACTATGGTGTCCCAAATATACAAGAAATTCAGAATTTCTTGCAGAAGAGTATAGGTTTTAATGCTATAGTGCCTACACACACCTCAACAACACACTAATCTTCTGAAATATACATTGTGAATGTGTGCATAATTTTACATTTTTCTGGGAGATGTTAAATAGTTTTTGTTATGTAATACAGGTCTTCAGGTTGCCCCAAAGTTGAGAATTACTGTGTAGAGACAATGTAGACAATATTCACTCAGTCATGTCCGACTCTTTGCAATCCCATGGACTGAAGCACACCAGGCTTCCCTGTCCATCACAAACTCCCAGAGTTTGGCCAAACTCACATTCATCGAGTCAGTGATATCATCCAACCATCTCATCCTCTGTCATCCCCTTTTGCTGCCTTCAATCTTTCCCAGAATCAGGATCTTTCCCAATATTTTCCAATCTTTTCAGCTTTTTGCATGAGGTGGCCAAAGTATTGGAGTTTCAGCTTCAACATCAGTCCTTCCAGTAAATATTCAGGACTGATTTCCTTTAGGATGGACTGGTTTGATCTGCTTGCAGTCCAAGGGACTCTTGAGTCTCCTCCAACACCACAGTTCAAAGCATCAATTCTTTGGCATTAAGCTTTCTTTATAGCTTTATCACCTTCATAGTGAGTACAAAAGTTGAAATAAAAGCTATAAGTAAATCTTTCAGCTTTATGGAATGATTGATTGTTCAAGAAGAAAAAGGTTTTCTACTAGAAGTTTTCTGTGTAGAGAGACTTATGCAAAAACCTGTAGTATTTCAGAGGTTTTTTTTGAATGTGGAAATGGAGCAAGAATTAGTTATAAATACAATGTTATTTAGTTGCTTTAGCATCTGAGCTACCAGGGAATCCTTGTTATTTAGTTGCACAGTATAATAATAGTCCAAGGTTTGAGAGTTTGCTATTTTTGTGCTAAGGCAAACATTAATGAATACAAGTGTTCCCAGAGTTTCTCTCTACCTGCTTTCCCTTTGAGTTGTTTTTGCCTCCCTTTCTTGAATTTACTTTGCTTGCTACACCTGCTGTAAGGTTTCCTAGTGGCTATTGGAATGAGATTTGGAAGGAAACAGGGATAGGAGAAATCTAATGGGAATTTAGATTTGAGGCCATAAGATTTTACTTCAGTGAACTTCAAAGAAACAAAGGCAACAGGCTTTACTATTCTAAGTACTTTACTGATTTCTCATTTGGGGAGGTGGAAATGCTTTCACCCTTATTTCCAAAACAGAAGGAAAACACTAACAAATTTGTTCATATTTCAAAATCAATCACTGGTAAGTACAGATAAGTGCCTCATAATAATAAGCCTTATAGCAGGAGCCAGTAAAAGTTAAATATTTGCAAAATTTCTAAGCAATTACCTCTTTTATCAAAGAGTTTACATACTGATAAATAAGAATCCATATATATGCATGTTCACACACATGAGATCATTAAACATTTATGCCTGGTACACAGTATGTGTGGAATATATTTTTTGGTAAGTTCATGAATATAATTTGGCTCAGCTGGTAAAGAATCCACGGGCAATGTGGGAGACCTGGATTTGATCCCTGGGTTGGGAAGATACCCTGGAGAAGGGAAAGGCTACCCAGTCCAGTATTCTGGCCTAGGGAATTCCATGGATTTCTCTGTAGGGTCAAAGAATTGGACACAACTGAGTGACTTTCACTTGAATACAATTGCATACTGTAATTACATGTTGTATAGTATATTTGAAAATATTTTTATATTTAAAAACATATTTTTAAAATATACCATACAGTATGTAATAATAGTATGCAATTTAATAGTAAGTTCATATAGAGAGATTATTTATTATATAATAATTATATACAAAAATATACTTTTAAATAAATCTTAGCAATAATAGAGAATTAAAAGAAGTTTTTGAGAAGTCAGAATGACATTTGGAGCATATACAACCTAAGCAGGAATTATAGAGAAGGACCATAAGGATAAATGAAGACAAGATGAGGATAAATGAAGGCATGGCAAGATTCTAGACCACAAATATGTCCACATGTAAACAGTGTCCAGTTTACAATGTTTACATTCATGATATCAGGATTTCCACAATGGTGCCACTGTTAGATTCCTTGACTATTCTTGTTTTCAAGAAAACATTCATGGAAAGTTAGGTATATATTATATTATTAAACTTTTTGACCAAAATAATGTAGTGATTTTCTTCTTAAAACTTAGTTTTTATTAAAAACAGGAGGCAGGTTTTTCCAAGATTATTTCTGCTGCTGTGTAATTTAAATGGGTTGCTATGGCAACTTGTGCAGCACTTGATTTAATTGGCTGAAAACTTTATTAGCTCACCATTTTTATCTACTAAAGATCAACTTATGTATATGTCTTTGTTAATATTCCAAGTCACAGTTATAATTAACACAGTGTTACCTGCTTATTTCATGTTTTTCAATTATTGGAGTATTTGCACATTTTTTCTCTCTTAGGATTCTTTCCATGTATACTAAATTACTACTGTAATTTCCTCCTCATTTTTCTACTTGGAGTCACAATGTCTTTTTATGGTGAGGTCCAAAAGAAGTCCTCAAAAAATTTTACTGTCCTTTCTACTATTCACAGATTTCATTTTCTTCTTTTTTTTTCTTTTTGGGTGTTGTTATGGAAAGGAAGAATGCAAACAGGACTTTCATGAAAACATTGCAGACAGACATTTCAACTACCCACTGTGGGATGGTGTGGGAGCAGCCAACTATGCCTTATCATACAAACCCTGTTACTTAATTCAATGTAGTGAATCAGAGTTGCTAAGTTAAGTATCCTGTGATTTACTCTTCCAAGCAATCCCCTGGTGACTCGTTCTGTTTTCAAAGTTGTAGTTACAGTTTCCGACAGATTAATGGTGGCCATGCCTTTGCCACCTGGGCTACTCTTAGAAACCCTTCATTTCCATTGACTCGTTCAAAACATTTTCTTGCCTACATCTCTCATGCTTCAAAAAAATTAAGTAAGCAAATCTTTTAATGATTTATGGTTTTTTAAAAGTTCTTATTTTAGAATATGTACAAATAATAAACAGAGGAAAAATTACTACTTCCCTTCATTTATATCTAATATGGAAATACAAGTCGCATTTAGTGAGAAAAGGAATAGAATTGAGCTACTTAAATAATTTTATCAAAGCTTGGTAAGAATGGGACAATTAGTTACTATTGTTATTAATTGTACATTTAATGTTTTCTTATAATAAAACAATAAATAACATGAAAGAGCAAAATGCACTGTTAATAATATATTTGTTTCTTCAAATATCCAGAAACTTTCAGTGTTAAATCTTTCTTATGAAAGCTACGCAGAATTTTATAAGCAAACACATAAAAATAGATATTTAATATAAATAGGTAATATATATTTGCTGTTTATAATTTGAATATTATAATCTGCCAAATCTCTGTTCAGTGTATTTTTATAAAATTTCACAATATCTGTTTAATTTTATACAAATTTTTTTAAATTTACAGTATTGAGATATATCTAGGTAGTTTTGATACTTTGTCAAAATGAACATAGATATATGATAACAAATGGCTTTTATATGTGTAGTAACCAAATTAAATAGAATTTATGTTTAATGTCTGCTATAAAATTTGTGTTTGAGAATTAATTTAGAGACATATGTTTTTATATGATATATTTATTATTAGAAAGAATAACTTCAGCTTATCTTATAATTGAAATACCAAGGAAAACAAAAAATATATTCTATAAAAGATCATTTCTCTAGTGATACTAACAGTCCCTTCTTTTAATAAAAAAGAAATTTAAGAGTAATTTCCACAGTTTATAAGAAATTTCCATTAATTTATTACATTAAATTTTTTGGATTAATTATGGTTACATTACATATTAATGATATTTAGAATTTTTATTTATTAAGATGTATTTCTTCTCATAGGAACTCTTTATTGTTGAGTTTTTTGTTGTTTTGTGATGCTTGTAAACAGAATGATTTATCTCAGTGTTTTAAAAATTAATTGCATGTAGTTGTCCACTTTTTCCCCAGCACCACTTATTGATGAGACTATCTTTTCTCTATTGTATATTCCTGCCTCCTTTGTCACAGATTAACTGACCATAAGCACACTTTTCACTTTCATGCATTGGAGAAGGAAATGGCAACCTACTCCAGTGTTCTTGCCTGGAGAATCCCAGGGATAGGGGAGCCTGGTGGGCTGACATCTCTGGGGTCGCACAGAATCGGATACAACTGAAGCAACTTAGTAGCAGCAGCAGCAGCACACAGGTTTACTTCTGTATTTTCTATCCTGTTACATTGATCTGTGTTTCTGGTTTTGTGCCAGTACCATACTGTTTTGATTCTGTGTGTGTGTGTGTGTGATTTCTGCAGCTTCATTTTTCTTTCTCAAGATTGCATTAGCTATTGGGGGTCTCCTGTGCTTTCATACAGGAGACGGCAATGGCAACCCATTCCAGTATGCTTGCCTGGAAACTCCCATGGACAGAGGAGCCTAGTAGGCTACAGTCCATGGTGTCTCGAAGAGTTGGACACGACTGAGCAACTTCACTTTCACTTTTCACTTTCTTGCATTGGAGAGGGCAATGGCAACCCACTCCAGTGTTCTTGCCTGGAGAATCCCAGGGACAGAGGAGCCTGGTGGGCTGCTGTCTATAGGGTTGCACAGAGTCAGACACGACTGAAGTGACTTCCATACAATTTAAATAGTTTTCATTTCAGTTCTATGGAAAATGCCATTGGAAATTTGATAGGGATTGCTTTGCATCCATAGATTGCCTTAGACAGTATGATTATTTTAACAATATTAATTCTTACAATGCAAGAACATTTCCATCTGTGTCTTGCAGTATTCAGGACTTTTACCTCCTATGTAGATTTATCTCTAGGTATTTTATTCTTTTTGATGCAATGGTTGATGGGATTGTTTCTTTAATTTCTCCTTCTGATATTTCATTGCTTTTGTATAAAATGCAACAGATATCTATATTTTTGTATCCAGTAGCTGAACCAAATCCCCTGATGTATGCTAGAATATCTGGAGTCTCTTTGGGATTTTCTATGTATAGTATCATGTCATCTGCAAACAGTAACAGTTTTACTTTTTCATTTCCAGCTAGGATTCCTTTTATTTCTTTTTCTTCTCGGATTACAGTAGCTAGGACTTCCAAACTATGTTAAACAAAAGGGGCTAAAGTGGGCATTTGCTAACATCATATACAAAGCTAAACTAAAAATGGATTAAAGACCTAAATATAAGATAGACACTGTACAATTCCTAGAGGAGAACATAGGTAGAACATTGTTTGACATAAGTTGCTGCAATATTTATTTTGGATATGTCTCCCGAAAAAGCAAAACTAAATGAATGGTACCTAAGTAAGCTTAAAAGCTTTTGCACAGCAAAGGAACCATAAACAAAACAAAAAGACATGGAACAGGAGAAAATATTTGCAAATGATGCAACCAATGAGATCAATTTCCAAAATATAAAAATAGATTATACAGCTTAATATCAAAGTAAACAAGCAATCTGATCAAAAATGGGCAGAAGACCTAAAAATACATTTCTTCAACGAAGACATACAGATGGCTAACGGGCAAAAAAAAAAGATGCTCTGAATGGCACCCCACTCCAGTATTCTTGCCTGGAAAATCTCATGGATGAAGGAGCATGGTGGACCGCAGTCCATGGGGTCGCTAAGAGTTGGACAAGACTCAGTGACTTTGCTTTCACTTTTCACTTTCCTGCATTGGAGAAGGCAATGGCAACCCACTCCAGTGTTCTTGCCTGGAGAATCTCAGGGACGGGGGAGCCTTGTGGGCTGCTGTCTATGGGGTCACACAGAGTTAGACACGACTGAAGCGACTTAGCAGCAGCAGCAGGAGCATCACTAATTATTAAAGAAATGCAAGTCAAAACTACAGTGAAGTATCTCCTCACACTGATCAAAATGGCTATCATCAAAATGTCTACAAATAACAAATACTAGAGAGGATGTGGAGAAAAGAGAACCCTTCTACAAATTGGTGGGAATGAAAATTAGTACAGCCATTATGAAGACCAGTATGGAAGTTCCTTAAAAAAACTAAAAATAAAGTGCCATATAATCCAGCAATCCCAGTCCAGAAAAGATAAAAATTTCAATTCAAAAATAAACGTGCACCCCAATGTTCATTGCAGCACTATTTACAATAGCCAAGACATGGGCTTTCCTGCTAGCTCAGCTGGCAAAGATTCTGTCTGTAATGCAGGAGACCCCAGTTCAATTCCTGGGTTAGAAAGATTCCTTGGAGTTGTGGTCTTCCAGTATTCTTGGGCTTCGCTAATGGCTCAGACTGTAAAGAATCTGTCTGCAATGTGGGAGACCTGGGTTGATCCCTGGATTGGGAAGATCCCCTTGAGGAGGGCATAGCAACCCACTCCAGTATTTTTGCCTGAAAAATCCCCATGGACATCAGAAGCTGGTGGTCTACAGTCCATGGGGTCAAAAAGAGTCAGACACAACTGAGTGACTAAGCACACAGGAGACAATCTAAATGCCCATTCCCAGATGAATAGAAAAATAAGATAAGATAAACAATAGAATGTTACTTAGCCATAAAAAATAATAAAACACTACCATTTGCAGTGACATGGATGAGTCTGGAGATTATCATACTAAGTGAAGTAAGGCAGAAAGAGAAAGAAAAACATCATATAATATCACTTATATCTGGGAATCTTAAAAAAAAATGATACAAATGAGCCTATTTACAAAACAGACTCACAAGCATTGTGACATGTCTTATGGTTACCAAAAGGGAGAGTGAAGAAGGGGATAAATTGGGAATTTGAAATTAACAGATACACACTACTATATATAAAACAGATATACAACAAGGACCTACTGTATAAAACAGGGAACTATATTCAGTATCTTGGAATAATCTGTAATGGAAAAGAATCTGAAAAAGTTCTGATTCACATATACATATATCAGTTTGAACCACTTTGAATATACACCTGAAACATTACAAATCAACTATACTTCAATTTTGGAAAACTGAAAATATAAACTGGCCAAGGCATATTTCTTTGTTTTTTGCTTATTTTTAATGTTTTGTCTAGCTACCTGCAACTACTAAACATTATTCTAAAGTTATGAACATAGGTAGCAGGTAAATTTTCACTTTTAGGTGGGTTTATAGATATTGGTCATTTTATAGAATTGATATGGATCTTCATGGTGTCTTCAGAAGGAGCTGGAAAATGTTGAATCAGACATGTTTGGCTTGATACTACAAAAATTAAAACACAATGCTTCTTTAAAAGTAGATTGCATATCAACTAATTCTTATTAAATTAATCACCTCTTAATTGTTTGAATAAATTATTTTTATTAATTCTTATTATAATAATGCTTATAAAGATTATGATTATACCTGATATTGGTACATTTTCTATATATTAGATAAGTACCACTTAACTGAATTGTTAATTCATTAATTCCATTATATCATTGTTATCAATAATTAAGTTACTTGCAATTTAAATATATCACATTAAGATTGTTTTATTATGTTATCTTATTTTTTCAGTGTGCATCCTTAACTTGGTTATTCCTCACTGTGTTTCTAATTTCTTTTTATCTCTTTTTATTAGTTTGTTGGGTTCCTTAGCGTTTGCAAACTTTTGCATCTGGGCATAATTGTCTATCATGATTAAAACGTTGTTTATTCTTTTTGTAGCAAGTTTTGTAGACCTAGGCCTATAGAATATTTTGTGGATTCTCAGAGCAAAATTTTAAACTTCAATGTTTTTAAAAATAGCTATTGAATTACTTACAAAAAAGGAGTTGTTTATTTCTAATGGGAATATGTTTCTGATTTACACTTTTCAGAGTGTAACAAAGCATGATGGATACTTAAGATACTGCTTTAACTGATGTTCATATTTTTACCTCCCTATTGTCTGACTAACTTACTGAACTGTGCAGGTGAATATGAAGATCTTTCCTGCTCTGGAGTTTGGTACATTGGCACAAAACCTTGTTGTTCACTCACTAAGTCATGTCCAACTCTTTGCGAAACTGTGGATCTCAGCATGCAAGCCTTGCCTGTCCTTCATTATCTCCTGGAGTTTTTTCAAATTCATGTTCATTAGTTGGTGATGCCATCCAACCATCTCTGCCTCTGTTGCCTCCTTCTCCTCCTGCCCTCAGTCTTTCCCAGCATCAGAGTCTTTTCCAATGAGTCAGTTTTTCGCATCAGGTGGCCAAAGTATTGCAGCTTCAGCATTAGTCCTAATGAATATTCAGGGTTGATTTCCTTTAGGATTGACTCATTTGATCTCCTTGCTGTCCAAGGGACTCTCAAAATTCTTATCCAGCACCACAATTTGAAAGCATCAGTTCACTGCTCAGCCTTCTTTATGGTCCAGCTCTCACATCCATACATGATTACTGGAAAAACCATAGCTTTAACTATATGGACCTTTGTTGACAAAGTGACATCTCTGTTTTAATACACTGTCTAGGTTTGTCATAACTTTTCTTCCAAGGAGCAAGTGTCTTTTATTTTACTTCATGGCTGCAGTCACCATCTATAGTGATTTTGGACCCCACAAAAGTAAGATCTGTCACTGTTTCCACTTTTTCCCCATCTATTTGCCATGAAGTGATGGGACTGGATGCCATGATCTTCATTTTTGAATGCTGAATTTTAAGCCAGCCTTTTCACTCTCTTCTTTCACCTCAGCAAGAGGTTTTTTAGTTCCTCTTTGCTTTCTGCCATTAGAGTGGTATTATCTGCATATCTGAAGTTGATATTTCTCCCAGAAATCTTGATTCTTTTTTGGTGCACTTATCTTTTCCTATGAGATCTCCAAAATCGCAACTAGCTGTTGAACAAACATTCCCCTACTATATATGATTTTGTATTGAAGAATACATTTCTCAGACTTTTGCTCAACATGTTTGTGAAATACATCTTTGTGCTCAGCAGTACTTTGCTCATTTTCATTGCTCTATAGTATCCTATTATCCACTTAAATTATTCACCTTTTCTATTGTAGGTAGACAGTTGGGCTTTTTCTAGATCTTGCCAATTACAAAAAATGTTGCTATATATATCCTTGTACATGTATGCAGGATCAAGTATGTGTGCATATCCATTGGATACATGCCTAAGATAAAATTATTGAGTATTTTAGTATGCACATAATCAAATTAAATTGAAAGGTAAAACATTTTCCCAAAATGTATTAATTTTCACTTCTACTTATGTGAAAAATTTCAAATTGTTCCACCTCCAACCCAATATGTGACATTGTAGGTAATTTTAATATCTGCTTATTTTGTAAGTGTGTAATAGAATCTATTTGAATCATTTGCATTTCTCTGGTTACTCATGAGATTGAAAAAACATATCGTTTTCTTTTATAGAGCAGCAGTTAAATTCTTTGTCCATTTTTGTAATGAGTAGTCTATTCTTTTCTTATTGATTTCTCATCAAACTCAACTGGCCAGTTTCCTATCTCTGAGTGTGTGTTTGTGTGTTCTATGAACTAAAACTGATTTTTACATTTTTAAATGGTTACATTTTAAATGGCTGTATGAGAGCCTGTATAATACTCAAAGATGGAATTTGGTCTCAAAACATGAAATATTTGCTACTTTGCTCTGTAAAAAAGTTTGCCATTCTTGAATCCGGAAAATTTAACCCCAAGGTTAAATTTTATTTTTTCCACATAGTTACCCAATTGATCCAGCAATATTTTTTTGAAAGGACTATAATTTCCCTACTGCTTTTCACTATCATGCTGTCAAAAATAAAATCCAGGGTCTATATATGCACAGCTGTGTTTTTGAATTCTCAATTAAGTTCCATAGTTTGATTCTGCTATATCTGTACCAATATCAAACTGTACTAATTAATCCCATTATAATAAATTAAAATATCTGGTAAAATAGATCCTCAACGTTTAGAATTTTCTTCAATTTTTTAGGCTGAATTTGATCCTTCAAAAATTTTAATAGCAAGAATTATGACTAGTTAACAGACTTTTAAAAAATTCTGCTAAAATTTTGATTGGGATCATATTGAATCCATAAATCAGTTTGAGGAAATTGATATTTCTACAATACTGACACATTGAATATAGATACACGATATGTTGCTTATTTATTTATAATTATTGTCTTATCATATTTTATTTTATTTATGTTTCTTATCATATAGTTCATGTTTGATGCCTTTGTAAATGATACATATTATTAAATGCTTATTTTCTAATTGCTTTCTAATGGAGAATAGAAGTGTGTATACATATTTATTTTATATTCATATATTTATTTTATTAACATATATTTATTTTATACATAGTTGGCCATGCAGCATGTGGGCTCTCAGTTCTCCAGTCAGGTGTCAAAACCCACATCCCCCACACTGGAAGCAGAGGGTTTTAAACACTGGACTGCAAGAGAAGTCAGTAGAAGTTTATTTTTGGATATAGATCTTAGTTTCATCGTTTGCTAAATCCATTTGTCACATTGAATATTTTATGTGTAGATTATTATTTTGACATTTCTACATATGTAAGGTCATTATCTGTGAAAATGAAAATATTAAATCTTTTTTTTAATTTTTTTTTTTTTTTTTTGCTTTTCATTGCACTGATGAGTATCTAAAGTGAAATACTGAATACAAACAGTAGTGTCCTTTCTTATCTGAGTACTAAACTAAGATGCAAAAGCTTTACATTCTTTAATATCAAGTGTTGTTATCGTTCAGTTGCTAAGTTGTATCCAACTCTCTGTGACCCCATGAACTGATTCAGGCTTCTCTGTCTTCCACTATCTCCTGCGGTTTGCTCAAATTCATGTCCATTGAATTGATGATACTATCTAACCATTTCAGCCTCCGGTTCCCCCTTCTCCTTTTGCCTTCAGTCTTTCCCAGCATCAGGTTCTTTTCCAAAGACTCTGCCCTTTGCATCAGATGTTCAAAGTGTTGGAGCCTCGGCTTCAGCAACAGTTCTTAAAATAAATATTCAGGGTCGATTTCCTTCAGAATTGACTGGTTTGATCTCCTTGCAGTCCAAGGAACTCTCAAGAGTCTTTCCCACGGCCACAATTTGAAAGCATCAATTCTTTGGCACTGAGCCTACTTTATGGTCCACCTCTCACATCTGTACATGACTACTGTAAAAACCATAGCTTTGACTAACATCGACCTTTGTTGGTAAAGTGATATGTCTGCTTTTTAACATGCTGTTTAGGTTTCTCATAGCTTTCCTTTCAAGGAGCAAGAATCTTGTAATTTCATGGCTACAGTCACAGTCTGCAGTGATTTTGGAGCCCAAGAAAAGAACATCTGTCACTGTTTCCACTTTTTATCTTTCTATTTGCCAAGAGGTGATGGGACTATATACATCTTATCATCTTAGCCCCATCAAGAGGCTATTTAGTTCCTTTTCATTTTCTGCCATTAGAGTGGTATCATCTGCATATCTGAGGTTGTTATTTCTCTCAGCAATCTTGATTTCAGCTTGTAATCCTTCCATCCTGGCATTTAACATGATGTACCCTGCACAGAAGTTAAATAAATAGGGTGACAATATACAGCCTTGTCATACTCTTTTCCCCATTTGGAACCAGTCAGTTTTTCCATGTCTAGTTCTAACTGTTGCTTCTTGAACTGCATACAGGTTTCTCAGGAGACAGATAAGGTGGTCTGGTATTTCCATCTCTTTGAGGATTTTCCATAGTTGTTTGTGATCCACACAATCAAAGGCTTTAGTGTAGTCAATGAAGCAGTAGTAGATATTTTTCTGGAAGTGCCTTACTTTCTGTGTGATCCAACAAATATAGGCGATTTGACCTCTGGTCCTTCTACCTTTTCTAAACTCAGCTTGTACATCTGGAATTTCTGGGTTCATGTGAAGTTGAAGCCTAGCTTGAAGGGTTTTGAGTATAACCCTGCTGGAATGTGAAACGAGCACAATTGTACAGCAGTTAGAACATTCTTTGACATTGCCCTTGTTTTGGATTGGAATGAAAACTGACCTTTTCCAGTCTCATGGCCACTGCTGAGTTTTCCAAATTTGCTGATATAGTGAGGTCAGCACTTTAACAGTGACATCTTCTAGGACTGTAAAAAATTCAGCTGGAATTCCATCACCTCCACTAGCTTTTTTATTAGCAATGCTTCCTAAGGCCCACTTACCTTCACACTCCAGGATGTTGAGCTCTAGATGAACCAGTTACTTTATTTTTTGTAGATGACCTCTATTAAACTTAGGATATTCCCTTCATTAATTCTTACAAGGTTTGAATGATCAGTAAAAATTGAGTTTAGGTTTTTTTTTTTCTAATTCATCAAACACTCTAGACTTTACTCATCACCATGTTTTTGTAGCTTTTAAAAATTAGAAGGAGAGATGGTACAGAAGCATAGTAATAATATAACAGCATTATTGAATCTCATCAGCAGCTTCTGATTTACCCAAATTATATCACACACTTAAGGGATCATGCTGTTAACAGCAATGGCACTGAGTCAATATTGACCATTGCAGCCCAGGAAATATTTTAGATCTGCAGTTAAAGAGATCTGCAGTTATGTAGCCCACCAGGCTTCTCTGTCCATGGAACTCTCCAGGCAAGAATATTGGAGTGGATAGTCATTCCCTTCTCCAAGGGACTTTCCTGACCTGGGGATTGAACCTGGATCTCCTGCATTGCAGACAGATTCTTTACCTTATGAGCCAGAAGGGAAGCCCCAACTAAATATATACATAGCCCCATAAAGGTATGTTGCTTGTTTCTGTTTTCTCTGCTATAGCACCTAATCAAAAATAGATGAATCAATAGACAATCTCAGTCAGTACATAACAGATTCATCAGGACCCTCATTCCATTTTTATCCAACATAAGTTTTAATTTTAAAAGGAAATATAGTTGATTTAAAATCATGTGTTAGTTTTAGGCGTAAAGCAAACTGATTCAGATACACACACACACACACACACACACACACACACATATATATATATATATATATATTCAGATTCTTTTCCATTATAGGGTTTTACTAGATATTGAATATAGCTCCCCATGGTATATGGCAAATCTCTGTTGCCTATCTATTTTCTATATAGTAGTTCAGTTCAGTTCAGTCACTCACCATGTCTGACTCTTAGCGACACCATGGACTACAGCACTTCAGGCTTCCCTGTCCATCACGAATTCCTGGGGCTTGCTCAAACCCATGTCCATAGAGTCAGTGATGCCTTCCAAGCATCTCATTCTCTTGTCCTCTTCTCCTGCCTTCAGTCTTTCCCAGCATCAGGGTCTTTTCCAAGGAGTCAGCTCTTTGCATCAGGTGGCCAAAGTATTGGAGTTTCAGCTTCAGCATCAGCCCTTCCAATGACTATTCAGGACATATTTTCTTTAGGATTGACTGATTTGCTCTCCTTGCAGTCCAAGGGACTCTCAAGAGTCCTCTCCAATACCACAATTTAAAAGAATAAATTCTTCAGCACTTAACTTTCTTTATACTCCAACTCTCACATCCATTCATGACTACTGGAAAAAACATAGCTTTGACTAGATAGACATTTGTTGGCAATGTAATGTCTCTGTTTTTTAATAATCTGTCTAGGTTGGTCATAGCTTTTCTTCCAAGGAGTAAGCATCTTTTAATTTCATGGTAGCAGTCACCATCTTCAGTGATTTTGGAGCCCCCCAAAATAAAGTCTCTTACTGTTTTCATTGTTTCCCAGTCTATTTGCCTTGAACTGATGGGACTGGATTCCATGAACTTTGCTTTTTGAATGTTGAGTTTTAAGCCAACTTGTATATAGTAGTGTGTAACTGTTAATGCTGGGTTGGATGAAGCATAAGCTGGAATTAAGATTTGCAGGATAAATATCAATAACCTCAAATATGCAGATGACACCATCCTTATGGCAGAAAGTGAAGAGGAACTAAAGAGACTCTAGATGAAAGTAAAGAGGAGAGTGAAAAAGCTGGCTTAAAACTCAACATGCAGAAAACTAGGAACATCACATCTGGTTCCACCACTTCATGGAAAATGGATGGGGACACAAGGGAAACAGTGACAGACTGTATTTTTCTGGGCTACAAAAATCACTGCAGATAGTGACTGAGGCCGTGAAATTAAAACATGTTTTCTCCTTGAAAGAAAAGCTATGACCAACCCAGACAGCATATTAAAAAGAAGAGACATGACTTTGCCAACAAAGATCTGTCTAGCCAAAGCTATGGTTTTTCCAGTAGTCATGTATAGATGTGAGAGTTGAACCATAAAGAAAGTGGAGTGCTAAAGAATTGATGCCTTCGAGCTATGGAGTTAGAGAAGACTCTCAAGAGTCCCTTGGACTGCAAGGAGATAAAAGCAATCCATCCTAAAGGAAATCAGTTCTGAATATTCATTGGAAGGACTGATGCTGAAGCTGAAACTCCAATACTTTGGCCACCTGATGTGAAGAACTGACTCCCTGGAAATTACCTTGACTCTGGGAAAGATTGAAGGCAGGAGGAGAAGGGGATGACAGAGGATGAGATGGTTGGATATCATCGCCGACTCAAAGGACATGAATTTGAGCAAGCTCTGGGAGTTGGTGATGGACAGGGAAGCCTGGCGTGCTGCAGTCCATGGGGTACCAAGGAGTCGGACACAACTAGGTGACTGAATTAACTAACTAAATTTATCTCTCACCCCTCCCTTTGCCCTTTGTTAACCACAAGGTTATTTTCTATGTCTGAGTCTGTTTCTGCTTTATATTTAGATTCATTCGTAATATTTTTTAGATTCCATATGTAAGTAATAACACATAATATTTGTATTTCTCTGCCTGACTTACTTGATTTAGTGTCTAGGGTCAAGGGTCATCCATTTGGCTGTAAATGTCAATCTTTCATTGTTTTTTATGACTAATAATCCATTTTATATATAAATATATATTTATATATAAAGTAGATTACATCTTCTTAAACCAATCATCTGTTGATAAGTACTTGGGTTGTTTCCCTGTCTTGGTTATTGTAAATATTGCTGTTATGAATAATAGGGTACATGTATCTTTACAAAGATGTTATTTCTTTTCTCAGTTTGTGTTTAGGATTGCTAACATGACTTTTAAATGTAATCCACAGTGAGTCTATTAGGTATTTTTTTCTTATAATTTTTTTATTTGACCTATTTTTTGAGATATACTTGGCAAAAATTGCTTCCTATTTTTAACTGTTTTAATTCAGCTATATGTGTAATGTTGCAACATGTTTTTATTCCTAAGTGTTTATTAGTTCATGTCCTACATACCCTGCCTTCCTTTCTTATGTTGGATTCAATGCTTTTAACCTCAATTTGTGGACTTGTGTATTTGAAAGAGCACACCTGTCTACTCACTTCATCAGTATCAAACACAGAAAAGCCTTAGTAAATTATGTTTGATGATTATATCACTAAGGAGAATAACTTTCTCTACTTTATGTGACTTAGGCTATTGATTGAGTGTGTACATTTGAATATAAATTTATTTGTCCAGTCAGCATTGTTTAAGAAATATCAATCACTAAGACAGAGGTGAATTTATGAGGTTCTTTGACATATTTGATAGGTGTAGTTAAATTGTTCAAAAACATCATTTTTAATTTTATTATTTTTTAGTAGTTCAGCATTTTTAAATATTAATTAGACATATGAAATCAAATAAAATATTGATTGCAAGCTTTTTTCTAAAAGAAAAACCACTGATCACAGCACTATTTCACTCTTGGTTCAAATGAAAGTAGGCTGAACATTCTTAATTTTCCTAAAACTTTTGAAGTCTTGATGTTTATTTAGAAAATTCCAGTATTTTGATCATTTCTGGGAATTGTAGTGTTACTCTACTCTGAACAGATTATAATATACCCTAGATATTATATCCAGTTCTAAATTGTTCAGTTGTAGTGCTACCATAACAAATATTGGGCAGGATTATGTGTTTACTCTGAGGACAGGCAGCATTTTTGGAGGATAAATGAGTGAGTGTAATAGGAAAGAGATAGTGTTTTTGTTTATTCTTTTTACTGTGTTTGAAAGTCAACGTAGAGCCACTCTATTTTAGTTCCAGGTCATCTTCAACAGAAAGGTTTTCTAATCGTATTTTCTAGCAGTGATATAGGCTGTCTTGGATGTGTGATGTGTAAACACACATTTAATGAAGTATTTGACAGTTGTATGCCAGAATATTACTCAGTAGAATAACTAACCCAAAACAGTCTTCTATTCAGACTGTATTTCTTCAGTTGCTAGTACTGTACCCCAAAACCAACCTGCACAGTAAAGGGAAGAGAATTATTGAGGTTCCTGGCTTTGCATCCTCATTACAATCAGTTCAATTACACTCTAATTGCTTTACATATAAGGATTCCACATAACACTTAGCATGAACAAAAAGGATTTTGATGCTTTTTTAAAAATTCAGTTTGGATTGTCTCCTGGTTGGTAACCAGTTGAAAGAATCCTTCTTGGTTTTACTTGCAGATGTTTTAAGTGGACTGTGTTGATAAGGATCATTACAATTAGAATCATGAATACATGCTTAGCAAGGAGTTTTTTTGGAGACTGACTCAATGAGGGATGGCACTGAGATGCCAGAGTAGGAAAAACCATTCATTCAGTAAATAGTTTGTTGATACCTGCCAGGCATCAGAACTGTGCTGGGTGCTAAAGGCATTAACCAATAAAGGAGACAAAGCTCCTGCCTTCTTGGATGTTATATTCTGTTAAGTGTGGGGAACAGACTTATAATAAACAAACCAACAGACATAAAGAAATCGAACCCAATTTCTTGCATTCTCTCATACCTAGAAATGCACTAAAATTATTAACAGAGACATCTGTTCCTCATAATTAGCAGCAACCTTCTCCTAATATACAAGATGATTGCACATACCCACTTTGCCAAAATCATATACACACTGACCCCTCCCTTACCTCTTTGGAGCAGTCCTTCAGCAATATCTAAAAGGCTGTCTCCTGGGCTATAGTCCTCAGTAAGTCTCCAAATAAAACTGAAACTCACAGTTCTGTCATTGTGCTATTTTTTCTTTTTTATTTTTTTTTTAATTGAGGATAATTGCTTTACAGAATTTTGTTGTTTTCTGTCAAACCTCAACATGAATCAGCCATAGGTATACATATATACCCTTCTGTTTGAACTGCCTTCCATCTCCCTCCCTATCCCACCCTTCTAGGTTGATACAGAGCCCCTGCTTGGGTTTCCTGAGCCATACAGCAAATTCCCATTGGCTATCTATTTTACATATGGTACGTAAGTTTTCACGTTACTCATTCCACACAGCTCACCCTCTCATCCCCTCTCCCCATGTCCATAAGTCTATTCTCTATGCCTGTTTCTCTACTCACTTCAGTTCAGTTTAGTTCAATCACTCAATCATGTCCAACTCTTTGCGACCTCATGAATCACAGCACGCCAGGCCTCCCTGTCCATCACTGTCTCCTGGAGTTCACTCAAACTCATGTCCATTGAGTTGGTGATGCATTCTAGCCATCTAATCCTCTGTCGTCCCCTTCTCCTCCTGCCCCGAATCCCTCCCAGCATCAGAGTCTTTTCCAATGAGTCAACTCTTCTCATGACGTGGCCAAAGTATTGGAGTTTCATTTTCAGCATCAGTCCTTCCAATGAACACCCAGGACTGATCTCCTTTAGGATGGACTGGTTGGATCTCCTTGCAGTCCAAGGGACTCTCAAGAGTCTTCTCCAACACCACAGTTCAAAAGCATCAATTCTTCAGTGCTCACCTTTCTTCACAGTCCAACTCTCACATCCATACATGACCACTGGAAAAACCATAGCCTTGACTAGACGAACCTTTGTTGGCAAAGTAATGTCTCCGCTTTTCAATATGCTGTCTATGTTGGTCATAACTTTCCTTCCAAGGAGTAAGTGTCTTTTACTTTCATGGCTGCAATTACCATCTGCCATGATTTTGGAGCCCCCCAAAATAAATTCTGACACTGTTTCCATTGTTTCCCCATCTATTTGCCATGAAGTGATGGGACCAGATGCCATGATCTTCATTTTCTGAATATTGAGCTTTAAGCCAACTTTTTCACTCTCCTCTTTCACTTTCATCAAGAGGCTTTTTAGTTCCTCTTCACTTTCTGCCATAAGGGTGGTGTCATCTGCATATCTGAGGTTATTCATATTCCTCCAGCAATCTTGATTCCAGCTTGTGCTTCTTCCAGCCCAGCGTTTCTCGTGATGTACTCTGCATATAAGCTAAATAAGCAGGGTGACAATATACAGCCTTGACGTACTCCTTTTCTGTTTGGAACCAGTCTGTTGTTCCATGTCCAGTTCTAACTGTTGCTTCCTGAACTGCAATAGGTTTCTTAAGAGGTAGGTCAGGTGGTCTGGTATTCGTATCTCTTTCAGAATTTTCCAGAGTTTATTATGATCCACAGAGTCAAAGGCTTTGGCTGCCCTGTAAATAAATTCTTCAGTATCATTTTTCTAAATTCTGCATATATGCATTAGAATATGATATTTATCTTTCTCTTTCTGACTTACTTCACTCTGTATAATATGTTCTAAGTTTATCCACCTCTTTAGCACTGACTCACATGTGTTCCTTTTAATGGTTGAGTAATATTCCATTGTGTATATGTACTACCACTTCTTTATCCATTCATCTGTCCATGGATATCTAGGTCACGTCCATGTTCCAGCTATTGTAAATAGTGCTGCAATAAACAGTGGGATACATGTGTCTCTTTCAATTTTGGTTTCCTCAGGGTATATGCCTAGGAGTGGGATTGCTGGGTCATATGGTGGTTTTATTCCTAGTTTTTTAAGGAATCTCCATACCATCTTCCATAGTGGCTGTATCAATTTACATTCTCACCAATGGTGCAAGAGTGTTTCCTTTTCTCCACACCTTCTCCAGCATTTATTGTTTGTAGACTTTTTGATGATGGTCATTCTGACTGGTGTGAGGTGATATCTCGTTGTAGTTTTGATCTGCATTTCTCTAATAATGAGCAATATTGAGCATCTTTTCATGTGTTTGTTAGCCATCTGTATGTCTTCTTTGGAGAAATGTCTGTTTAGGTCATTTTCCCACTTTTTGATTCGGTTGTTTGTTTTTCTGGTATTGAGTTGTATGAGCTGCTTGTATTGGAAATTAATCCTTTGTCAGTTACTTCATTTGTTATTATTTTATCCCATTCTGAGGGCTGTGTTTTCACCTTGCTTATAGTTTCCTTTGCTGTGCAAAAGCTTTAAGTTTAATCAGGTCCCACTTGTTTGCTTTTGTTTTTATTTCCATTACTTTAGGAGGTGGGTCATAAAGGATCTTGCTTTGATTTATGTCATCAAGTGTTCTGCCTATGTTTTCCTCTAAGAGTTTTATAGTTTCTGGTCTTACATTTGGGTCTTTAATCCATTTTGGGTTTATCTTTGTATTTAGTGTTATGAAGTAATCTAATTTCATTCATTTACATGTAGCTGTCCAGTTTTCCCAGCACCATTTATTGAAGAGGCTGTCTTTGCCCCATTGTATATTCTTGCCTCCTTTGTCAAAAATAAGGTACCCAGAGGTGCATGGGTTTATTTCTGGACTTTCTATCTTGTTCCATTAGTCTATATTTCTGTTTTGTTCCAGTACCATACTGTCTTGATGATTGTAGCTTTGTAGTATAACCTGAAGTCAGGAAGGTTGATTCCTCCAGCTCCATTCTTATTTCTCAAGACTGCTTTGGCTATTTGGGGTCTTTTGTATTATATACTAACAATGAAAAATCAGAAAGAGAAATTGAAGAATCAATCCTATTCACCACTGCAACAAAAAGATTTAAATATCTAGCAATAAACTTACCTAAGAAGACAAAAGAACTATACACAGAAAATTATAAGACATAAACAGATGGAAACATATTCTATGTTCCTGGATAGAAAAAATCAATATTGTGAAAATGACTATACTACCAAATGCAATCTACAGATTCAATATGATCTGTATCAAGTTACCAATGGTATTTTTCATTGTGCTTTTTTTTGTTTGTTGTTTATTCATAACTGCAAAATATAACACATATGAAAAGCTTTAAAATGGCTGCATTCTTAATTCATTTGGATAAATTCTGGTAAACTTTGATTTTTCAATGGATTATAATTAATCTACATAAAGTAGAAGCTGCCTTATTAAATTTAATATTTTAAAATTTTATATACACTAATATTTCAAACAAACCACATTATAAGACACAAGCTTGTTGGTATTTCTATTATTCTTTACAAGAACACTAAAAAATATTGCTGAATACAATAAGCAATGAAGATATTATGTACACACTACCTAAAACACAAGTTAGCACACACAAAAATCAGTTAACACAATCAAACTGATTAGAACGAATTCTGGCAATCTTTTGTGTTAGTTTTATTAGTCTATTTAATCACAACATCCAATCTATTACATAGAGCAAATTTCTATTTATATGACAATCATATAAATATGTACCTTGGTAATATCTGAATCAAAAATAAGGTGCAACTCAATGTTAATAGTTTAAAAAATAATTTTGGAGAATTACTATTTTTGGGGAAAAACAAAATTTCTTCTACTATTCTAGGTTCTTCTGACTGACCTAAGAATTAAATTGACACAATACAGTGTTTGACCAAGAGTTTTATTTTCATTTTTAGAGTCAGAGGATTTGTTAACAAAAGAAACCACTCTTACACACAAAAGCTATTTCAATTTTTAATTGAATATTATTTATTTAAATTAATTTCAATATACAGTCACTCAGTTCAGTTCAGTCGCTCAGTCGTGTCCGACTCATTGCAACCCCATGAATTGCAGCACGCCAGGCCTCCCTGTCCATCACAAACTCCCAGAGTTCACTCAGACTCGTGTCCATCGAGTCAGTGATGCCATCCAGCCATCTCATCCTCTGTCGTCCCCTTCTCCTCCTGCCCCCAATCCCTCCCAGCATCAGAGTCT
>NW_011495024.1:4983883-4987250 GCF_000754665.1 Bison bison bison | reverse complement strand
CAGCTCTTCCCATGAGGTGGCCAAAGTACTGGAGTTTCAGCTTCAGCATCAATCCTTCCAAAGAAATCCCAGGGCTGATCTCCTTCAGAATGGACTGGTTGGATCTCCTTGCAGTCCAACGGACTCTCAAGAGTCTTCTCCAACACCACAGTTCAAAAGCATCAATTCTTTGGCACTCAGCCTTCTTTACAGTCCAACTCTCACATCCATACATGACCACTGGAAAAACCATAGCCTTGACTAAACGGACCTTTGTTGGCAAAGTAATGTCTCTGCTTTTGAATATGCTATCTAGGTTGGTCATAACTTTCCTTCCAAGGAGTAAGCGTCTTTTAATTTCATGGCTGCAATCACCATCTGCAGTGATGTTGGAGCCCCCCAAAATAAAGTCTGATACTGTTTCCACTGTTTCCCCATATATTTCCCATGAAGTGATGGGACCAGATGCCATGATCTTCGTTTTCTGAATGTTAGAAGAAAATAAATAGAAACAATAAGGTAAAAGTGCACGTATCACAAAGTAACAGCACTGTGCTGTGCTTAGTTGTTCAGTTGTGTCCAACTCTTTGCAATCCCATGGACTGTAACCTGCCAGGCTATTCTGTCAATGGGGATTCTCCAGGCAAGAATACTGAATTGGGTTGCCATGTCCTCATCCAGGGCATCTTCCCAATCCAGGAATCAAACACAGGTCTCCCACATTGCAGATTCTTTACCATCTGAGCTCCAGTGAAGCCCAAGTAGCACACATACTACACCAAATTGAGCCAACACTTACATCCAGACTTGAACAGTTGAGAAGTCCTGAATGACAGCAGTCTAAAGTTCCAGTAGGGAAAGGTCCCAGGCAATGAGACTTCGAATTGCAGTTTGAGAGGCGGGGGCAGGGGGGGTCCCACTTATAATCCCATGTTGCAGACTGATAGTAACATCAGTTTGCACACAAAAATGCAACTCTGTTTTTTTTTTTAATTTTTACAAAGCAATTTTTCATCTTGTGAGTCACAATATTCCTTAGACCCTGAGGAAGATTGGCAAGGTTCCCAGGGGCTTAAGAAATTCCAAGACCCACTCCCTAAAGCTCTGCTTGACTTGCTGGTAACAGTTGATGGCAGGCAGGCACATAGTCCAGGGAGGTGAGGCTTCCCTTATTTCTGAAGCCTGAACAAGACTAGATCCATTTAAATTTTCCTAACAGATTAACAGGAGAAAATCAAATGAAGTTTAATAACATGAATACATGAGAGACTAACTCACCAAAATGCTGAAACCTCACTTCAAATACTGTCTTCAGATAAAGACAAAAGAGTGCTGGGAGTAGTTCATGCACAGACAAAGGGACACAGAGAGGAATTTTAACAAACTTTGCTAGGTCCCTCCCTGTCTCCATGCCTAGTTAACATTGTAGTTATCTCTGATGATAGCTTCCTTCCTGGAACAGGTCCTCTATCTACATCCTTCTAGGCAGTTGGGGAGAGGTCAAAGTTTCTTCCTAGCCTCTTGGGACTTAAAAATAATCACCCTAAATTAACCCTCAGGCCAAAGAGTGACATTTTGGGATAGCAAATTCTTTCCTTTTATACTGTTTGCTTGTAGTCTTTCTATTTTAAAAAATATTTGGAGAGGCAGATCAAACTATACTTTAAAATATCAAATACATTTATGTAATTTACACTGTGACAGGGACCTTTCTGAGTATTTTATATTTATTATATCATTTTAATCCACATAACAATATTTTGATTATAGAATCTTATTGTTATCAATATTATATACCTCTATCCAGTGAGGAAAATAGAAACCACACAAGTGTTTCAGCCAATAGATAAGGTTTAATACAAAGAATTTGTTAAACAGATATTGGAGAACTGAAAAAGCAGCTATGCAAACCAGAAATAATGAGTATAAGAAGCAGCTATTATTTCTAAATCTGGGAGAACTCAGGAAAGAGTTGGCATTGACAGACTCTAGAGCTTGGAAAAGAAGCCCTGCAGAGTTGGAGGAATTCTAAACTTTCAAAATTAGAAATCTCATATTAGCTAATTTACATAGTTTGTGGCATATTGATCCAAAGTCATTTGCATCCCTAAGCTTTAAATATACCAGAAAGCTTAGAGACTAACATGCAGAATACGTCTCTCTCAAATCCTAAAATTGGGGATAGATAATATTCAGATGTAATATTTCTCAAGAAGAAAACTAATGCGTGAGTAAAGTTCAATGAATAATCTTCCCTGATATGATTTTTTCTTTTTTCTCAGAAATAATAACATAATAAATTGGTATTTATTATTTCTATGAAGAATTTTATTATGTATAAAAACCATATGTTGCATAAACAATATATGGCTTTATATATGAATATGTAATAATACATGTATATTCATAATTGCCTGATTATACTATACATATATATAATAGAAATATCTCTCAACAGTACCCCCACATTTCAAACTTGACTTCAATCTTTACTATGTACTTTAACATATTTTTTTTCCCCTAGCATTTCTTGTAGCATGATGCTGTTTTCAGTGTTGATTAGATTCAGGTTTAATTCTTCTGGAAAATACTGTGTAAGTGATGCAATATACCTTTATTACTTCTCACCATGAAGCAATGTCTGGCCATCTTATTTTCAATGATGTTAGCATTTATGAATGGGTTAAGGTGTTGCCATTTTCTCAGATCATTATAATGTTCTCCATTAACCTTTCAACAAGTGCTCTTTTACAGTCATTGTTGATGGTGGTCTGAATTTTGGTAGCCTCCTGCTCTCTGGCAGGCTTATATTTATATTTCCTGACCCAGATTTGTAACCAACCATTTTTCCCCCCAAGGAGTCTCCGTTCCTTTTAATGGAAAGTTCTATTTAGAGATCACATCCTTGGTGGTGTTGTTCCTTATTGTGACTAAATAATTAATTGATTCTCATGATTTTCAGTTACAGAAACAGGTAAAATAAATGATGTTTGCCAAGAAAATGCATCATGACTTCATACTGGCATTTCCTACTCAGATTAAAGACTGCATAGCTTGTGATGTATTTTTTAACAATTCATTTTCTTATACACATCCATAGTATATGTGTACACATAATACACGGTAATTTTTCAATAATAGCAATATTATTACTAAGAACACAGCTACTCAATACAGTTTAAGGTTTTTCCATCTTTCTCTTAAGATATATCTTAGTTTTACAACCAAAATACTATGTTTTAACATCATCAGAATAATTGTTCTTTGGAAGGAATGATGCTAAAGCTGAAACTCCAGTACTTTGGCCACCTCATGCAAAGAGTTGATTCATTGGAAAAAACCCTGATGCTGGGAGGGATTGGGGGCAGGATGGAGAAGGGGACGACAG
>NW_011495024.1:4979386-4983563 GCF_000754665.1 Bison bison bison | reverse complement strand
ATTTGTATAAAATTTATATATATATATTTGTATAAAATTTTTTATACTTGAGTTCATGTTTTTGGAATATATTGTTTTGCTTTTTTGGACAATATATCCTGGAAATAGTGTATAGCAGTACACAGTGACCTTTTTTCCTTTTGGCAGCTACATAAAAATATATTCAACTTTTTCCTTTAGGTGTATGGGTTTTTTTTTTTTTTTCCCAAGAGTTTTATCATTACCAGTAGAGTTGCAGAGAATATTTTTGTTCATTAATCTTTTCATAGTTGTCCCAGAGTAATTTGGGAGTAGATTGCTAGAAGTCAGATTTCTTGATCAAAGGGTAGAGTCTTAGATAACTCTGCTAGAAAATGCCAAACTCTTCTCCAAAGGAATTGTTACATTTTGCATATTTACCAGACATACATCAGGTTACTATTAATCCACAACCTTATATATAGTATATATTTCCAGTTTCAAATTTTTAGCAAGCTGCTAAATAAATTTCAGCTAATGGTAATGTTAATTGCTTTGCCTTAGTTTAAATGAAGCTGAACATTTTCTCATATTTGTTTATACATCATTTGTGTTTCTTTTTCTTTGACTTGTTTGTTCATATCTTCCTCTGGAGCTTAATTGGGTTGTTGCTTTTCTCAATTTTTAGAAAATTTATTAAGCACAGTCAGAAAAATATAGTTAGGGCACAATCAGAAAAATATAAAGTCCACTAGATGGTCCACAAAAGGAGTTAATGTATAAGGAGATAGTTTGTCATCCATATAGAACAAAAAGTCTATATTGAGGCAATACAATGGGGAAAGCTTAGGATTATCAGAACAGAGTGGGTTAGGGGAAAATCAGGTCTCTGTTGATAATTCAGGCGCTCAGAAGAGGAAATTGGTTGGTCTGTTGATACAGTGCTGTCCACATTCTGGTAATTCTGAGGCTGTCCGGTGAGACTGATTCTGGAAATGCTTGGTGAAATAATTTAACTGAACCCAATACCCTGTGTGTCTCATACAGTGAAGAATCTGTCAGCAGTGCAGGAGACCAAGAGTCAGGAAACAAATATGAGACCCGGAATTTTCCCTGAGTTAGGAAGATTCCCTGGAGAAGGGAATGGCAACTCACTTCAGTATTCTTACCTGGAGAGTTCAATGGATAGAGGAACCTGATGGGCTACAGTCCATGGGATTGCAAAGAGTCAGACACAGCTGAGCAACTAACACTACAAATCTCTCCTACTGGGGCAAGCTCACACACACACACACACACACACACACACACACAAACTAGTAAATATGAAGGACCAAGTTCTTTCTTCTCTCTCCTGTTTTCTAGTGTCTACTTGGTTCTCTATTAGTACAACTTACAAGAAACATGTTCGGCAAAGGTATATATATAGTTTGCAGATTGTGAATTTCAGGCTAAAGAGCATAGTCAAAAGGTAATTAAGTAAATAGGCCTCCAAAGTCAGGCAGATTTATATTAATCTGGATAGGTGTTCAACTGTGTTTAATGTTATCACAGCTGTGAGTACCAGAGATTTTAATTGTTCTCTATGGTCCCTGTTTGTGTCTCCTCTGTTGGTTTTATGGATTCCTTTTACTGCTCTGCAAAGAAAGTCTGTACCTTGTATATCATTCAGCTTTAGTTCACAGTTTCTATGCTGGAGATTTGCTGGCAGAGTGGCAATTTATGTGGAGTAGGGATGGAAGAGTCTTATACCCTGATTAAGTCAGAAGTTAATGGACTGTGTCTCTGAGGTGTGTCTTCACAAGTATTTCTGTCCCTTTTCCTAAAGTATAGCTTTTTCCCAGTTTCCACTCTATTCCTTAAGATGTTACACTCTAGATTATGTAATCAGAGCACCTGTAACATTGAGCTATTTTCATGTTGCTCTCACCTGTCAGTCACTTCAAATCTGAGCTATGTCTAATTCATCCTTACACTCCTTTGAGTTTTACAATATCAGTCAACAAGTACTCAGTAAATATTTTTGAGTTGGTATGTTAAAGAACATATTCTTTATATTATCTCATGGGACTTTTGTGGTGGTCCAGTCATTAAGATTTCACCTTCCAATGCAGGGAGTGCAGGTATGATCCTTGTTTGGAGAGCCAAGATCCCACATGCCTTGCAGCAAAAAAAAAAAAAAAAAAAAAAAAAAAAAAAATTAAAACAGAAACAATGTTATAATTATTCAATAAAGACTTTATAAATGATCCACATCAAAAAAAGAAATGCATATTTTAAATGTGTTTCATTATTTGACTTTTAAATTATTCAATCACATTTACCTGAGATTTACTGAATTAATATTTTCATTTTGCTTGTTTCCATTTTGAATTGAATAAAAATGCTATGAAAATATCATTAATCAGAAAAAAAAAATCTTTTCATTACTGTTGTGGTGGGAGATGTGCCATTTCTTGAAGAAATTTCTCACTCAGCAACTGAAAATGAACTTCGCATGATTATAGGAAAATAACAAAAGAAAGAAAAGCTTGCTTCTCTGCATTAATGATTTGTTGTTGCTGGAAGATTTATTGATGCTTCTAAAAATAACATTCAATCCTTAGACCATTCTATCAAAAATCTGGTAACAGTACATTTTACTCTTTTCAGATATTTTCATTTGAATAGAAGTCTGGCGACCCAGTCCAGTACTCTTGCCTGGAAAATCCCATGGGCGGAGGAGCCTGGTGAGCTGCAGTCCATGGGGTCTCTAAGAGTTGGACACGACTGAGCGATTTCATTTTCACTTTTCACTCTCATGTACTGGAGAAGGAAAGGGCAACCCACTCCAGTGTTCTTGCCTGGAGAATCCCAGGGACGGGAGCCTCGTGGGCTGCTGTCTCTGGGGTCACACACAGTCGGACACTACTGAAGCGACTTAGCAGCAGCAGCAGCATAATGTGCTGGAAGAAAACACTCTTTTTATTCTTAACCTTGAAGCAACATGTTTGTAAAATTTTCACTACAACTATTTTGTTATCAAAGCATTTATCTAAGCTAGAATTTAAGGCACTCTCTTGAAATATCATAATGGTTAGAATGCTGCTGCTGCTGTCACTTCAGTCGTGTCTGACTCTGTGCGACCCCAGAGATGGCAGCCCACCAGGCTCCCCCATCCCTGGGATTCTCTAGGCAAGAACACTGGAGTGGGTTGCCCTTTCCTTCTCCAATGCATAAAAGTGAAAAGTGAAAGTTAAGTCGCTCAATCATTTCCGACTCCTAACGACCCCATGGACTGCAGCCTACCAGGCTCCTCCATCCATGGGATTTTCCAGGCAAGAGTACTGGAGTGGGTTGCCATTGCCTTCTCCAATGGTTAGAATAGTAAAGTCAAATTCCACTACAGATTTGATTGTCTCCAAAGCTTGTTATGCTTTCAGAACAAGTTCATGCATCTTTAAAAGAGGATAAAATAAAAAGATTCAAACAAAAAGAAGAAAGAAACAAATTTGTGATCTTAACCTACCTGCAGAGATTATTAAAACCAAATATTCTTTTTCATTTGATAGATCTGAAAGGCAATGCTTTTAGAGGAAAGGAAAGGACATTTTATCTCCTTTTCTAAAATATTAACTCAGTTTCTTTAGATAGATATATTCCTAAGTATTTTATTCTTTCCGTTGCAATGGTGAATGGAATTGTTTCCTTAATTTCTCTTTCTGTTTTCTCATTATTAGCGTATAGGCATGCAAGGGATTTCTGTGTGTTGATTTTATATCCTGCAACTTTACTATAATCATTGATTAGTTCTAGAAATTTTCTGGTGGAGTCTTTAGGGTTTTCTATGTAGAGGATCATGTCATCTGCAAATAGTGAGAGTTTTACTACTTCTCTTCCAATTTGGATTCCTTTTATTTCTTTTTCTGCTCTGATTTCTGTGGCCCAAACTTCCAAAGCTATGTTGAATAGTAATGGTGAAAGTGGGCACCCTTGTCTTGTTCCTGACTTTAGAGGAAATGCTTTCAATTTTTCACCATTGAGGATAATGTTTGCTGTGGGTTTGTCTTATATAGATTTTATTATGTTGAGGTATGTTCCTTCTATTCCTGCTTTCTGAAGAGTTTTTATCATAAATGGATGTTGAATTTTGTCAAAGGCTTTCTCTGCATCTATTGAGATAATCATATGGCTTTTATTTTTCAATTTGTTAATGTGGTGTATTACATTGATTGATTTG
>NW_011495024.1:4978509-4979286 GCF_000754665.1 Bison bison bison | reverse complement strand
AGGTTTTGGTATTAGGGTGATGGTGGCCTCATAGAATGAGTTTGGAAGTTCACCTTCCTCTGCAATTTTCTGGAAGAGTTTGAGCAGGATAGGTGTTAGCTCTTCTCTAAATTTTTGGTAGAATTCAGCTGTGAAGCCATCTGTACCTGGGCTTTTGGTTGCTGGAAGATTTTTGATTACAGTTTCAATTTCCGTGCTTGTGATGGGTCTGTTAAGATTTTCTATTTCTTCCTGATCCAGTTTTGGAAAGTTGTACTTTTCTAAGAATTTGTCCATTTCTTCCACGTTGTCCATTTTATTGGCATATAATTGTTGATAGTAGTCTCTTATGATCCTTTGTATTTCTGTGTTGTCTGTTGTGATCTCTCCATTTTCATTTCTAATTTTATTGATTTGATTTTTCTCCCTTTGTTTCTTGATGAGTCTGGCTAATGGTTTGTCAATTTTATTTATCCTTTCAAAGAACCAGCTTTTGGCTTTGTTGGTTTTTGCTATGGTCTCTTTTGTTTCTTTTGCATTTATTTCTGCTCTAATTTTTAAGATTTCTTTCATTCTACTAAAGAAACTAAAGACCTATATATAGAAAACTATAAAACACTGGTGAAAGAAATCAAAGAGGACACTAATAGATGGAGAAATATACCATGTTCATGGATTGGAAGAATCAATATAGTGAAAATGAGTATACTACCCAAAGCAATTTATAGAGTCAATGCAATCCCTATCAAGCTACCAACGGTATTCTTCACAGAGCTAGAACAAATAATTTCACAATTT
>NW_011495024.1:4977321-4977808 GCF_000754665.1 Bison bison bison | reverse complement strand
ATAGGCAAAACACTCTCCGACATACATCACAGCAGGATCCTCTATGACCCACCTCCCAGAATATTGGAAATAAAAGCAAAAATAAACAAATGGGACCTAATTAAAATTAAAAGCTTCTGCACAACAAAGGAAATTATTAGCAAGGTGAAAAGGCAGCCTTCAGAATGGGAGAAAATAATAGCAAGTGAAGCAACTGACAAACAACTGATCTCAAAAATATAGAAGCAACTTCTACAGCTCAACTCCAGAAAAATAAATGACCCAATCAAAAAATGGGCCAAAGAACTAAATAGACATTTCTCCAAAGAAGACATACAGATGGCTAACAAACACATGAAAAGATGCTCAACATCACTCATTATCAGAGAAATGCAAATCAAAACCACTATGAGGTACCATTTCATGCCAGTCAGAATGGCTGCGATCCAAAAGTCTACAAGCAATAAATGCTGGAGAGGGTGTGGAGAAAAGGGAACCCTCTTATACT
>NW_011495024.1:4945994-4977091 GCF_000754665.1 Bison bison bison | reverse complement strand
ACGAGTCGCCAGTCCAGGTTCGATGCACGATTTTGGATGCTTGGGGCTGGTGTACTGGGACGACCCAGAGGGATGGTATGGGGAGGGAGGAGGGAGGAGGGTTCAGGATGGGGAACACGGGTATACCTGTGGCGGATTCATTTCGATATTTGACAAAACTAATACAATATTGTAAAGTTTAGAAATAAAATTAGAAGAATGCAAAAAAATAAAATAAAATAAAATATTAACTCAATAGTCCTTTAAATGCATTTTCTATTACTTACAGCTTTGGGATAAAGTGTTTTGTCAGGAGAACCTATTAATAGAGAAATGGATGATCTCTTGGTGATGTTACAATGAATTAAAGAATAATTTGACTGCTCTTAGTTTACAATAAAAACAAGGATAAGAATGGGTGATCAGAAGTTGCTGTCTCCGTTCTCTGTTCTCCTTCCTTATTGTTTTCTCATCTCCCATGTCTTGGAAATCCAGAGATGCTTTATATGCAGCAGGTCACATAGAGAAACTCCATGTTAGATTCATTTATTACCAGCAGAAATATTTTCCTTCAAGAGAAATATATATACAAAAAAATCTAAGACTGAATTTAAAAAAGAAAATCTTTATATGCATATTGAGAATATTCAGGAAAAGAGTGGAAACACTTGCAAGGAAGGGATTTTTACAGAGCTATGGTTGCTTTTACTTGGCCACTAAAATGCAAAATTAGTGAGTAGTGAGTTTCTCAAATGAGGAGTATTTGAGAACAGAAAATGGAAAAATGTAAATGAGTTTCCTTTCCCCAATATAAGAGACAGAAGCATACATAGTGGTGGGGGTACTTATGGTAATATAAAAGAAAGGCAAATTTAAAGTCAGTCTACCAATATTTCAAAATAGATAGTGACAAAAAAATTGACTGTCACCATCATGTTTCAAAAGATTAATAATACACTTCATGAAATATATAAAAGTTATTTCTTGTGCATTAAAATGCATCAAAAACATATAGATATATAATCCATTTTAAAAAAATTTGACATTCCTATGCCTTGAGCTATGTAGGCAAACTCTATCCTGTCCAAAGTTCTATGGCCTAATGTTGAATTATTTTAAATTTTCACTAGTGACAGGAATAGTAATAGCAATATCTAATTTCCTGAGTGCTTACTCTGGCTCAGACAGAGGGATGAGAGACTTAGGCATGATTTTCTGTAATTATCACAAGACCACTTCAAAATATATACTATATATTTTTCACTCTTTAAAAAATTAATCTTTGAAAAGATTCACCTGCAACAGTTCACATAGTTTTTAAAGACAATATCAACCTTGAATCTCATTCCAAAGTCCAGTCTTGTATTTATATTGAATAATGATAATTAACATTTGCTATGATGAACTTAGGCAATTTCAAGGCATTTAACAGCCTTAAAAAGCTAAAGGGTATCAAATTACATATTGTACGGTTTTAGCGTTAAATGAATTGTTCTATATTTCATGTATAACTAAATACTAGTTATTTTTCCAGGCTTAATCATTTTCTGTTTATGATAGAATTTCTAATTTTTACTACTTGTAACTGAATCACTTGATATTGTGTTAATATTTAGGTATATTTTTCTCTTCTTAGCCTATAATGGCAACGACCTTAATACTCATTATTTTAATCTGCAGATTGCCAAGTAGAGTATCTTACAAAAGCAAATTCTCATTTCTTAATTTAAAACAATGAAGAATGGACTATTAGAGTAGGAAATTACTGGTTAAGTTCAGTAGTTCAGTAGTTTCAACGTAACTCTTATTTTAAATGGTTAATTGAATTATCAATGCTAGTGAGAATTACAAAGAATTTGATGTTTTCCTGCATGTGCATTTATAATGATAAACTAAAAACAGAAAGCATTCATTTAAAATTGGATGATGTTTACTTGGTTTAAAGATATTCTTAATGGCAAACATAAAAATACCTTTAAAATATGTAATTCTTATGTATATTTTTCTACCCATAAACATTTAGATTTAATAAGACTGGACACACAAATAAATAAAAATTAATTTTGTATTGATTAACTTTGACATACTTGAAAATATGTCTGATGTGTTTTACATTTTAATATGAAAGCATGTATTAAAAGGGAAGTATAATATGTATGTTGCACAACAAAAAATTTAGCGATGCTGAAGACAAATGCAATTTTTGAAAAGGATCTTATAGAGACTGCTGAGAAACCATTTCCTGTTAATAATAATTAGAGCCTTAATAACAGTTCCAATGGGCATAAGGATAGTAACATACACATATAATTAATTTGTTAATTTCTTCTAAAATTCTACCTATATCTTAGAATCTTCTGGGCTTTTTAAATTCAAGCATAATTGATACAATATTATATTAGGCAAGTGTTCAACATTGTTATTCAATATTATATAGACTATATTTCATTTAAAGTTATTACAAAATAATGGCTGTATTTCCCTCTGCTGTGCAATATACCCTTGTTACTTATATATTTAATATATAGTAGTTTGTATCTCTTAATGCTATACCCTTAGCTTGCCTCTCTCTCCTTCCCTCTTAACAATGGTATCCACTAGTTTGTTCTCTATACTGTAGGCCTGTTTCTGTCTTGTTATATCCATTTGCTTTATTTTTTAGTTTCTACATATAAGAGATGACATACTTTTGTCTTTCTTTGTCTGACCTGTTTAATTAACCATAATACTTGCAAAAAAAAAAAAAAGCATAATACTTTCTAGGTTCATCTAATTTTTTGGTATCAGTTCAGTTCAGTTCAGTCACTCAGTCATGTCCAACTCTTTGCGATCCCATAAATAGCAGCACAGCAGGCCTCCCTGTCCATCACCATCTCCCGGAGTTCACTCAAACTCACGTCCATTGAGTCGGTGATGCCATCCAGCCATCTCATCCTTTGCCGTCCCCTTTTCCTCCTGCCCCCAATCCCTGCCAGCATCAGAATCTTTTCCAATAAGTCAACTCTTCTCATGAGGTGGCCAAAGTATTGGAGTTTCAGCTTTGGCATCATTCCTTCCAAAGAACACCAAGGGCTGATCTCCTTTAGAATGGACTGGTTGGATCTCCTTGCAGTCCAATGGAGTCTCAAGAGTCTTCTCCAACACCACAGTTCAAAAACGTCAATTCTTCAGCGCTCAGCTTTCTTCACAGTCTAACTCTCGCATTCATACATGACTACAGGAAAAACCATGGCCTTGACTAGACGGACCTTTGTTGGCAAAGTAATGTCTATGCTTTTCAATATGCTATCTATGTTGGTCATAACTTTCCTTCCAAGGAGTAAGCGTCTTTTACTTTCATGGCTGCAGTCACCATCTGAAGTGATTTTGGAGCCCCCCAAAATAAAGTCTGACACTGTTTCCATTGTTTCCCCATCTATTTGCCATGAAGTGATGGGACCAGATGCCATGATCTTTGTTTTCTGAATGTTGAGCTTTAAGCCAACTTTTTCACTCTCCACTTTCACTTTCATCAAGAGGCTTTTTACTTCCTCTTCACTTTCTGCTATAAGGCTGGTGTCATCTGCATATCTGAGGTTATTGAGATTTCTCCCAGCAGTCTTGATTCCAGCTTGTGCTTCTTCCAGCCCAGTGTTTCTCATGATGTACTCTGCTATAAGTTAAATAAGCAGGGTGACAATATACAGCCTTGATATACTTCTTTTCCTATTTGGAACCAGTCTGTTGTTCTATGTCCAGTTTTAACTGTTGCTTCCTGACCTGCATACAGATTTCTCAAAAGGCAGGTCAGGTGGTCTGGTATTCCCATCTTTCAGAATTTTCCACAGTATATGTGTATATATATATATATATATAATATATTGGTGTGTGTATATATATATACACACACAAACTTATATATGCTATATATAGGTACATATATATATATATGTACTATATATACCTATTTATAGGTATATATATATACTATATATATATACACATATATACTATATACTATATATACTGTATGCTATATATATATGTATATATACACACATATATACTATATATACTATATATATCTATATACTACAAATATATATATATATACACCACATCTTCTTTATCCATTCATCTGTTGATGAACACTTGGATTGCTTATATATTGGCTATTGTAAATAACACTGCTATGAGTATTGGAGTGCAGGATCTTATTAATTTTAATACTGAAACAACTATCAAACCTGCATCTTATTTTATAATTAATTCCATAAGGATGGATTCCACACCCTTCATGTATAAGTAAAGGAAATGCTTCCCTTTATTTTAAAATCTAATTTTTTTCCTCTTTATTCTAGACTCAATGAATCTATTTTGGTCCATCTTGTTTTGTTTTGTTTTTTTCTCATTTTCCCATAAAATTCTATGTACCTTATTTTTTATAATCCTACCCTCATTTAACTTGCTTTTTGAGCACTTTTAAATTATCCAAATACTATTTTGCATTTAAATTTAATGCTGAAGTGGAATTTATAGCAATTAACATTCAATTGTAAATTTCTCATTCTTTCACAAAGAATTCAAATGTTTAAATATTCTGTCATAATTTATTCTCAATTCTTTCCAAAAGGCAATGAGACACTATTATGATCAATGTATATCTGTATCTATAAATGTAGATATCCCATTCTATATATTATGCTCCTTTTTTTCACTTAATAAAATATCTCAAATATGGAGATCTTGTATTGTTACTACATATACATATTCTACGATAGGACCAAAGGGAAGGACCTACATAGGAGATAAATAAATTAATATATTTTGAATTGATATAGCCATTTCAAATAATCTTTCTCCCATGATCTTTAATTCCACAACCTTAAATAATATTTTTGATCATTTTGATAAATGGTTGCTGTCAAATCTTTGTAAATCTTGCATAAAAGGTATTAGGAGGCAAGTTGACAGGAGTCCAGAATTTCAAAATTAAGAAATTCTTAAAATTGAAAATTGTTATAGCAATTCATAAGCAATACAATGACTTATTAGAAGCTTTATTCATGTATCTAGTTAGGTGAAGATCCAAGAATCAGAATGTGTTCCTTAAGAATAAATACTCCAAAGCATATTTAATTGTTAGATATTACACTTGGAAATCATGGCCCTATTTTTAATATAATGAATCCTGAATTTAGCTAGAACATTTGTTAGATTCCCCACTGGAAAAATTTAAAATATTGTCTCTCTTACAATATGCTTAGCTAATTTAATAGGCAGTTCCTATGAATGTCTGTAGGATATTAATGAATAGGTCAGTATCAGCATGAGGGCATTTAATAAGAACTTTGTCTTTGACTTCATTCTATTCAATGGCTTTTATTTTCAATAAATTTCAATATATTATTTTCAATAGATTATTGATTAGATAGTGAAGGTAGGAAACATAGCAGTAAGTGGGCTATGTCTCAGGAAAGAAAAGAACAATGTAAAGGAGAAGAAATTTGCGTGAATGAGATCAGAGATCACAAAGCCCTGATTTATGTGGCTTAGTATCCTTTAACCTTTTCAATTTCAGTATGTTTTAAAGAAATTATTTTGTGGCTTTTTTATTACTTTAATAATAGAGTATTGTGTCACTTAAGTATTATTCAAAAGAAGCCTCTCTATCATAAAAGAGTCCCCATTTGTTTAAAAGTGTAGAGTCATGGATTGTAATGTTGCATCATTCCTGTGGACATTTTCTCCCTAAGTGTAGTGAACACGGTTACACTTATTTTGAAATACAGATATACTCACAGAAATAGCAAAATTGAAGCATTGTTGACTTAGCAATCAGCAGCTGATAATGGATAATATTCCATATGAAGCTCAGAATCCATATTCGCTGAGCCAAAGACCTAGCAATTGCACTTTACACTTCTAGGTTTATATCAAGCAGAAAGCCTTGTACAGTGTACCAAAATATACAGAATCACTCTGCATAACTGCAAAAACTTGAAAACTGTTCTTGTAACTGCAAAATATAACAAAAATGGCAATATATTGTTGTATATTCACATGATGTAATATGATACAGCAAGGAAAATGTAATAACTAAAATTACATTTAACCAATATAGAAGAATATTAGAGATGTAGTAATTCATGAAAGTAAAATGCAGACTACTTCACATAATTAGATGGTTTTATATGATGCTAAAGCAAAAGTAAACAATATTATTGGTAAACACATATTTGTATAGGCAATGAAACTATAAGCCATGGCAATACAAACTATAAAAAATAAGTTTAAAAAAGTAATTCTATTAGGCCTAGAAGAAATAATAGAGCAACTATTTCAACATTTGCAGATCTATAAGTAGAAGTTACTTTCTCATTTAATTCTAAAGGACAGAGCTAACATCAATGAGAAGGGATTATGGGAACTTAAATTTTGACTCAGTACAGTAGAATTTTCTAAAAAGCAGACAGAGCTTTCTGAAGAAGAAACGAACTGTCCATTTAAACCTTGGTTTTTCTGTCTCTGAATGTGTTTAGGCAGCATTGGGATTGCCACTTGTCTGAGACTGTACACAGAAATCTGCATACCATGTTAGAGACTGAATTAGATACTTTCTAAGCATCAGTTGATATCTTTTCAAATGATGAAATTTCAAGAATTTGATTATTTTTAATGAAAAAACATTCCAGTTGTCAAAATACAGTGCAATCTCAAAACTTTCCTTGCAACATATAAAAATTATGTGAACTATTAATTAAAATTTACCCAAAACCTTTGGAAAATAGTAAAGTAAGGTTAAACATTATACCTTTTTATAAAAATATATAATGACCTTGAAATGGGAATATGTTTTTAAATATCAGAAATAGAATTCACAAAGACATCGAATAAGGCTACTAATAGCAGATGCATAAGGCAAAAGTGGCAAGAGTCTGGCTGCAGTAAAGCTTCTAATCCTTTTCACTGCATGAGTTTTCTCTGCTGTGTTCTCAAGTAATCCCCGTTAACAATCAGATCTGTTTGATAATGAGCACCACCGTTCTAAATGCTAATCTGTCTCCTTCTTTGTCCAGGGCTCCACTTATCTCAGCACGGTGTATCCCTACTCAGCCAGCCCCTGTCGGCCTTCTCCAGATTTTAATCAGGTATTGGCACTTGGCCCTTAGTGATTTGGCTTCAGAGGAACTCTCCATGCAATGCTGGAGAGTTAATTTAACCTTGATCACGTTTATCATAATGTTTTGTTGTTGGCTTGGTTTATCCCCAGGGATAGAGTTGTTACTGATAACTCTATTCACAATCATCAACAGATTATACCACATGAAAAGTACATTTGAAGTGACATTAACCATCTTCTGCAATACCTAAATTTCGTGAAAACTCAAAAAAGATTGCACCATCTACCCTCATATTTGTTATAGCAATATCTGCAAACAAAAATAAGCCTTCTTGATGTCATAGATTATTAATATTAAATGTTTTGATCAGTATTTTCCTTCTGTATTTATATTTACTTTTTACACTGTGACAATTCCTTCAGAAGAGTCGTATTTTATTTTAAAGTATATTTTAGGCACATAGTTCAAGGTAAAAAAAAATGTAAATGCTTAGTGTGATTTTTTTCTTTCATTTGTTTCAAAAAAGAAAACAATTTAAAGGAGGATGGCTGAGGTATATATTAGCAATTTAATCCTAATTAGTATTTTTTGCTTGTAAGATCTTGGTTTCCATAGAGAGCTGAGAATTATCCTTTTAGTGACTTTTCTCAAGGCTACAAAATTCATTTGAGGAATACCATATGAAGGAGCTTGTGTGTGTGTGTGTGTGTGTGTGTGTGCACTCACTCAGTCCAACTCTTTGGAACCCTGTCAACTGTAGCCCAACAGCCTCTTCTATTTGTGTGATTTCCCAACCAGGAATACTGGAGTGGATTGTCATTTTCTACTCCAGGGTATCTTCCCAACCAGGAATCTTGCATCTCTGGCAATGGTAGGCATTTTCTTTAGCCTTATGTCACCTGGGAATGGTGATTACCTAAACCTCATGTGTTTCAAACTGAAATAATAATCTAATACTGAAAGGTACATCCAAATTAGCAGCAATAAATCCATAATGTATCCATGATGTCAGATAACTAATATTAGAATGAACATTAAGTTTTATTTTTTGTGTTCTAAGGCTTTACACAATTCCTGAAAGACTATTTTAATAATAGTAAACTAAATAAACATTTTACTCTGTCCGAGAAATAGAAAATACTAGGAATATTTAACAAATCAAACTAAGAAATAATAACTGATAACTCTTATGTATAGTCATGTCCGACTTATGTATAGTGGGGCTTCCCTGATGGCTCAGATGGTAAATAATCCACTTGCAATGTGGGAAGCCCAGGTTCCATTACTAGGTCAGGAAGATCCCTGGAGAAGAGAATGGCTACCCACTCCCATGTTCTTGCCTGGAGAATTTTATGGACAGAGGAGCCTGGCAGGCTACAGTCCAAGTGGTCACAAAGAGTTGGACACAACTGAGACTAACACTTTCATTTTTCACTTTCTCTTTCTTATGTATAATAGTAAATGTGTTGATTAATAAAACGTCCTGTGTGTATGTGTGTGTTTAGTTGCTAAGTCTCGTCTGACTCTTCTGCAGTCCCTTGAACTGTAACCAGCCAGGCTTCTCTGTCCGTGAGATTTCTCAGGCAAGAATATTGGAGTGGGTTGCCATTTCCTTCTCCAGGGGATCTTCCTGACTCAGATCAGAACCCACATCTGCATAGGCAGGTGGATTCTTTACCACTGATCCACCAGGGAAGCCCTGTGTATGTGTGTGTGTGTGTGTGTGTGTGTGTGTATGTGTGTACTTTTAAGAATTAAATACTTTTTAAATGAAGATATAATTTTCTTATTTACAGTGACAGAGACTGATTATTTTAAAATGTAGTGATCTCCTAAGATTTAAAAACATAAGTACATAAAACATTATCAGATCATGTTACCTATGATTTTAGACAATATTACATTTTTATTTAAGCCAAAAAGCAGAATTCTAGGCAGGGCTAATTCTCTCTGTAAAGAAGTAAGTTTAGTTTTAAAAGGATTTTTGTCCAACATTTAAGAATAATAAAATTTTGTTTAAAATTTATTAAAGTTTTTGCTACAATGATTCAAAAAGAGACATTCAGAATTCTAAAATTTACTCAAAAGAAAAAAAAATCTAATTGCTTCTTTAAAGCTTTGCAGTCTATTATGGGGCTTCCCAGGTTGCTCCAATGATAAAGAGTTCACATGTCAAAGCAGAAGATGCAAGAGGCTCAGGTTTGATCCCAGGGTTGGAAAGATCCCCTAGAGTAGGAAATAGCAACCCACTTGAGTATTCTTGCCTGGAGCATCCCATGGACAGAGGAGCCTGGCAGGCTATAGTCCATGGGGTTGCAAAAGACTCAGATGTAACTTAGCAACTAAAACAACAGCAAATTATTTTAAAACCCAGGGAATAATGGAAGAAACTAGATGAAAGACAGAGGTCTTTGAAGATCAGGTGTACAGCTAATTCTCCAAGATTAAAAAGAAAGAAGGGGTGTGTTTATGTTAATTTATGCAGGAACTAAGGAAAACTATGTGGTGTCATCAACTCAGTGGACATGAGTTTGAGCAAGCTCCAGGAATTGATGATGGACAGGGAAGTCTGGCATGCTACAGTCCATGGGGTTGCAAAGAGTTGGACACAACTGAGCAACTGAACTGAACACATGTGGGTTTTTTATTTTATAATTCAAATTTTTAAAATAAACTTCAATTTTTAAAAATAAACTTGACAACTATATTTCCAAAAGAGTATAGTAGGTTTTTTTTAGTCCACCAGGCCTAATCAACAGCATTTTCTTACTGCTCCTATCCATAACCATTTATGATTAAATAGTGCATGTATCATATAAGGGATAAGGCAAATGGTGGATAAGGTAGAAGGTAAATAGAAAGCTCACAAACAGCCCTTCACTTAAAAACAAAGACAAAAAACAGGGACAACGTCTAGGATGTAATGTAACAGTCCTGTGCTTCCATAAAAACATAAAAAAAAAAATCCAGCAAAACATTCTATGAATAAAGTTTGTTAGAACTCTGGAAAGCAGTCAGAGTTTTACAGGAACCAAGACAGTGCTGAATCAATACAAAGACAACTTCAGATAGTACAGAATCCTTATGACCGTGTTGTTGTTGCTGTTCAGTCACTCAGTTGTATCCAACTCTTTGCAACCCCATGGACTGCAGCACACAAGGCTTCCCTGTCCTTTACTATCTCCCAGAGTTTGCTCAAACTCATGTCCATTGAGTCCATGATGCCATCCAGTCAACTCATCCTCTGTTGCCCCCTTCTGCTTGTGACCTTGTACTTGTTCTTTTCCTAACCCCATCCCTCACTTAGTGATGACCTTAAGAATGGAAGCCTGTGTTTCTAGTATGAGATGCTGGTCACTGGTTCTGAAGGGAGCAGAACCAACCTTACATTCAATAAATTGTACTTGTCTGTTCTACTCTTGTCTGGGGATGACTTAAGAGGTGATACTAAGAGTTTATTTTGTTTCAGCTAATTCAGAATCCATAGAGATTGAAAAAGTGTTGAGAATTCCTTGAAAACAAAATAAGACAAAAAACCACTTGCAGCCCCTGGAACAAGTATTGCAGTTTAGGCAAATAAGAGCTCTGAAAGCCTGAGGGGAAAGTAGGGAAGAAAGTGTCTTTGGGAAATGAAGGCACTCAAAAGCACTTGTATATACAGAGGAATTAACAAAACCACATGCATGCCCAAAGTAGGATACTTTTTCATAAAAACCAGAAAGACACTAAGTTTTCATCAATGGCTGGCTGATCTCTGGACTCAGTGAAAGCAAGAATTGAAAGCTAAGGTGGATTTATAAATAAAAAAAATTGACTGGCTATCTCTAACTCCATCCATGTTGCCACTATATTTAAAATGAATAACCAACAATGTCCTACTATATAGTACAGGGAACTCTACTCAATGTTAGGTGGCAGCCTGGATGGGAGGGGAGTTAAGGGAGAATGATACATGTATGTGTGTGACTAAGTCCACTTGCTGTACACCTGAAGCTTTCACAACATTGTTAACCAGCTATACTCCATTACAAAACAAAAAGTTTAAAAAAAAAAAATAGACTGGCTAAGTGGCCAAGCATAGAGCCAATTTTCAGGGACTAGAAAGGTTTCCTTTGTTCTTTTTCTTTTCCGTATATTAATCTTTTTATGGCTCCTGGTGTTGATTAAAATATTTATCAAAACAATAGCTGAACAAAAGCTCCAGAACCAAGAATTCAGAAGCCACATATGACAGAGAACATAGATGTCACAAAAATAGTTCAGAAACAAACATCCACAGGGCAAAGTGAGACACAAAACAAACATTGAGGAGAGGAAATAATCTGATTTTTAGTTACTGCCCAATAATATTCAAAAGATTAAGTTTCCAATAAACATTGGAAAGCATAAAATAAAACAATAATAAGGGTTGTCAGAGAAAAAAATAACATAAATGCCCCTGTGGAAATAAACATTGAACTTAAATCAGCTATCTTGCTGCTGCTGCTGCTAAGTCACATCAGTCGTGTCCAACTGTGTGACCCCATAGACGGCAGCCCACAGGCTTCCCCGTCCCTGGGATTCTCCAGACAAGAACACTGGAGTGGGTTGCCATTTCCTTCTCCAACGCATGAAAGTGAAAATTGAAAGTGAAGTCGCTCAGTCATGTCTGACCTCTAGCAACCCTATGGACTGCAGCCTACCAGGATCCTCTGTCCATGGGATTTTCCAGGCAAGAGTATTGGAGTAGGGTGCCATTGCCTTCTCCCAAATCAGCTATCTTAAATATGCTCAAAGTCTAACAGAAACCATGGACAGAGTTAAAGGAAGCCAAGAGAATGAAGTGTGAACAAATAGGCAATTTCAATAAGGATATATAAAGTATAAAAAGAAACTAAATAAGAATCTGGAGCTAAAAAAGTACAATAATTGAAGTGAAAAACTTACTAGAGGGTTTCAAGAACATGTTTGCTTAAGTAAAAGAAAGAATCCATGAATTTGAAGATAGGTGAGTTGAAATTATTTACTCTAAAGTGCAAAAAGAAAAAAGAAAGAAGTAAAAAGAACCACAACTCGGATAGACCATCTAACATACCAACATACACATTTAATCTCAGAAGAAGAGGAGTAAGAGAAAAATGAAGAAAGAAGATCTGAGAAATAATGGCAAAAATTCACATCCTGGAATGTGAAGTCAAGTGGGCATTAGGAAGCATCACTATGAACAAAGCTAGTGAAGGTAATGGAATTCCAGTTGAGCTATTTCAAATCCTAAAAGATGATCCTGTGAAAGTACTGCATTCAATCTGCCAACAAATTTGGAAAACTCAGCAGTGGCCACAGGACTGGAAAAGGTCAGTTTTCATTCCAATCCCTAAGAAAGGGAATTCCAAAGAATGCTCAAACTGCTGCACATCTGCACTCATCTCACATATTAGCAAAGTAACGCTCAAAATTTTTCAAGCCAGGCTTCAACAATACGTAAACTGTGAACTTCCAGATATTCAAGTTGGTTTTAGAAAAAGCAGAGGAACCAGAGATCAAATTTCCAACATTCACTGGATCATCAAAAAAGCAAAAGCGTTCCAGAAAAACATCTATTTCTGCTTTATTGACTATGCCAAAGCCTTTGACTGTGTGGATCACAATAAACTGTGGAAAATTCTTCAAGAGATGGGAATGCCAGTCCACCTGACCTGCCTCTTGACAAACCTGTATGCAGGTCAGGAAGCAACAGTTAGAACTGGGCATGGAACAACAGACTGGTTCCAAATAGGAAAAGGAGTATGTCAAGGCTGTATATTATCACCCTGCTTATTTAAATTATATGCAGAGTACATCATGAGAAACGCTGGGCTGGATGAAGTACAAGCTGGAATCAAGATTGCCAGGACAAATATCAATAACTTCAGATATGCAGATGACATCACCTTTATGGCAGAAAGTAAAGAAAAACTAAAGAGCCTCTTGATGAAAGTGAAAGAAGAGAGTGAAAAAGTTGGCTTCAAATTCAACATTCAGAAAACTAAGATCATGGAATCTGGCATCACTTCATGGCAAATGGATGCAGAAACACTGGAAACAGTGATAGACTTTATTTGTATGGGCCCCCAAATCACTGCAGATGATGATTGCAGCCACACAGTGCAACACAGTGACTTGCTTGGAGTTCTGAGATCAAGGAATTGGTTACTACAAAGTACGTTTTCCATAGCTGCATTGTAGATTATGTTGAGTCAAACAAAAGCAAATTGTTAAGAATCACACTGTCAAAATGAGTCAAAGCTAAATGCTTGAGGGGTTTGAACATAATGGATCTAGTTAATTTTTACTATTATACTTCATAAGCATAAAAAAGAAAAATTAATGTATCATATTTGTATAATAATCTGTTTTTTAGGTTAGACTTCATTTTACGTATGAGGGTGATCCTTCAGTTCAGTTCAGTTTAGTCACTCAGTCGTGTCCGACTCTTTGCGACCCCATGAATCACAGCACGCCAGGCCTCCCTGTCCATCACCATCTCCCAGAGTTCACTCAGACTCACCTCCATTGAGTCACTGATGCCATCCAACCATCTCACCCTCTGTGGTCCCTTCTCCTCCTGCCCCCAATCCCTCCCAGCATCAGAGTCTTTTCCAATGAGTCAACTCTTCGCATCAGGTGGCCAAAGTACTGGAGTTTCAGCTTTAGCATCATTCCTTCCAAAGAAATCCCAGGGCTGATCTCCTTCAGAATGGACTGGTTGGATCTCCTTGCAGTCCAAGGGACTCTCAAGAGTCTTCTCCAACACCACAGTTCAAAAGCATCAATTCTTCAGCACTCAGCTTTCTTCAGAGTCCAACTCTCACATCCACACATGACCAATGGAAAAACCATAGTCTTGACTAGACAGACCTTTGTTGGCAAAGTAATGTCTCTGCTTTTGAATATGCTATCTAGGTTGGTCATAACTTTCCTTCCAAGGAGTAAGCGTCTTAATTTCATGGCTGCAGTCACCATCTGCAGTGATTTTGGAGCCCAGAAAAATAAAGTCTGACAGTGTTTCCACTGTTTCCCCATCTATTTCCCATGAAGTGATGGGACCGGATGCCATGATCTTCGTTTTCTGAATGCTGAGCTTGAAGCCAACTTTTTGAGTCTCCTCTTTCACTTTCATCAAGAGGCTTTTTAGTTCCTCTTCACTTTGTGCCATAAGGGTGGCAGAAAGTGCATCTGCTTATCTGAGGTTATTGAGATTTCTCCCAGCAGTCTTGATTCCAGCTTGTGCTTCTTCCAGTCCAACGTTTCTCATGATGTACTCTGCATATAAGTTAAATAAGCAGGGTGACAATATACAGCCTGACGTACTCCTTTTCCTATTTGGAACCAGTCTGTTGTTCCATGTCCAGTTATAACTGTTGTTTCCTGACCTGCATACAGATTTCTCAAGAGGCAGATCAGGTGGTCTGGTATTCCCATCTCTTTAAGAATTTTTCACAGTTCATTGTGATCCACACAGTCAAAGGCTTTGGCATAGTCAATAAAGCAGAAATAGATGTTTTTCTGGAACTCTCTTGTTTTTTCAATTATGCTTAAGGATATATTAAATGAAAGTCATTGTAAGAAATAGTTTCTGTTTAGCAAGTACACATACATGGAAATTAATTAATAGACCAGTACATTAATGGTGAAATTTTGGCTGACTAGAACTCTTGTTACCTGGAAGAAACCTAGAAATTGTATTCACATAAGGAAAAGCTGATAGTTTCAATATTATTTTTGGTTGACTTAATCTGTTATCTACTTCAGAACTCACTAACTTGACACAAATTATTGATTAAAAACCAACTTCCAACATAAGCTTATTTAACTAAAGGTTAAAAAAATAGCAGTTCATAAATGATACTGGTTGACTAGGAAAGTAGCTATTTTAAATAAAAAGAAGTGAGATTTTTTAAAAATAAATTTTAAAATTAGCATATACATAAAAGATAAATCCTTAATTGACAGATTTTTATTTCTAGATTTACATTAATATTTAAATATACAATACTCAAAAAAGAAGATTGACCAAGAAGGCAATCCTCCTAGGAGACTAATATCACTTACTCCCATACTTTCCAGAGCTTAGTTGTCAACAAATGTTTATTAATGAAGAAACTCATAGAGAGACAAGTGTCTTTTTCTTTTTTCACTTTTCTGTATTCTGTTCTATTCTCACAACTCACAAATGTTCTGAATTATTTTCCATTGTCAGATACACTTCCCCCAAGCATTACATTACAATTGCAATAAAGACATACATTTTTTTCAAAAATAAAATTAAAAAATAAATATACAGTACTCAGAACTTTTATATAACAGATTGCAAGAACCACACAAATTTGTATTAGAACATTTTGTCTTTAATATACATAGCCCTATAACTTGTATTTTAATGAGAAATATTTGAAATTACTTTGACAGTAATATGAAGATTCAGTAGCAAAATGTCTGAGCTCAGTTTTCTAGAGGGCAGTGATATCCTTATAATTTCATTGTTTTTTATTCCCATATTCAATGAAAACATGAAAGTGTTTTGGAAGATAAGGCATTTTCACTACCCCATGCTACTGTGTGCTCTGGATCCATCTATAGAAAGGAAACATTTATTCTAAAAATACTTTCTGAGGATTATGATAATTTCCCCTCTTTTATTGTTCCAGTAGGGTTCACAGATTCCATGATTCATAAATGACTTTAAAGGTTTCTAAAAACTTCTTGATGTTATATGTAGAAATGTCTGAAAATGCTCTTTTCATTGAAAGCTCCTATTATCACATTTTCAAAGAGGTTGTGACTACTAAATATTGACAAAAACAATTGGCCAAAAGAAATCTGATCTAGACATTAAAACAGTGCTATTCAATATCTCTTTGTAGTAGATTTTTAGAAACAGGAATAACTGGATTCATCTCTCACACAACACACAAGAGAATTACTCTGAATGTATAAAAAATCTAAACACTGAAGCCCTGCAAATTCTGGAAGAAAATAAATTTGAAAATGAATATTAATTATCTTATAACATAGGTGTGATGGAAAGTATTTTACCTATGACTTAAAAATTTAGATGCAATAAAAAAATTAAGTCCAACCACTTAGAAAGGGGGAAAAAGTTTAGAATAGAAAAAAAAAAAATAGCTAAGCAAAACCAAAAATCAACAAATAGGAGCAACAATTTACAGCTTTTGTCATAATATCTGGAAATATTAAGAAACTAAAAACAGAGAATCATGAAAGAACAAAAGTTCAATAAAACAGAAGTTGCAAAATATGAAAAAATAATCTTAAAAGTACATACACATGACACTTAAACCCAGGAAACTGTTCTCACCTTGACCCCTAATATATAAAACAAGCAATGCTATTATAATTTTTCATCTATTATTTTATCAAAAATTGTATCACCTATTATTTTATCAAATTCAAAATGTGCTAAAGTACTCTGTTGGTATAGGGAAACAGGCATATGTTAACATTCATGCATATACACATAATATAGAAGTTAAAAAGTAAGAAGAAATTGTCAAAAATACATGTAAATGAAATAATAAAGTCAAAAAATGGGCCAAGAACTAAACAGATATTTCTCCAAAGAAGACATACAGATGGCTAACAAACACATGAAAAGATGCTCAACATCACTCATTATCAGAGAAATGCAAATCAAACCACAATGAGGTACCATTTCATGCCAGTCAGAATGGCCATGATCCAAAAGTCTACAAGCAATAAATGCTGGAGAGGGTGTGGAGAAAAGGGAACCCTCTTACACTGTTGGTGGGAATGCAAACTAGTACAGCCACTATGGAGAACAGTGTGGAGATTCCTTAAAAAACTGGAAATAGAACTGCCTTATGATCCAGCAATCCCACTGCTGGGCATACACACCGAGGAAACCAGAATTGAAAGAGACACATGTACACCAATGTTCATCGCAGCACTGTTTATAATACCCAGGACATGGAAGCATCCTAGATGTCCATCAGCAGATGAATGGATAAGAAAGCTGTGGTACATATACACAATGGAGTATTACTAAGCCATTAAAAACAATACATTCGAATCAGTTCTAATGAGGTAGATGAAACTGGAGCCTATTATACAGAGTGAAGTAAGCCAGAAAGAAGCAATACAGTATACTAACACATATATATGGAATTTAGGATGATAACGATAACCCTGTATGAGAGACAGCAAAAGAGACACAGATGGATAGAACAGTCTTTTGGACTCTGGGAGAGGGAAGGGTGGGATGATTTGGGAGAATGGCATTGAAAAATGTATAATATCATATAAGAAACAAATAACCAGTCCAGGTTCGATGCACGATACAGGATGCTTGGGGCTGGTGCACTCGGATGACCCAGAGGGATGGTATGGGGAGAGAGGTGGGAGGGGGGGTTCAGGATTGGGAACATGTGTACACCCGTGGTGGATTCATGTTGATGTATGCCCAAACCAATACAATATTGTAAAGTAATTAGCCTCCAATTAAAATAAATAAATTTAAATTTTAAAAAAAAGAGGAAAAAAATCCACAATTTGCAGTCATCCTACTAATAACCAACTCACCGAAGTATGATTAATTTCTGCTAAAATTAAAGGGCAATTGTTTATAGCATCTATTCTCAGAACTCATTTATCATAAAAGGAATAAAACTTTTAAAAGTGGGAAATTGAATAGTTAATGCCTTACTTAGCTGAGTGGTCAGAGTTAATATCACTGAAAAAGAACCAAGCTGACATCGTGCTCCTAGTAAGATGCAGTGAAATAAACACAAAATTATTCATAAAGTGTTCTTAGTAAAAACGCATACCCTGTCTCTATAATAATTCTGCAAACCTAAGATGAAGAACATGCTACAAAAATATTAACCTGTTCATTTAAATAATAGCAATATTATAAAGATTGAGAAATGGTTCACAATTAACAGAAACTATAGGGATGTGATAAATGTGATTTATTTTCATAGACTTGATTCTAATTTTAAAGAAAAGAGAATCATTGTAAATGATGTTATTGAAACAGCTGACAAAATTTGAGTATAGCCTTCATTTTAGATAATAGTATTATTCATTATATAGCTTCCTAATTTTGGTTATTGTATTTTGCTTATAAGGGCATTTTCCTGATATGTTGACAGGAGATATTTAACTCTATACTATAATTAAGACATAAAGTTTAAAGAATGTATTAGTCACCTATATTATGTGTCTTTGTTCAGAAAGAATAAGTAATAAAAATATGCCATTAGTTCAATCCCCAAAGTGCTATTATTGTACCATACCATAATAAATAATAACAGAAGAAATAGTACTATTATTAGAGCACAAGCCATCTCAAACCTCAAGTTTATATTGGAAAGAAAACATTGTAATCTTTATTTTCTAAATAAAAGTCAGGGATAAATAAATAAGTAATCATCCCATTTCTAAAAAGAGCTTATATAAGTTGATCAACTTGTGCAGTGCTTCTCATCTAAAATCAGTGAGGCTGGGACTGGGCCAAAGTGAGTGTAATTCTAAGGTTTATCATATAATATCCAATCCTTCTTAGTTGAATTGTTGGGCTATGATCTTGGATGAAAATGAAGTAAAAAAAAATCTTACTTCATCATGTATAAATAAATTAGATAATAGACAAACAAATATTTTGCTTCTTATATTCTCAAATAATACAGCAGGTGACATATAGAGTCAAAAGTCTAAGAGTTTATGGACTAGTAGGAAAAAGAAACAAATATATAAGGCACAATTGAGACAATTTGAGCAGATAGTAGAAAATTGATTATTTTTGTACCCTCTCCTTTACCCAATGTTTAAAGGTTTGCCTGAAAGTCTAGTCCAGGGTTTTATATGTGTTAAATTTATGGTTTTATAAGTATTAAATTTTATGATTTTCAGTTCAGTTAAGTTCAGTTGCTCAGTCGTGTCCGACTCTTCATGACCCCATGAATCACAGCACGCCAGGCCTCCCTGTCCATCACCAACTCCTGGAGTTCACTCAGACTCACGTCCATCGAGTCAGTGATGCCATCCAGCCATCTCATCCTCTGTTGTCCCCTTCTCCTCCTGCCCCCAATCCCTCCCAGCATCAGTCTTTTCCAATGAGTCAACTCTTCCCATGAGGTGGCCAAAGTACTGGAGTTTCAGCTTTAGCATCATTCCCTCCAAAGAAATCTCAGGGCTGATCTCCTTCAGAATGGACTGGTTGGATCTCCTTGCAGTCCAAGGGACTCTTGAGAGTCTTCTCCAACACCACAGTTCAAAACCATCAATTCTTCGGCGCTCAGCCTTCTTCACAGTCCAACTCTCACATCCATACATGACCACAGGAAAAACCATAGCCTTCACTAGACGAACCTTTGTTGGCAAAGTAATGTCTCTGCTTTTGAATATGCTATCTAGGTTGGTCATAACTTTCCTTCCAAGGAGTAAGCGTATGTTAATTTCATGGCTGCAGTCACCATTTGTAGTGATTTTGGAGCCCAGAAAAATAAAATCTGACACTATTTCCACTGTTTCCCCATCCATTTCCCATGAAGTCATGGGACCGGATGCCATGATCTTTGTTTTCTGAATGCTGAGCTTTAAGCCAACTTTTTCACTCTCCACTTTCACTTTCATCAAGAGGCTTTTGAGTTCCTCTTCACTTTCTGCCATAAGGGTGGTGTCATCTGCATATCTGAGGTTATTGATATTTCTCCTGGCAATCTTGATCAGCTTGTGTTTCTTCCAGTCCAGCGTTTCTCATGATGTACTCTGCATATAATTTAAATAAGCAGGGTGAGAATATACAGCCTTGACGTACTCCTTTTCCTATTTGGAACCAGTCTGTTGTTCCATGCCCAGTTCTAACTGTTGCTTCCTGACCTGCATACAGATTTCTCAAGAGGCAGGTCAGGTGGACTGGCATTCCCATCTCTTGAAGAATTTCCCACAGTTTATTGTGATCCACACAGTCAAAGGCTTTGGCATAGTCAATAAAGCAGAAATAGATGTTTTTCTGGAACTCTCTTGCTTTTTCAATGATTCAGCGGATGTTGGCAATTTGATCTCTGGTTCCTCTGTCTTTTCTAAAACTAGCTTGAACATCAGGAAGTTCACGGTTCACGTATTGCTGAAGCCTGGCTTGGAGAATTTTGAGCATTACTTTACTAGCATGTGAGATGAGTGCAATTGTGCGGTAGTTTGAGCATTGTTTAGCATTTCCTTTCTTAGGGATTGGAATGAAAATTGACCTTTTCCAGTCCTGTGGCCACTGCTGAGTTTCCCAAATGTGCTGGCATATTGAGTGCAGCACTTTCACAGCATCATCTTTCAGCATTTGAAATAGCTCAACTGGAATTCCATCACCTCCACTAGCTTTGTAGTAATGCTTTCTAAGGCCCACTTTACTTCACATTCCAGGATCTCTGGCTCTAGGTGAGTGATCACACCATCGTGATTATCTGGGTTGTGAAGATCTTTTTTGTACAGTTCTTCTGTGTTTTCTTGCCACCTCTTCTTGATATCTTCTGCTTCTGTTAGGCCCATACCATTTTTGTCCTTTATCAAGCCCATCTTTGCATGAAATGTTCCCTTGGTATCTCTAATTTTCTTGAAGAGATCTCTAGTCTTTCCCATTCTGTTGTTTTCCTCTATTTCTTTGCATTGATTGCTGACGAAGGCTTTCTTTCTCATCTTGGTATTCTTTGGAACTCTGCATTCAGATGCTTATATCTTTCCTTTATATGTGTTAAATTTTATGGTTTGTGAACACCCCATGCCAATTCTTCTTTCCATGAAAGAAGTGTCTTGAGCATAGTTGATGTTAGTGTTTTCAGTGCTTGGAAAAGAAAAACAAAACAATCTTATTTTTAGGAGCGAAGTTGTGAGAATCGTAGAAACAATTCTTTTAACTGTGTTGTAGTCTTGCTATTTCAGTAGTATAAACATAGTATTTCAGCCAGTGCTTTTACATGGCTTGAAGGGAAATCATCATTAGAATGTAAAGTTAATGAGATCCATGATTTAGACTGGGGTAAGTATTAGGAGCTTCCTGGTGACTCAGATGGTAAAGAATCTGCATACAATGCAGAAGACCTGCGTTTGATTCCTGGGTCCGGAAGATCCCTTTATCTGGAGAATCCCATCGAGAAAGGAGAGAGGAGCCTCGTGGGCTACAGGCCATGGGGTCACAAAGAGTCAGACAGCTAAGAAACAACACTTTCACTTTCACAAGCTTTTAGGAATTTGAGAATTATGGGACTAAAAATATTGATTAGGCTTAAAGGCAAAAGACAAGTACTGTAAGGTGAAAGTGGACAGGATGACAGTTAAATACAATGAAGAAATCTTTAGGACAGTTAAAGGAAATGTAATTATATAGCAGAGAAAATTAGCAGTTCCTAGAATTCACAAGAGAGTGATTTAACTCTATGTCTTTCACCTCCTTATTTGAAAATAGTATCATCTTTTACAAATTCTTATTGAATACTTCCCTGCATAAAATATTTAATATTTATATTGTTTTAAATGAAAGTATATATTTTTAATGTAGAATTTTATATAGACATAAAATTCAAAACCAAAAAAAACTGGAAAAGAAATTGGTATAGTGCTCAACAAATACACAGTAATTGGATGTTACTCATTTTAAAATGACTTTTATTTTATATTTGACTGATTTTTACATGCTAGGTGATAGACTTGCATCTTCTAGATAAAATTCTGGTAATTTTAGCTTAATAAGCAATGCTGTGAGATAACCAAAGAAAAACCATCATCATCCAGCCGATTAACTGAAATAAAATAGATTAATTTGGACATCTGCAAAACAGAGATACTTTTCATCTATAATGAGGTAGCGATTCATATAAACAAAAGGTCTTCATAGATATAGTTGAAATTACAGAGTTTAGATAGTATGATTCGACAGTATGATTAAGCATAGCCAGTTCAATGTAAGGAAGTCCAATTTATGTTCTTACCATCAACATATACTTTTGCTTGTCTTGGTGAAGAGCTAACAGAAAAGAATAAGCAAACAAAAAGAAAATCTTTTAAACTAGAAATATAAAAACTCACAGATTTGCCTGCAGTAAGAATTTCTTTTTAAGAAGATTATTTGCTCAGGGAACCATTGCCAAAGGACCAACAGATACTTCCCTTTGGATAATAGTTGTTTTCCTGTGAACAAAAGCTCTATTACCTTCAAAAAGTTCCTGAATAATGCATCATTCTTTCTGAAAAATTATTTCAATAGACTTCTGTTAAAACAAAATTAGAGGCATTAGAATTTTTAAGTTAAATTTAAGCTTATGGTATTCTCTGATATTAGTCAGTGGTGCATCTAGTTTACTCTAGATCATCCACAGTAGAGATTTGCCATTCTTTTTGACTTGTTCAGTCATTCATATGTGTCTGCTTTTGAGACTCATGGACTGCAGCACACCAGGCTTCCCTGTCCTTCACTATCTCCCAGAGTTTGCTCAAACTCACATTCATTAAGTTGGTGATGCCATCCAACCATCTCATCCTCTGTCATCCCCTTCTCCTTCTGCCCTCAATCTTTCCCAGCATCAGACTGTTTTCCAGGTGAGTTAGCTCTTTGCATTATGTGGCCAAACTATTGGAGATTCAGCTTCAGTATCAGACCTTCCAATGATTATTCAAGGTTGATTTCTTTTAGGATTGACTGATTTGATCTCCTTGCTCTCCCTTTTGACTACCTAACATCTGAGTCACATTTTCTGCTTTGGGAATTCCTCACTTTATAAAGAGGGGAGCTTGCCTTCCACTGTAAAGACCAAGTACTTTCTCAGCCTTGACGCTATACCATGCATTCCTATATCATATGATGAGCTTTGTCTATCTGATGTTTTCACTCCAGAATTTGAATTTCTATAATGCAGCAACTACTTCTTGACATCTTTCTTGCCTGATGTCTGCATCTACTTCAGAGAAGTGACAGAAATTCTGGCAGCAGCTCACATTAGTTGCATAAGCTGTGTTCTCTACAGCATCTCTGCCCAAAAGTGATGCAAGTGATATTTTCACAGGACAAGCTCTACAGAATAAAACAGAACTTATTCATTTATGTCTTTGGATACATGTCTATAAATTGCTGTCCTCAATTTTTCCTGGATATTATGGAGCAAGGAACTGAGGACCCTGACAAATAATGAGCATCTTCAAGTAGCTTGCTTCTGATCTGTAATTGTAAATGGATAGCCAAGGTTTAGATGGAGATGCTTCTGCTTATAAAAACTAAAGATCAGTTGATATTAAACTAAAAACCATACTATTCCTCTTCATATTCCTCTCCTATCATAAAGCAAAAACTCCATTTTTAAAAACAAGACTTTTGAATTATTATTTAGTGTTATCTTTCTCATGCATCACTGTTCATCCCATTAATTTTCACTTTATTCCTCATTAACAGAAAATTGAAAAGAAAAAGGAAGCTAGCTCAGAGTCTCCATATTCAGAGCTCTGAGAATGAGTAGCTTATTAGAATGTATATTTTAATAGCCAATAGTGTATATCAATATAGTTGAAGAGAATATCACTGCAAATATTCAGGTATTTAATCCATATTAATGAACTAATATAAGAAGAAAAAAATTAGGTGATTACCTAGGCTGAGACAAACATATTGAGATATTCAAGTACTTTGTATTATATATTCTTCTGAATTACCAATTACTTCTGCATCATTAGAGACATGTAAAACCAGCATGTTGTTTGGGAAATTAGAATAGGAAAGAAAGTTTTTATACTAAGCAGCATGATACAGAAGATGATTATCAAACAGCGATTTCTTTTGTCTAGGTGGATTAACCCCCCTCACCATCTTCTGGAAGCTATTTATAATGATATTACAGATTTACTTTGCTTCACAAATCACGTATGCTTCAGCAAAACTGTCTAAATGGAAAATTACTTATAATTAAGAAAATAGCAAATGTTTGACATTTAAAGGAAATCATAAATTTCTTGCACTATATATATTTATGTTCTCAAGCTCTAGGACCATATGCTTACTGTTTTCTCTAGATATCAAATAGTGATTGAAAATAGTGTTCACCAGTGATATTATACATTTATATAATTCAAATTATGTCTGTTATTAAACTGTGCATAAATTCCTGAGGATTTTTTAGGAAAATTTGGGCAGGAAGTTAACTTCTGACTTTATATATAGCAATGTCTATTTTACCTCATTTGATTACTTACCAATTTGAACATATAGATCCTTTTGCATTCCATATTGTTAATGATGATTGATTCTAATAGGACTCCAAATAATGTTATCATCCTATTCTTAGTCTTGAAGATTTTACTATCCTCCTATTGATGTTACTGTTCTTGATATCCTCCTCTTGATATCCTCCAAAAAAAAGAACTGAAAAAAGGCAAATGGTTGTCTAATGAGGCCTTACAAATAGCTGAGAAAAGAAGAGAAACTAAAGGAAAAGGAGAAAAGGAAAGATATACCCATTTGAATGCAGAGTTCCAAAGAATAGCAAGAAGAGAAAAGAAAACCTTCCTCAGTGATTAATGCAAAGAAATAGAGGAAAACAATAAAATGCGAAAGAATAGAGATCTCTTCCAGAAAATTAGAGATACCAAGGAAAGATTTCATGCAAAGATGAGCACAATAAAGGACAGAAATGGTATGGACCTAACAGAACTCAAAGATATTAAGAAGATGTGTCAAGAATACACAGAAGAACTATACAAAAAAGATCTTCATGACCCAGATAACCACGATGGTGTAATCACTCACCTAGAGCCAGGCATCCTGGAATGCGAAGGCAAGTGGGCCATAGGAAGCATCACTATGAAAAAACCTAGTGGAAGTGATGGAATTCCAGTTGAACTGTTTCAAATCCTGAAAGATGTTGCTGTGAAAGCGCTGCACTCAATATGCTAAAAAATTTGGAAAGCTCAGCAGTGGCCACAGGACAGGAAAATGTCAGTTTTCATTTCAAGCCCAAAGAAAGGTAATGTCAAAGAATGTTAAAACTATTGCATAATTGCGCTAATCTCACACGCTAGCAAAGTAATGCTCAAAATTCTCCAAGCCAGGCTTCAACAGTATGTGAACCATGGACTTCCACATGCTCATGCTGGATTTAGAAAAAGTAGAGGAACCAGAGATCAAATTGCCAACATCCATTGGATCATCAAAAAAGCAAGCGAGTTCCAGAAAACATCTACTTATACTTTATTGACAATGCCAAAGCTTTTGACTGTGGATCACAACAAACTGTGGAAAATTCTTCAAGAGATGAGAATACAGACCACCTGAACTGCCTCCTGAGAAATCTGTATGTAGGTCAAGAAGTAACAGGTAGAACTGGACATGGAACAACAGACTGGTTCCAAATTGGGGAAAGGAGTATGTCGAGGCTGTTTATTGTCACCCTGTTTATTTAACTTATATGCAGATGTGAAATGCCTGATTGGATGAAGCACAAGCTGAAATCAAGATTGCCAGGAGAAACATCAATAACCTCATATATGCAGATGACACCATGTTTATGGCATAAAGGAAAGAACTAAAGAGCTTCTTGATGAAAGTGAAAGAGGAGAGTGAAAAAGTTTGCTTAAAACTCAACATTGAGAAAACTAAGATCATGGCATCCAGCCCCATCACTTCATGGCAAGTTGATGGGGAAACAACGTAAACAGTGGCAGACTTTATTTTTTAGGTCTCCAAAATCACTGCAGATGGTGACTGCAAGCACGAAATTAAAAGACACTTACTCCTTTGAAGAAAAGCCATGACCAACCTAGACAGCATATTAAAAAGCAGAGACATTACTTAACCAACAAAGGTCCACCTAGTCAAATCTACGGTTTTTCCAGTAGTCATATATGGATATGAGAGTTGGATTATAAAGAAAGCTAAGCACCAAAATAGCGATAGCTTGGACTATGATGTTGGAAAAGACTCGAGAGTCCCTTGAACTGCAAGGAGATACCGTTAGTCAATTCTGAAGGAAATCAGTCCTGAATTTCATTGGAAGGACAAATACTGAAGCTGAAACTCCAATACTTTGGCCACCTGATGAAAGAACTGACTCATTGGAAAAGACCCTGATGCTGGGAAAGATAGAAGGCAGGAGGATAAGGGGATGACAGAGGATGAGATGATTGGATGGCTTCACCAACTCAACAGACATTAGTTTGAGCAAGCTCCTAGAGTTGGTGATTTACAGGGAGGACTGGTGTGCTGCAGTCCATGGGGTCACGTAGAGTCAGATATGACTGAGCAACTGAACTGATACTGATTGATATCACCTCTCACTGAAGTTTTAACTCAGTAATCTTTTCCTATAAATTCAAAATAGTTACCACCCTCTTTTGTACTACTTAACTGAAATTTCCAGGTTGAAATAATATATGGCAAAATGACAATGGTGGAAGTGTGTCTTTACTATTTCAATAAATATACTTGTGTAGTCTTTCTTTGCACCAAAAGCCAAAAAGTGCTAAGTAGTTATATTTAAATAATTATATATTCAGGTTGTTAGAATTCAAGGTTTTTAGTATAACTGGAATCAGAGTTCATTTCTACTTCAATGCACATTTTAATTAATCATTTGAGTACGCTTTCTACTAAATGGCTCAGTATAATCGATTAATGCTTTAATGTGCTTGCATGCTAAGTCACTTCAGTCGTGTCTGACTCTTTGCAACCCTATGGACTGTAGCCCTCCAAACTTCTCTGTCCATGGGATTCTCCAGGCAAGAATTCTGGAGTAGGTTGCCATGCCCTCCTCCAGGAGATATTCTTGACCCAGGGATCGAGCCAGCCTCTCTTAAATCTCCTGAACTGGCAGACAGGTTCTTTATCACTAGAGCCATCTGAGAAGCCATGCTTTTATATTACTTGACAAAATTTTTGAAGTTTATGTTGGTAACTAGTCCATGTCTGTCATAAACTTTACTATTCTATACCTTCTTTAGATTCCAAGCCCTGTGTGTTTTTACTAGCTTTAAACTTAGGCAAATGTATGCTTTTAAGATATTTGCAGAACAAAGTAGAAGACAAACCAAAAATAATGAATTATCAAATTGAAGACATTGAATTCTTATTAATGTATTTATGTCCATGTGTGACAAAATGTTTTGAGAGCACAAAAATTCAAAATGTTTTTTTCTAAATCTTTGAATGAAATTCATTTTCCAGGAAAAAAGTATCCATATGCAATATTTATTGTCTGGTTTTTTGTATATGGACATAGTTCAAGGACCCTTATTTTGAGGAGCAAAGAAGCATATGAGTCAGAGGGTGCATGAAACAAAAGCAATCCAGTTACTATGCACACCTTTTTCTGATACTGGATACAGAGACACAGTTCTCTGCAGATCTGTCACAGGAAACGTGGTATGGAGCATAAAAGCAACAAATAACTTAGGGATATTTCTTTTACTATTTTTCATTGTATGATGATAGAATCTTGCCAAAAAGGCAGTTCTGTAAATGCTATTATACTAGAAGGCAGTAAAATTATGTGGTCTAAGCAGCTAGTACACTTATACTATGAAATAATTTATGGATAGCTATTAGAGCATTTAGTGATATGAGTGTACTGCTTACTGTTCAGAAATTTCCCCATAAATATTGTGTTCTCTCAACTGTGCTTTTCATAAATATTGAGCAATAGCAGATTTCAGATTATATTCCCTGACAAGTAATTGGATTGCCACCATTCCATACTGGTGATTCAGTACAGAGTAGCATTCATTGACAGTCAGCTAATCTGGGAAAATAAATGAAAATGACTTGTGAAAGCCAAGGTACTAGAGGGGAAAATATACCATGATTAAAAAAAAAACAACAAAATTCCCTAATACTGTCCAGAGGTGGCCTAAGCAAATACATACAAACAGGCAGGTATAAATTTCTTCCAAAAGCAATTACAAAAGAAAGAAATTTATTTTCAGAATTTTAGTGATCACACCAAGATCACAATGAGCATACCCCCATAACAAGTTTATTTTATAGTTTTTACACTGGCATACTGTTTGGTGGGATAAACAGACATTTAAAATTACAAAATTTCACAAAAAATCCAAAATTTATAGTTTCCTTAATGTATTAGAAAATATGGCCACACTGGATTCAAAATCCTTCATGACAGCGTTTGACTGGATCTGTGCATAGTATGTCAAATTTAGATGGTACCCACTATTCCACTGGATTTGTAGATATTTGCTTCCATGATGCCTATGAAAAACATGGCTTAGTGAATGCAAGCCAGAAAGACTATGTAATGTTTCATTTGATGTATGACATAATTATAATTAATTGCATATATCACAAATCTAAAACCCAGTACATTTTTACAAGGTGAGCAAAGCCATACAACCACATAAAATAATTTCAAAACTCAGAAAGTACTCTAATGCTCATCATAGTTAACTTATCTGCAAACATAAGCAATATTCTGAACACTAACATTATAAAATATCTATGCTTGTTGAATTTTATATAAATTGGGTTACAAAGCAAATACAAATATTATCATGCAGTAAATTATTTTCATTCCTTTTCATTGATGTTTAGCATTTCATTTACTGAGAATACTAAAATGCATTTCTCCATTTTACTGTTGATGTACACATTAATTTATTCCAGGTTTTATCTCTAAACAATTAAGCCACTTTAAACATTAAGGTACTTGTCTATGGATGAATTATAGCTTCATTCATGTTTGGCAGAGTCATAGAAATGAATTTAATGTTATATATATCAGGATTTATTTATTAGCTTTACTCTTTTCCATTGGTCTAAATGTCTATCTTGATGCCAGTACCACACACATATGGTGATTGCAGCCATAAAATTAAAAGATGCTTACTCTTTGGAAGGAAAGTTATGACCAACCTAGATAGCATATTCCAAAGCAGAGATATTACTTTGCCAACAAAGGTCTATCTCGTCAAGGCTATGGTTTTTCCTGTGGTCATGTATGGATGTGAGAGTTGGACTGTGAAGAAAGCTGAGTGCCGAAGAATTGATGCTTTTGAACTGTGGTGTTGGAGAAGACTCTTGAGAGTCCCTTGGATTGCAAGGAGATCCAACCAGTTCATTCTAAAGGAGATCAGTCCTGGGTGTTCTTTGGAAGGAATAATGCTGAAGCTGAAACTCCAATACTTTGGCCACCTCATGTGAAGAGTTGGACACATTGGAAAAGATTCTGATGCTGGGAGGGATTGGGGGCAGGAGGAGAAGGGGACGACAGAGGATGAGATGTCTGGATGGCATCACCGACTGGATGGACGTGAGTCTGAGTGAACTCCGGGAGTTGGTGATGGACAGGGAGGCCTGGCGTGCTGCAATTCATGGGGTCGCAAAGAGTCGGACACGACTGAGCGACTGAACTGAACTGATACTCTTAAAATTTTATTTATTTATTTATTTTTGGCTTTGCTGGGTATTCCTTCTGTGTGGGCCTTTCTCTAGTTGTGGCAAGTGGGGGTTACTTTCTAGTTGCAGTGCATGAGCTTCTCATTCTGGAGGCTTCTCTTGTTGTGGAGCACAGGCTCCAGAGCGCAGGTTCAGTAACTCTTGCACTCAGGCTTAGTTGCTCCACAGGATGTGGGATCTTCCCAGACCACGGATCAAAACCATGTTTCTCCTACACTGGTAGGGGGATTCTTTACCACTGAGCCACCAGGGAAGCCCTGGATTACTGTAGTTTTTTTGGTAAGTTTTAAAATCATTAAGTGTGTGTCCTCCAGCTCTGTGTTTCTTTTTCAGGATATTTTAGGTTACTCGGGGTTCTATAAGATTCCACATGAGTTTTATGATGCTTTTTCCTGTTTCCTCAAAAATATTTTTGGGATTTTGATCGGATTGAATTGAATCTCATATTGTTTTGGGTAGTATTGACATCTTAACAATAGTAAGACTTCTACTCCCTGAAAACTGGCTATGTTTCTACTTCTGTCTTCTATTTCTTTTAGCAATGCTTGTAGTTTTCAATTGCACAAATCATTTACCTTCTAAGTAAGCTCTTAGCACTTTTTTTCCTTGTTGATGATACTGTAAATGGAATTGTCTTCTTAAATTATTTTTTGGTGTTCTCTCTCTTCAGATTTTTTGAAAAATTTGGAAAGATTGATATTGGTTCTTCTTGAAATCTTAGTATAATTTGCCATTAGGTTCAGAATTTTTCCTTTGTTGAGAAATCTTTGATTATTGATTCAGTTTCTTAACTAGTAATATATTTCCTATATTCTATTTCTTCATGTTTTTGTACTTGTGGGGTTTGTGTTTCTAGGAATTTGTCTACTTCATCTAGGTTATCTAATTTGTTAGCTTATGGTGCTTACCGTACTCTATTATAATCCTTCTATTTCTGTAAAATCAGTGGAAAAATTCACAATTTGATTGCCAAATTTAGTAATTTGAATTTTTCTTCTTTTTTAAAGTCCATGTAGCTAAAGGTCTGTCACTTTTGGTGATCTTTTAAGAGACCAGTTTTTACTGGAAATAGAACTGCCTTATGATCCAGCAATCCCACTGCTGGGCATACACACTGAGGAAACCAGAAGGGAAAGAGACACGTGTACCCCAATGTTCATCACAGCACTGTTTATAATAGCCAGGACATGGAAGCAACCTAGATGCCCATCAGCAGATGAATGGATAAGCAAGCTGTGGTACATATACACAATGGAGTATCACTCAGCCATTAAAAAGAATACATTTGAATCAGTTCTAATGAGATGGATGAAACTGGAACCTATTATACAGAGTGAAGTAAGCTAGAAAGAAAAACACCAATACAGTATACTAATGCATATATATGGAATTTAGAAAGATGGTAACAATAACCCTGTGTACAAGACAGCAAAAGAGACACCGATGTATAGATCAGTCTTATGGACTCTGTGGGAGAGGGAGAAGGTGGGGAGATTTGGGGGAATAGCATTGAAACATGTATAATATCATGTATGAAACGAGTCGCCAGTCCAGGTTCGATGCATGGTACTGGATGCTTG